>NC_083878.1:60714043-61026710 GCF_032452875.1 Bos javanicus
CACTTAACTTAGGTCCATAGATAGGCTCAGACAGTAAAGAATGTGCCTGCAATGCAGAAGACCCAGGTTTGATCCCTGGGACGAGAAGATCCTGTGGAGAAGGAAATGGTAACCCACTCCAGTATTCTTGCCCAGAGGAGCCTGGTGGGCTACAGTCCATAGGGTTGCAGAGAGTTGGATCTGACTAAGCAACTAACACTTTCACTTTTCCTAGATAGAGGGAGATGATTTACAAACTCACCCCCAAATTGTAGGCAAAATGTGTGTAGATGTTCATTTTTGGGAGAGGAAGGGTACAGTTTGTACTAGCTTCTCAAAGAAGTCTATGACCACCAAAGGTTAATGAAAAGAGTAATGAACCAGTAGTCAAGAACTGAGTCCTAACTTTGGCTGCCTCTAACTAGGCTGGCAAACTTGGACAAGTCATTTCTCTTCTTCATTTGTAAAATGAGGGCCAGGACTTATTGATATCATGCTCTCTTCCAGCTCAGTACACACGATGCTGGATACCTGTGGCCAAGCAGATCTGAATTCACATCTGGTTCTGCCTCTCAATGGCTGCGTGGCCTTGTGCCAACTCTAGAACCTGTTCATGCCTCTGTCAAAGGTGAATACCTATGCAGGCTTCTTGGGAAGATTAGGGACTGTGAGCGGAGAACACCTGGCCATTGTTATTAAACGATGCTTCCTATGAGTCTATGTTTGGCTCAAGTCCTGCTGAGCACTACATATTTTCAGTGAGTAGGCATGGTCTGTCAGGAATTCAAGTTGTACCAAATCCAGATGTCAGCAAGGCCTTGCCCTCGAGCAGTTCCTACTCTAGAAAGGAAGTCTGGGTGGAAGCCTTGCCCAACCTCGTCCATGTACACACCATGCCTGACTCATGTCTTGCCTGGGCTTTCCAGTAAGGCCAGCTCCTGTCCCTACTTGCTTCTCTACACAAGTACTGAGTCATCATGGGCTAAGTCATGATATGGGCTCATAGCCTCCCCAAGAGTCTGAACCCACCAAAACACCAAATGCTGATGGAGCCACAGAACCAACCCCTTGACATTTCCAGCTTTCTTCACTGGCAGCTTCCCATGTTACTGCTACTATAGCCATCATACCCCAGATTGACTCACTGCTTCCTGCTATAGCTAGGGCAGGAATTACTGCTCCTGGTTTAGTCATGAGGTGTCACAAGCCCAGAAAGAGTAAGGTAAACGTAACCTCCACAAGGAAATGCAGTGAGCTGGTGGCAGCCCTGAGTCAGGCCTATCTCCTGGTCCTTTGTCACCTCCTTGCAAGATGTCATTATATTAGTTTTCTGTTGCTGTTATAACAAATTACCATAAATTTAGTGGCTTAAAACAACACAAATTAATGAAAACAACAAGTTAAACACTGAGATACCACTACTAAAGTCTGAAAAACTGACCACACCAAATGCAGGTGAGGATATAGAGCAACAGGAAATCATTCATCGTGGGTAGGAATGCAAAATGGTACACCCACTTTGGAAGATAGTTTGGCAGTTTCTTATAAAACTGAATGTACCCTTACCATGTAATCCAGCAATCATACTCCTTGGTATTCACCCAAAGGATTTGAAAACTTATGTCTACAGAAAAACTTGTGCACAGATGTTTATAGCAGCTTTATCCATACGTGCCTGAACTTGGCAGCAACTAAGATCCTCGATACGTGAATGGATAAATTAAACGTGATACCTCCAGACAATGGAATATTATTAAGCACTAAGAAGAAATGCGCTATCCAAGCCATAAAAAGCAGGGGAGGGACCTTAAATGCGCATTACTGAGTGAAAGAAGTCAATCAGATAAGGCTACATCCTGTGTAATTCCAACTATTTGATGTTCTGGAAAAGGCCAAATTATGGAGACAGTAAAAACATAAAGTTGTTTCCCGGGGGTTGGGCAGGGAGGTGAATAGGCAGGGCACCGAGAATTTTTAGGGCAGTGAAAATATGTTGTATGCGACTGTAATGATGAATCATGTCATGATACATCTGTCAGAACCCAGCAAACATACAACATCACGAGTGAAGCCTAACGTGAACTGTGGACTTGGGGTGATGGTGCTGTGTTGGTGTAGGATCATTGTAACAAATGTACTACTTTGCTGTGGGATGTTGGTAATGGCGGAGGGTATTCCTGTGTGAGAGCATGGAGTATATGGGAACTCCTTGTACCTTCCTGACAGTTTTGCTGTGAACCTAAAATCATTCTTTTTTTTTTTTTTTTTTAATGTTTATTTATTTGGCTGCTCAGTGTCTTAGTTGTGGCACTCGGGATTTAGTTTCCCCAACTAGGGACCAAACCTAAAATCATTCTTTTAAAAAAAAAAAAATGAAGTCTTGAAAAACAAAACCAAAAAATTTATTATTTAACAGTTCTGGAGATCAGAACCTCTTTGGACTAAAACCAAGATGTCAGCAGGGGTGTGTTCTTTTCTGGGGGCTCCAGAAAAGGTTTTCTTGCCTTTTGTAGCTTCTAATGGCACCCCACTCCAGTACTCTTGCCTGGAAAATCCCATGGACCGAGGAGCCTGGTAGGCTGCAGTCCATGGGGTCGCGAAGAGTCAGACACGACTGAGCGACTTCACTTTCACTTTTCACTTTCCTGCATTGGAGAAGGAAATGGCAACCCACTCCAGTGTTCTTGCCTGGAGAATCCCAGGGGTGGGGGAGCCTGGTGGCTGCCGTCTATGGGGTCACACAGAGTCGGACACGACTGAAGTGACTTAGCAGCAGCAGCAGCAGCAGAAGCTGCCCAAATTCCTTGACTCATGGTCATTGTCAAAGCTGGCAGTGGCTGGTTAAGTTTTTTCAAGTCATATCGCTTTAAGACTCACTGTTCTGCCTCTCTCATCCTTGTGATTACACTGGGCCCACTTGGATATCCAGTATTCTCTCCCCCACTTTGAGGTCAACTGATTACCAACCTTAATTTCTCCCACAACCTTAATTTTCCCTTGTTGCATATGTTAACATATTCACAGGTTCTGGTGATAAGATGCTGTCAACTAAAAAGATGCACAATGTAAGAGTTGTGAGTAAAGTTTTATTTCAGGCAAAATGAGGACTACAGCCTGGGAGATAGCACCCAAGATAGCCCTAAGAGACTGCTTCAAAGAGGTAGTGGGGAAAGGTAAATAAATAAGATTTTGGTGAATGGGGAGTTCAATGCAATCACGTGCTAGTCATGAGGAGCCGATGTCACCATGAAGGGATTTAGTGCTTTTCTAGGAATGAAAAGATGCAAGATTGTTGTTAAAGATTGGCCCCTGCAGCAACACAAGGTTCAGTCTCCACAGAGCTCTGCTGTGCTGTGCTTAGTCACTTAGTTCTGTCCAACTCTGCGACCCCGTGGACTGCAGCCCACCAGGCTCTTCTGTCCATGGTAATTCTCCAGGCAAGAATACTGGACTGGGTTGCCATGCCCTCCTCCAGGGGATCTTCCCAACTTGGCGATCGAACCCATGTCTCCTGCATTGCAGGCAGATTTTTTTTACTGTCTGAACCACCAGAGGCAGGTGGCAAATGCCCTTGCTGTTGTTCAGTTGCTGGCAACTCTCGGCAAGTGCCAATTTGTAGTTGACAAGCCTCGTCAACCCAGTGGCTGGTGTCCCACATTTTCTAGTCTTTCAGAATTACCTTTTACTTAAGTATTCAAAGAAAATAGCTCATGCTCTGAGATCAAGGGAAGTCAGTCCCCTCTTAAATATTGCTAAGGATTCTCGGATGTGCATCCACACTCATGGTCTGTCTTCTCTCACTCCATTCTGCTCCCGCATCACAGGTTCTATATACAGCTCATTCCCTCTGAGCTGCTTTGCTTTCAAACAGGGACATGCCCATTATTTCTGAGGCAGGGCTATCTGGAGAGAACCAGGTTTTAGGATGCTTAATTACCCTTGTAAGGGTTTTAACAACACAGGCCAGGAGAATTCCACATAGTACTCGGCACAGAGAGCCCCCAAATCCTCTGGTCATACTGTGTTGAGGCCTTTATTCAGGGTTTCTCTCTGGCCCTGCTCAAACCCAGTCTTCTCTGAGACTCCAGGCCCAAATTGCTGCTTCCAAGACCATCAAAGGAAAAAGAAGCCCTTGAATGTTGACTTTATTATGGGGCGCCGTTTAGCCGCGGTTCACTTCAACCTGGCCCCAGGGGCTTACCTTTGCATAACCGAAGGGCCCATTAAAGTGTTTCCCAAACAAAAGATAAGATTCTTTGCCAAGAAGAATTCTTCTCCTACTCTTGGAATGTGGAAATGCTGCAGTTAAAAAAATATAACAAAGCACAAACAGCTCCTTTTATTTCCAATTCCTTTGTTTACAACAGAAATAAAGTGCTAGCATGTGTGTTGTTTTGTAAAAGACTCAGATTTTACATCACAACATATAATTAATACACACCCTCATGCAACATAAATCAAAAAAGAAACAATATCTATACTTAATACTTGGGATACCTATTGATGCTTTCTATTCTCCTAAAATTTTCAAATGGTGATCAGGACCCACTAAATTTCTTTCATAACCTGCTGATGACTCACAACCTGCTCTTTGAAAAGCACTGTACTAAAGAGAATAGCCCCTTCTCTTCCCTCCCAAGCATAAGTATTTGTGTAATGCTTTAATGTTTGCAAAGCAGGTTTTAAAGCATAGTTTATCCCACTTAATCCTCACATAACCCTACAATGGGAATAATAACTCCCTTTTTACAGATGGGGGAACCGAGGTCTAAACCATTAAAGAAGCTTTGCTCAGTTTTGTGACCAAAAAGGGAAGATTGTGGATGCAAATCTCTGAATCTAAATCTGTAAGGTATAGATCGGGCCAAGGCAGAAAAAGGAAAGACGAGCTCAACAGAAGTAGGTAACCTTTATTCAGGCAAGGAGGGGCAACAGTTGACCTAACGACCAGGCTGAACCGCGGAGAGGGATCAGGGAGGCTCCATATTTATAGGGAGGTTTGTGGAAGCGATGAGGGAAACACTAATCAGGCAGGATGTTTTGGATATTCTTTAGTTGAGATGGCATTTGTAGTTGGGCAGGCGATAAGTCTTCTGAGCAGGTGTAGAGGGTGGAAGGTTTCTGGACAGGGGGTGATAACACCCATATAGATGCGACCGGCCTGGAGCATCAGGGCGGGACCTAAAGTTCTGTTTTGTTTTCTCTGAAGTTAGATGGTTCAGCAAGGGCCTTTGAGACTGTTGGTTTCTTTTCTAGGCCCAAAAGACTCCTTCAAAATCTAGTGTTCTTTACATTCAAACCAGACCCCTAGTGTTACCAGAAGTGGGACCCCTTCCAGGGCTTGAGAGTGGGCTGTTGTCTAACACTTAGAAATGAATTGTCTGAGGAGACACTCTTGCTGACAAAAAAAAGACTGTTGGCAAGGGGCACCTGGTGGAAAGCAGAAGGGTAAGGGAGCCCAGGAGAAGCGCTTTGCCACATGACTTTCAGTCTCAGGTTTTATAGTAATGAAGTTAGTTTCCAGGTTGTCTCTGGCCTGTCATCTTGCTTGTGCCCATATTTGGTCTGACTCAGGGTCCTTCCTGGTGTCTTGTGCATCTCTCAGCCAAAATGGATTTTTAGCGTGAGGGTTTCTGGGAGGTTGGCGGGACATATTATGGGCTGGTGTCTCCTCCCTCCTTTTGGCCCCTCCTGAATTCTCCTGGTTATTTTTGGTGGCAGCACTGTGTTCCTTATTGGGACCTCCTGTTATGAGACAACTCATGCAAGCTGTTTTTCTCGGGCCTAGCCAAGGTGGGAAGTTTCGGTCAATCATTCTGAGACAGGAAGTGAGCAGGTACAACCTTTAAAAGAATGACATAGCCCAAGGATGGGATATAAACTCATTAGAACCAGCTAGGTCCAAGATGGCAGACTAGTTGACTTCTACTTGACCTTGAGCCTCAGTATGTGCTTATTGTAATACATCAAAGGGCGTCCCAGATGACTGAATGATAAAGAATCTGCCTGCCAATGCAGGAGATATAGTTCAGCCCCAGAGTTGGGAAGATCCCCTGAAGAAGGAAATGGCAACCTACTCCAGTTTCTTGCTTGGGAAATCCCATGGACAGAGGAGCCTGGTGGGCTATAGTCCACGGGGGTGTCTCAAAGAGTTGGACACAGCTTAGCGACTAAACAACAACAATAACACATCAAAACACTAAATGACCCATCCCAGGTGCCATGATGGTCCCAGGGATGACCACAAAAGATCAAAAATTGGTTGGTGGCTCAATTCTTTAAAACCCCCACCCCTTTCCCCAAATAGCTGGAACACTCCTCCCACTCATCGACCTATGAAATTACCCACCCCTATAAAAACTGACACCCCAGACCCTAAAGCCTCTCTTGCCTCCTGAGATGGCCCATACTATGTTTATGGGTGTGCTTCCTTCCTGAGTAAACCTTCTTTCACTGGACTATGGCTTGCTCTTGAATTCTTTCCTGTGAGAAGCCAAGAACCCACACTTGGCTGCCATCCCAGGGACTCAGATGTGACCTAAAATGTGACCATCCTCCTACGCCCAATTCTTTTTCCTGCAACAGTTGCTTAACATTAGTCTCACTGTACACAACACCCTCAACTCTTACGGTATGGGTTTAGGTTAAGCTAGACAATGTAAGCTCTTTTTTGAGTATGCTGGATTCCCGGTGCTCACAGAAATCTCATACTTCATATCCTCTTTGTCAGCCTGAAGTTGGCGTACCTGTCCTCCTCCCCTTCCCCTAGACCAGGTTGCTGAGCAGAGCTAACAGGGCCCTAGCACCTGCCTCAGGCCTTCACTGTGGCCTCTGAGCAGAGCAGGAGGTCGTAGTCCCTGCCTTGGGCTGGAGTGGAAGTTATTTAGCGCAGGAAGCTGAGAAATGGTACTATGAAAGACAATCCCAGAGGAGGGGTGAGCTGACCCTGAGGACAAGGTGCTTTGGGCGGAGCAGGCCCTCAGGAAATGTCGACTCACTGAACTAATAAAGAAACCAGACATCACAGAACCAGGAAATGCTGAGCAGGCCTGGGTAAATGAAAGAAAATCTGAGGACAGAAGATGTGGATACTGGTTTCCAAGTTTAAACACTGTCTCTTCCTCTTTCTCTCTTTGATGATTCTTCTTCCTTGGGTTTTCAACATAGGGCAGCAATTGGGAGGGGTTTACCAACATTTCAAACACTTGGACTCTGTGTAGGTGATGGGGCTTAGGATATGCCACCACTTTGGCATATTGATTAATTAGAATTAAAGTTATTTGAGAAACAGCCTGTGCAAGGAGGACACTATGACCTTCCTCTATCATCTTGAAAGCAGGAAATACATCCTCCATGTGAAAGGTATCCTCCCTGCACAAGGAGGTAGAGAGACAGCCTTGTCATCAGAGACAGAGAGTTCAGGGCCAGGAGTCTTGGAAACAAACTCTGCTTCATTTCTTCACCACTTAGTACATAAACCTAAGTTTGTTTGTCTTGTTAGTTCCTTACAGATTTATTGCTTTTTGTATAAAAGGTATATAAACACACTGCTTTGACTACTTATTTGGTCCTATAGCTATGAGACATCTGCATGTACAAAGTCAATTTCTTTTCCCTTCTGTTAAGCTGCCTTGTGTCAATGTAATTATTAGACCAGCCAAGTATTCATCAGTTCACTTCAGTTCAGTCGCTCAGTCATGTCTGACTCTTTGCGACCCTATGAACTGCAGCATGCCAGGCCTCCCTGTCTATCACCAACTCCCAGAGTTTACCCAAACTCATGTCCATTGAGTCAGTGATGCCATCCAGCCATCTCATCCTCTGTCGTTCCCTTCTCCTCCTGCTCTCAATCTTTCCCAGCATCAGGGTCTTTTCAAATGAGTCAGCTCTTCACATCAGGTGGCCAAAGTATTGGAATTTCAGCTTCAACATCAGTCCTTCCAATGAACACCCAGAACTGATCTCCTTGGAAGGACTAATGCTGAAGCCGAAACTCCCATACTTTGGCCACCTGATGCGAACAGCCAGCTCCTTGGAAAAGATCTTGATGCTGGGAAAGATTGAGGGCAGGAGAAGAGGGGTAACAGAGGATGAGATGGTTGGATGAGTTTGAGCAAACTCTGGGAAATAGTGAAGCCTGGCATGCTGCAGTCCATGGGGTTGCAAAGAGTTGCACACAACTTAGCGACTGAAAAACAACAAGCCAAAAGAGCCAAGAGGAGTAGGGGGAAGTTTTCCTCTCCCTGATCATTTTGGTCCAATTGGTTGTATACTGCTTGGGTACTGCCTGCTCCTGGGACTGTTGCAATAAAGAAATCCTAGAACCTCTGACACGAACCTGGCAAAAATCGAGAATTCTTACCACTTCAGCCTCCCAGATCTGTGGAGTCTGATGGAAGTGAAAGGGTTAAGAGTCCTTTTCCTCCATTTCTCTTTTTTTCTTTTCCTCATTTTTAAAATTTAGACTAGCAGAAGAAAACATTTGTGGAATTAGTCCTTGTCTACAGGAATTCTAGTCAAGATTTGATAAATGAGTACTCTTGGTTTAATTGATCCTTTTCTTCCAGTGTGTGCATGCCAAGTTGCTTCAGTTGTGTCCGACTCTTTGCTACCCTGTGGATTGTAGTCCACCAGGCTCCTCTGTCCATGAGATTCTCCAGACAAGAGTGCTGGAGTGGGTTGCCAGGCACTCCCTCCTCCAGGGGATCTTCCCGACCCAGGACTCTGACCAGAGTCTCTTATGTCTCCTGCACTGGCAGGTGCATTCTTTACCACTAGCGCCAACTGGGAAGCCCTTTCCTCCCAGAACTGGTCACTAGTTTTCTTTGTCTCTTCGGGCAGAACACAGGCATGGGTCTTATAAACCTGCTGTTGGAGTTGGCCTCACAGATTGCCAAGTTCGTGGTTCTTACCAGACTGGTGTCTGTTTAGACCAACCATACTGTGGGTCCCTTATGTAAAAACCACATAAGATTTTTCCTTTCGTCTTGTTCTGTGTTCTGAAAGCTTGGTTTTTTGACCAGTAGAATATTCTGTCTGGTCTTTCCCATTCTGTCTAGGGTGCCCCTTGGTGGTCAGTTTATAGACTGGGGTTCCAAAGCATGAACTCCCAAGCAGCCATGCTAGCATTCAGGGAACTTTGTCATAAAGGGTCCCAATCCGTAAGAGGACTTTGTCATCTCCACCTTTCTTGTTTTTGTTTAGTACTGGGAAAGTCCCATTCCAGTAGTGCCTGCCTGGTATCACAGATTAGTGAGACTGTCATGGAGGTGTTTCACATTCCTCATTGTCACTACACCATCCTTACCATCTGTGTATCAAAGGCCTTTGCTTTCTTAGGCTACCTGAGAGTGAACCTTCTGGATCTCGTGAGGATTGTATCTGTTTTGCAGCCTTTTGTGGAAGTTTCTTGCATTCTTGGTTAAGCTATAAAAAGGTTTATAGGTTTGAATTGTTATTGAGATTAATAGATACTACTCGTCAATGGCCAGATGATAAATCTTTTAGAGTGGAAAAGCTTCTATATTTGAAAAAAGATTTTTTTGGAGAATTGTTAATCATTTTATTTGTTCCTATTTTTTTTAAAAGACCAAATTAAAAAGTGAATACAGAGAAAATAGCCTTCCTCAGCGATCAATGCAAAGAAATAGAGGAAAACAATACAATGAGAAAGACTAGAGAGCTCTTCAAGAAAATTAGAGATACCAAGGGAACATTTCATGCAAAGATGGGCTCAATAAAGGACCGAAACGGTATGGACCTAACAGATGCAGAAGATATTAAGAAGAGGTGGCAAGAGTACACAGAAGAACTGTACATAAAAGATCTTCATGACCCAGGTAATCACTCACCTAGAGCCAGATATCCTAGAATATGAAGTCAAGTGGGCCTTAGGAAGCATCACTATGAACAAAGCTAGTGGAGGTGATGGAATTCCAGTGGAGCTATTTCAAGTCCTTAAAGATGATGCTGTGAAAGTGCTGCCCTCAATATGTCAGCAAATTTGGAAAACTCAGTAGTGGCCTCAGGACTGGAACAGGTCAGTTTTCATTCCAGTCCCAAAGAAAGGCAATGCCAAAGAATGCTCAAACTACCGCACAATTGCACTCATCTCACACGCTAGTAAAGTAATGCTCAAAATTCTCCAAGCCAGGCTTCAGCAATACATGAACTGTGAAATTCCAGATGTTCAAGCTGGTTTTAGAAAAGCCAGAAGAACCAGAGGCCAAATTGCCAACATCCACTGGATCATGGAAAAAGCACGAGAGTTCCAGAAAAACATCTATTTCTGCTTTATTGACTGTGCCAAAGCCTTTGACTGTGTGGATCACCATAAACTGTGGAAAATTCTGAAAGAGATGGGACTACCAGACCACCTGACCTGCCTCTTGAGAAACCTATATGCAGGTCAGGAAGCAACAGTTAGAACTGGACATGGAACAACAGACTGGTTCCAAATAGGAAAAGGAGTATGTCAAGGCTGTATATTGTCATCCTGCTTATTTAACTTCTATGCAGAGTACATCATGAGAAACGCTGGACTGGAAGAAGCACAAGCTGGAATCAAGATTGCTGGGAGAAATATCAGTAACCTCAGATATGCAGATGGTACCACCCTTATGGCACAAAGTGAAGAAGAACTAAAAAGCCTCTTGATGAAAGTGAAAGAGGAGAGTCAAAAAGGTGGCTTAAAGCTCAACATTCAGAAAACTAAGATCATGGCATCCGGTCCCATCACTTCATGGCAAATAGAGGGAAACAGTGGAAACAGTGTCAGACTGTATTTTTCTGGGTTTCAAAATCACTGCAGATGGTGATTGCAGCCATGAAATTAAAAGACGCTTACTCCTTGGAAGGAAAGTTATGACCAACCTAGAGAGCGTATTAAAAAGCAGAGATGTTACTTTGCCTACAAAGGTCCATCTAGTCAAGGCTATGGTTTTTCCAGTAGTCATGTGTGGATGTGAGAATTGGACTATAAAGAAAGCTGAGCGCAGAAGAATTGATGCTTTTGAACTGTGGTGTTGGAGAAGACTCTTGAGAGTCTCTTGGGCTGCAAGGAGATCCAACCAGTCCATCCTAAAGGAGATCAGTCCTGGGTGTTCATTGGAAGGACTGATGTTGAAGTTGAAACTCCAATACTTTGGCCACCTGATGCAAAGAGCTGACTCATTTGGGAAAGATTGAGGGCAGGAGAAGAAGGAGACGACAGAAGATGAGATGGTTGGATGGCATCACCAACTCAATGGACATGAGTTTGGTTAAACTCTGGGAGTTGGTGATAGACTGGGAGGTCTGGCATGCTGCGGTTCATGGGGTCGCAAAGAGTTGGACACGACTGAGCAACTAAACTGACAGAGAAATATAACATCTAGTTTAGCAACTCTCGTAAGAAGATGGAAAAATAGTAATTAAACTTACAGAAAAATTAGTTCCCATTTTACATACACTCACCTTCTTAAAAATCTGACCCCATCTTCTCAGCAAATTCCTCTAACTCTCCAAACTCCTCTACCTTCCCCAGAAAATCCCTGAAACACTCAGCTGCTTGTTTAACTTCCGTTTGCCTTCAAGATTTACAGAGAGCCCTCCCGCCTAATCTCTTGGCCCAGGGTTTACAAGTAACTCTTATAAATGCTAAAAGCCAGGAAATAAATTTAGCAGAAGCATCTGGGATGGACAATAAGTCTCATTTTGCTCAACTCTATAATCAGGGTTTGGGCCTTCCTACGCTATGTCCTTTGCAGATATATTCTAGATCTCCACCTGAAGAAGTTATGTCTCCTGGTCCACAGAACATAGAAATCTTTTATTTCCATTTAGCTGGAAATTTTCTCTGTGGTATAAAAAGGCAAATTCAAGATAGTATGACTGAGTGGGCAAATCAACTTCTAAACATTATGATGGAAAAGCCTCCCCAGTTCTTTGAAGGTAGCTTGCAGGAATGCAGATGAAAAAAAGAATTAAAATCAAGAACTTGACTCTTTACAAAAACAAAAGCGTAACTTGAAAAACAGCTCCAAGCATATTTCTTCCTAATTGCCTTCAGATATTTGCAGATACTGTAAAAAAAAACAGGACATTGGAAATACAGTTGTTCTGCACTTGAAAAATGAAAGGAAAATTTAAGATTGTAAATATTCTAAACTACTGGTAATAGAAAAATAAACCCCAAATTCCTAGGAGAAAATTTACATTCTTTCTCTGTCTCTTAAAATTGTAAATCTTATCATTGTAAATCTTACTTTGAAAAGTAAACACAGCCCTCATTGCCTGGAGACTAAAGGAAAAAATATTTAAAAGGAGGAAGTAGGTCTTTTAAAAATACAAACTGCTAAAAGGGCTCTCTTGCCCAAACCCTAGCCCACAGCCTCTTTAAGATTACTTGTCAAAGACAAATACAAATATTAAAAGTTATCTCCACAAATAGTAAAAAGCTTTAGATGTTTGAATGGATAAACTCAGCTTTTTCCAACTGTTATTTATAGATTCACTTAGAATATACTGCTGTTACTTGAATCAATATACTTGATTTATGGCTAACATTTTAAAGTGAACATCTCTGTGTTTGTTTTTACGTATGTCTATGTATGTGCATTATAGATATAGTATTTTTCTGCCTTTGAATAGCACCGCCACACTTAATTTGTTAAAGAGCTCTATTTAATTGGCTTAAATAAGCACTTATGTCTAAGTCTCAGAAATAGAAACAAATACAGATATTTTTCAAGTGCACATGATCAAGGATAATTTTCAGTAAATAAAAAGTAGTTTAGGTTTGTTGACTTAAATAATTCAGGCGTGTTTTAGAGTAATCAGCATTAAGTATAATACTTTTAATTTACCTAAGTGAAATAAGATCATGTTATCTCTGTTATAAAAGTTTTCAGCAAGAAAAATAACTTAATATGATTACCCGTTTTAATGTATCATGAGCATTTCATGAGTATAATTGTCAAGAATAAATTAATTAGATAGATGTTAATGAGGTGTTTTTAGGTAAACTTTTTAGCCATGGTTGCTTTGTGATAAGTCTACTTAGCTTCCCATATCTCTTTGGTTACTTTAGAGTTTTGCTAAGCTAAATTAAATGATGGGAATTCATTGAATGTCTGTATCATTTTCAAATAAGATAGAATACTGAAACATTAATTGCTAAACCAATCTAAGTTTATCTACTTTGACCTTTTATTATGGAGACTAAAGATATTTGAGTGTATTAGTAAACATGTTTTGTGCCACACTGAAAAATTGAGCTATGAGGAAATGTATGTTTTAAGAAATTATTAAATCTATTCATAAATTTGCCCAACTAAAGTATGCTTGTATAACAGGCAAGTCACAATTGCTTACTTATTTTTCACTAGAAATTAAGGCTTTTAAGGATTGAGAATTCAAGTTAATACAGGCATACTTTAGAATTTGGTTCTAGACCACTGCAATAAGGCAAATATTGCAATAAAGTAAGACACAAGACATTTTTGGTTTCTCAGGGCTTATAAAAGTAATATTTACACTATACTGTATAGTCTAATAAATATGCAATAGCATTATATCTAAAGAAACACTGTACATGTGTGTGCTCAGTCACTTCAGTTGTGTCCAACTCTTCACGACCCCATGGACCGCAGCCTGCCAGGCTACTCTGTCCATGGGATTTTCCCAGCAAGATTACTGGAGTGGGTTGTCATGCCCTCCTCCAGGGGATCTCCCCTGACCCAGGGATCGAACCCATGTTTCCTGCATCTCCTGCATTGAAGGAGGGTTCTTTACCACTAGTGCCACCCGGGAAGCCAATGTACATACCTTAATTAAAAATGCTTTATTGCTAAAATATGCTATCATCTGAACCTTGAGAAAATCATAGTTTTCTTGCTGGTAGAGGGTCTTGCCTCAATGTTGATGGCTACTGTCCGATCAGCATGGTGGTTGCTATGGCAATTTCTTAAAATATGACAATAAAGTTTGCCACATCAACTGACTCTTCTTTTCACAAACCATTTCTCTGTAGCATGCAATGTTGTTTGATAGCATTTTTCCCAGAGTAGAACTTCTTTCAAAATTAGAGTCAAAACTTTCAAACCATACTGCTGTTTATATAATCTCAGTGCTTTGTTGTTATTTTAGCAGTTATCACAGCATCTTTACCAGGAGTAGATTACACCCCAATAAACCACTTTCTTTGCTCATTCATAAGAAGCAACCCCTCATCTTTTAAAGTTTTATCAGGGGATTATAGCAATTTAGTCCCATCTTCAGGTTCCACTTCTAATTCTAGTTCTTTTGCTGTTTCTACCACATCTGTACTTCCTTCCTCCACTGAAGTCTTGAACCCCTTCAAAGTCATCCATGAGCATTGGAATCAACTTCTTCCAAACTCCTGTTAATGTTGATATTTTGATTCTTCCCATGAGTCATGAATTTTTTTAATGACATCAAGACTGGTGAATCTTTTTCAGAAGATTTTCAATTTACTTTGCCCAGATCCATCAGAGGAATTACTGTCTGCAGCAGCTGTCATTTTGTGAAGTGTATTCCTTAAATAATAAGACTTGAAAGTTGAAAGAGTCCTTGATCCACAGGCTGCAGCATGGATGTTGTGTTAGCAGGCATGAAAACAATATTAATCTCATTGTACATCTTCATCAGAGCTCTTGGATGACCTGTTACATTGCCAGTGTAGCATTTTAAAAGGAATTTCTTTTTCTGAGCAGTAGATCTCAATAGTAGGCTTAAAATATTCATTGAAACTGTCATGCAAGTGTATGTTCCTCGGCTCTTTGTCTCGTCACAACAAAGATTTGGAGTGACGGACATTAAAGCCCCCTTGGCGTGTCATAGCTCTCGGGTCTTGAATAGATTGTGTTATAGCTCTCAGGTCTCAAAAGGACCATGTTATAGCTCTTAGACAAATCAGTGTTACAGCTCAGTGTTACAGCTCTATTTTATTTAGAAGATAGCAGGAAAATCCAACTTTGAGGCGTGAGGGCATGTTGATCCAAAGACGTGAGGAGAAGAGTGCCCCAGTGCGCGGGAGAGAGAGCGAGCTAGCTTTGGCTCCTCTATTTATATATTTATCTCTCCCTGGGCCTGTCCTATGTAAACTGGGCCAGCCAGGAGTGTTGTTTGTTTTACCTGAGGTCCTCACTCCGGTCCTTAGACCTTCTTTTGTTCTGTTTTCGTGGGCTTTTCCCTTCCTTGTCTTTTAGCCACCGCCATTTTGGACTCCTTTTCCCTACTCTACCTACCTAACAAAACCATGTGGAAAACAGATGTGCTGTTATCCAGGCTTTATTGTTCCACTTATAGACCACAGACAAAGTAGATTTAGCAGAATCCTTAAGGGCTGTAGGATTTGGGGAATGGTAAATGAGCACTGGTTTCAACTTTAATGTCACCAGCTGCATTAGCCCCTAACAAGAGGGTCAGTCTATCCTTTGAGGCAGGCCCTGACTTCTCTCCAGTTATGAAAGTCCTAGACGGCATCTTCTTCCAATAGGAAGCTATTTTGTCTACATTGAAAACCTTTGTTTTAGCATAGCCACCTTCATCAATTATCTTAGCTAGAGCTGGATAACTTGCTGCAGCTTCCATATCAGCACTTACTCTTTCCCCCTTGCACCTTTAACTTGTGGAGATGGCTTCTTTCCTTAAACCTCATGAAAAACCTCTGCTAGCTTCAAACTTTTCTTCTGCATCTTTCTTGTTCCTTTCAGCCTTTATAAAATTGAAGAGAGTTGGGGTTTTGCTCTGGATTAGGTTCTGGCTTAAGGGAACATTGTGACTGGTTTGGTCTTCTACCCAGGCCACTAAAACTTTCTCCATATCAGCAGTGAGGCTAATTTGCTTTCTTATCATTCATGTGTTCAGTGGAAAAACACTTTTAATTTCCTTCAAAAACTTCCTTTGCATTTGCAACTTGGCTAACTGGCATAAGAGGTTTCACTTTCAGTTTATTTTGGCTTTCAATATGCCTTTCTCACTAAGCTTATTTCTAGCTTCTGATTTAAAGTGAGAGACAAACAACTCTTCTTTTCACTTGAACACTTAAAGGCCATTGTAGGGTTATTAATTTGCCTTATTTCAGTATTGCTGTGTCTCAGAGAACAGAGAGGTCTAAGGAGAGAGATGAGGGACATTCAGTTGGTAAAGCAGTCAGAACACACACGACATTTATCAATTAAGTTCATATCTTATATGAGCATGGTTTGTGGTGCCCTAAAGCAATTGAAATAGTAGCATCAAAAATTGCTGATCACAGATCATAAAAAATATTTATTAAATGAAAAAGTTTGAACTGTTGTGAGAATCACCAAAATGTGACACAAAGTCATGAAGTGAGCAATTGCTCTTGGAAAAATGGCACTGACAGATTAATTGGTACAGAGTTGCCATAAACCTTCAATTTGTAGAAAACACAATAAATCTGTGAAATGCAATAAAATGAGGTAGGCCTGTATATGTAATTAAAGCTACTAAAAATAATAAGGGAAACAACTCTGTATGGAAGAAAAGTTCAGTTCAGTCGCTCAGTTGTGTCCAACTCTTTGCGACCCCATGAACCGCAGCACGCCAGGCCTCCCTGTTCATCACCAACTCCTGGAGTCCACCAAACCCACGTCCATTGAGTCGGTGATGCCATCCAACCATCTCATCTTCTGTCATCCCCTTGTCCTCCTGCCCTCAATCTTTCCTCGCATCAGGGTCTTTTCAAATGAGTCAGCTCTTTGCATCAGGTGGCCAAAGTATTGGAGTTTCAGCTTCAACATCAGTCCTTCTAATGAACACCCAGGACTGATCTCCTTTAGGATGGACTGGTTGGATCTCCATGAAGTTCAAGGGACCCTCAAGAGTCTTCTCCAACACCACAGTTCAAAAGCATCAATTCTTCGGTGCTCAGCTTTCTTTATAGTCCAACTCTCACATTCATACATGACCACTGGAAAAACCATAGCCTTGACTAGATGGACCTTTGTTGGCAAAATAATATCTCTACTTTTTAATATGCTGTCTAGGTTGGTCATAACTTTCCTTCTAAGGAGTAAGCGTCTTTTAATATCATGGCTGCAATCACCATCTGCAGTGATTTTGGAGCCCAGAAAAATAAAGTCTGACACTGTTTCCACTGTTTCCCCAACTATTTCCCATGAAGTAATGGGACCAGATGCCATGATCTTAGTTTTCTGAATGTTGAGCTTTAAGCCAACTTTTTCACTCTCCTCTTTCACTTTCATCAAGAGGCTCTTTAGTTCTTCTTCACTTTCTGCCATTAGGATGGTGTCATCTGCATATCTGAGGTTATTGAAGAAAAGTAGAATATGTTTATTTTGGTTACAAAATGGTATGAGGGATGGAGATCCATTTTTATTGAAGGAAAGGAAGTAATTTTATCTTAAAGTAATGCTGATTATTTCTCAATGCAAAAGAGAACAACTGACATACTAAAATAGGCATTAAAATGTATAGAAGTTTTAGGAAGAATTAATATTGTCAAAATGACTATATTATCCAAGACAATATACAGATTCAATGCAAATTACCTATCAAATTACCAATGGTCTTTTTTGCAGACCTAGAATAAAAATTCTTAAAATTTGTATGGAAACACCAAAGATCTTGAATAGTCAAAGCAATCTTGAGAAAGAAAAACAGAGGAATCAGGTTTCCTGACTTCAGACTATACTATAAAGCTACAACAGTAATCAAAACAGCATGGTACTTAGGACTGCCCTGGTGTTAAGACTCTGTGCTCCCAATGCAGGGGGCCTGGATTTGATCCCTGATCTGGGAACTAGATCCCACATGCTGCAACTAAAAACCTTGCATGCCACAGCTAAAGATCCAACATGCTGCAATGAAGACCTGGAACAGCTAAAATAAATTTTTTTTTGAAATTAAAATTTTTTTTAAATTTCCCTTTCCTTAACAAAAACAAACAAACAAACAAACAAAAAACTAAAAAAATTGTACCAGCACAAAGACAAACATAGATCAATGAAACAGGATAGAAATCCCAGAAACAAAGCTACACACCTGTAGTCAATTAATTTATGACAAAGAGGCAAGAATATACAATGGAGAGAAGATTGTCTCTTCAGTAAGTGGTTTTGGGAAAACTGGACAACCATATGTAAAAGAATGAAATTAGAACATTCTCTTACATGATATACCAGAATAAACTCAAAGTGGGTTAAAGACCTAAATGTAAGACTTGGATGCTACACAATTTTTAGAGGGAAACATAGGCAGAATACTCTTTGACATAAATTGCAGCAATATCTTTTTGAATCCACCTTCTAGAAAAATGAAAATAAAAACAAAAATGAACAAATGGGACCAAGTTAAACTTAAAAGCTTTTGCACAGCAAAGAAAGCCATAGACAAAATTAAAAGACAGCCCACAGAATGGGAGAAAATATTTGCAAATGATGAGACCAACAAGGGACTGATCTCCAGTATACACAAATAGCTCATGCAGCTTGACATCAAAAAACAAAACTAAACAGCCCAATAAAAAAATAGGTAGATCAAAATAGATGTTTCTCCAAAGAAGACATACAGATGGCCAAAACTCACATGAAAAGATGCCCAACATCACTATTAGAGAAATGCAATCAAAACTACAATGAGGTATCACCTCACAATAGTCAAAATGGCCATCACTAAAAAGTCTATAAGCAATACATGTTGAAGAGGGTGTGGAGAAAAGGGAGCCCTCCTGAACTGTTGGTGAGAATGTAAATTGGTGCAGCCACTATGGAGAACAGTATGCAGGCTCCTTAAAAAACTAAAAATAGAGCTACATATGATCCAGCAATTACAGAACTGGGAGTATTTCTAGAGAAAATCATAATTCGAAAAGAAACATGTGCTCCAGTGTTCACTGCAGCACTATTTACAATAGCCAAGACAAAGAAGGAACCTAACTGTCCATCTCAGAAGAATGGATAAAGAAGATATGGTACATATATACAACAGAATACTACTCAGTCATGAAAAAGACTGAAATAATGCCATCTGTGGCAACATGGATGGACCCAGAGATTGTCATACTAACTGAAGTAAATCAGAGAAAGAAAAATATCATTTATATGAGGAATATATTAAAAAAAGTGATACAAATGAGCTTATTTACAAAACAGAGAGTCACAGAATTAGAAAACAAACTACGGTTACCAAAGGAGAGACATGCGGGGATAAATCAGGAAGCTGGGAATAGCATATACACACTTCTATGTATAAAATAGATCATCAACAAGGATCTACTACATAGAATGGGGAACTCAATTCTAGACTCTATAATAACTTATAATGGGAGAAGAATCTGAAAAAGAATAGATATGTGTATCTATAAAACCAAATCACTTTGCTATACACCTGAAACGAACTATGAAAATCAACTATCTTCCAATATAAAAGAAAAAAATTTTTAAAGGATAAGTTTTGTAAAAATGGAATCTTGAGAAAGGAATTTTATGTGTGATCAAGCTGAATAAGACTAAATACATTTATTATTTGGATCTCTGAAAGTTTGAAACTTGAAGATTCGTGTACTTACTATAGTCTTATTATGGTTATTTTTGATAAAAAATGAGGGTAATTATAAGAGAAAGATTTTTTCAGTAGAAGCTATAATATATACTTATGAATATTAAATTCTAGTTCTGTTAATTGTCTTTCAGCTTTTCTACCTGTAAACTGACTAGATCCTAAAATTCTAGTTTCTTCCAATACCTGGCTACAACTTTCCAAACTAATGTTTCCAGTTTATCTCCCACCCTTCTGACTTATGAGAACTAACACCACCCTTTTTCTGAAGCCATGTAAATTAAGGTTGGAAAATGTGATGTAAACTTTGGAGAAAACAGTCCAGCAGCTTGTGTGTGGACAGTCTTCATGCCTGTTGCTATGTGGCCCCTCAGAAAGAACACGAGACATTCAAACTACAAACCAGGAAAACCTATCAGATTACCACTGCTTGCTGTCACTCCATCTAAAGATGCTTCAAACCTAACATCTAGAAATCATCTTGACTGGCTATCTTCAGAACTCAAAAACTTGTTCATAGTTTGCTGCAATTATTAACCATTGTTTTTCTTTTGTTTCCATGTAAATGCCTCTTATTAGATACCTGGTTGATCATCCAATTATAGGCCTAAACTTGGGAGCCCACCTGCATCATTGCCTCCTAAATTGAGTTTAGCCGATCTGACCTATTCTCAGGGCTGAGAAACTGGTTTATTGAGATATGGAACAATCTACCATTCAGCTATTAATCTATTCTACTCTCTACAATCAACTCAGCTTTTAATTATGAAACTTCCAGAGATATTTCAGAAGAGGGAACTGATGAATCTCCTGATAGGTGATCAATATTGGCATATTGATGATTTTAAAGTTACTTGAGAAACAGCCCATGCAAAGAAAGATATAGTTCTTCCTCTGTCCCCTTGAAAGCAGAAAATAAATCTCCCATATGAAAGGTATCTTCCCTGCAGCAGGAAGTAGAGACAACAGCCTTATGATATCTCAAGCTGGATGAAATATGAGTAATCAACGCCCAAAAGTCTGCATGGGAGTGGGTGGGGTGGTCATTGCTGGTGCTAGAAGGAGGCACAGTGCTGGATGCCCTGGGCACTCAGGGCTGGATCCAGACACTGTAGAAACCATCCCCTCCACCCATCCAGGCCTCTTGGTCCTCATGAGCCTTGTTCTAAGCTCAGGGGTCACTTCATGGACCTGTACAGCCCTCAGGGAGTTTAAGGCCAGAAACCTTGTAAACAAACTCTGCTGCATTTCCTCATTGTGCTGTGTGCTGTGCTTAGTCACTCAGTTGTGTCCGACTCTTGGCAACCACATGGTCTGTAGCCCGATAAACTCCTCTGTCCACAGGGATTCTTCAAGCAAGAATACTGGAGTCGGTTGTCTTGCCCTCCAGAGGATCTTCCACAACCCAAGGACTGAACCCAGGTCTCCCTCATCGCAGGTGGATTTTTTTTTTTATCACCTGAGCCACCAAGGAAGCCCAGGAATACTGGAGTGGGTAGCCTATCCCTTCTCCAGGGGATCTTCCTTACCCAGGAATCGAACTGGGGTCTCCTGCATTGCAGGTGGATTCTTTACCAGCTGAGCTACCAGGGAAGCCCTCATTCTTCACTGCTACTGCTACTGCTAAGTCGCTTCAGTTGTGTCCGACTCTGTGTGACCCCATAGACGGCAGCCCACCAGGCTCCTCCGTCCCTGGGATTCTCCAGGCAAGAACACTGGAGTGGATTGCCATTTCCTTCTCCAATGCATGAAAGTGAAAAGTGAAAGTGAAGTTGCTCAGTCGTGTCCGACTCTTAGCGACCCCATGAACTGCAGCCTACCAGGCTCCTCCGTCCGTGGGATTTTCCAGGCAAGAGTACTGGAATGGGGTGCCATCGCCTTCTCAGCATTTCTTCACTACTTAGTACATAAACCTAAGATGTTTGTCTTGTCAGTTCTTTACAGACTTACTGTTTCTTTGTCTAAAAGGTATATAAGCAGCTTGCTTTGGTCACTTCTTGGGTCTCATAGCTACTTATATTATTATCTCTGTACATATGAAGTTAAATTTGTTTTTTTCTTTCTATTAACCTGCCTTGTATCAATTTAATTATTGCACTAGCCAAAAGAACTAAGAGGGGTAGGGGGAAATTTTCCGCTCATTGATGTAGGGAAAGCTATTGATGCTTTCAAACACCGACCTGTCTGGAGAAACAGGTGAATAAGAGGTTTTTGAATGAGGGGCTAGGCTGTATAGGTCCATGAAGTGACCCCTGAGCTTAGAACAAGGCTCCTGAGGACCAAGAGGCCTGGATGGGTGGAGGGGATGGTTTCTACAGTGTCTGGATCCAGCCCTGAGTGCCCAGGGCATCCAGCACTGTGCCTCCTTCTAGCACCAGCAATGACCACCCCACCCACTCCCATGCAGACTTTTGGGCGTTGATTACTCATATTTCATCCAGTTTGAGGTATCATCAGCTGTAAACTGTACCATTTTTTATGTATGACTAAGCAAGAAAAACCGCTGAAGAGGGAGACTCCACATCAGAGCTGGGACACCAGAGATTAAGAAATTTTCCCAAAGAAGAGACTGGCTGCAAACATGCATGTCTTAATCCTGGTAATATGTGGAAGGAGAAAAAATAATTCTGAGCATCTGAACCACAAGTCTGTCCTCATGCAGGTTTGATTTCATTCTTAAGTATGTTCTAGAAATATTCCAATACTTTGGTCACTTGATGCAAAGAGCTGACTCCTCAGAAAACACCCAGATGCTGAGAAAAATTGAAGGTAGGAGGAGATGAGGACGAGAGAGGATGAGATGGTTGGATGTCATCACCAACTCAATGGTCACGAGTTTGAGGAAACTCCAGGAGATGGTGACGGATAGGGAAGCCTGGCATGCTGCAGTCCATGGAGTCACAAAGAGATGGACATGAGCGACTGAAAAACAACAACAAATGTTCTAGAAAAGTCAAGCAGAAAATTAACTTAAGGTCATTTCATGTTGGTAGTGCCTCAGAAGTGACTGCCAAACACACATCCTCTCCTGGAGAACTAGGCTGCTTTCCTGGCTGACAGCTGTCATAGGATATCATCAATTTTAAGACACATCCCAATTTCAGTGATGTTAAATGTGCAGAAATGTGCTCCTTGGAATTAATAATATTTGTGGGCATGAAACAGAGGTGCTGTCAGCTGTACTGGTGATCAATTCACCTGGATTTGCCTGCAACTTTCCTGGTTTTAGTCTGGAGTCATCTTCACTGAACTCTCTCAGTCCTGGACAAAGGTTGACCACTCTACCTACCTCAGTCCTCTTCTGGGGTTGTCTCTCTGGTCTAGGGGCCTGGTCTGCTACCCACATCCTTGCCCAGAGGTAGACTAATTGCACCAGGCTATGGACATGAGCGACTGAACTGAACTGAACTGAACTGATGGACACCTGACCCAGGGCTTTCTGCCCATAGGTCAACCACATATAGGAGGCGAGGGCAAATGCAGAAGGATGAGAGAATGGAAATCTGAACTTGCGAATTTAAAGACCCGAGACCACGCACTAGGCCTCGCCTTGCTGTCGGGTTCCCTTGGGTTCCTGTGCACTGAAAAATTGCAATAAACTCTCCCTCTTATTTATTTACTTTTTGGAGGGTGAAGGAGTTAACTTCAGTATGTTTTTGGCCCTTCTGGCTTAAGGGGTCCTGACTGAGGCATAGAGGCTGTTCTGCAAGGCTTTTTAGAATCTCCATGTCTGTCCTAGGAGCTGTGAAGAGGGGACCAATGATGCCTGTCAGTGGGTCTGAATGCCAGGGGCACAGGCTCAGGTGTATAAATGAAGCAGAAGTAGCATGAGCTCCATCCATTGTAATTAGCAGGATGACATGAATTATTTTCTAAACAAAGGCCAAGAAAACAGCTGAACAGTCTGTTTTATCTATGTACTAAATAACTGTACTTGGAGATGTATTTGTTTCCAAGCTCATTTTCACATGTTTTCCATTCTCTCCTTCCCCTACTCCTTCAGGAGACTTCTCCAGGGAGGAATTGTGTCTCTTTTTCTCATATCTGCCCCACATAGGACCCAGCACAGATGCATATTTTCTTGTAAGCTTCCCAGTGACAGGCTTCCCTTGTGGCTCAGCTAGTAAAGAATCCGCCTGCAATGCAGGAAGCCTGGGTTTGATCCCTGGGTTGAGAAGATCCCCTGGAAAAGGGAAAGGCTACCCACTCCAGTATTCTGGCCTGAGAATTCCATGGACTGTATAGTCCATGGGGTTGCAAAGGGTCAGACACAACTGAGCGACTTTCACTTCACTTCACTTCCCCAATGACAGGGAGCAGGTCTTTGTGGCTTGCTAACACTGAGCGCTATCATGGCACCTAGTAAGTTCTCAGTGAGTGAGTATGGAACTGAGATTAGCTTTAGACTCAACATACCTGAGCTATGGATGGAGTTCTTCACCCATTCCTTCACTGAGTATTTAATGAACTATTATATGCCAAATATTATAGTAGGCCAGGAGTATTCAGTGATGAATGAGACAGGTGCTGTCCCTGCCTCCATACACCTTATACTCTAATGGAAGTTCAGACAAAAACTTAATAAGCAGATAAATAAATAAAGTCATAAGTTATGATAAATGCTATGAAAGTTGGCAGAGATAAAATGGTTAGGGAAGACCCCTCTTCAGATCAGATCAGATCAGATCAGTTGCTCAGTCGTGTCCAACTCTTTGCGACCCCATGAATCGCAGCACGCCAGGCCTCCCTGTCCATCACCAGCTCCCGGAATTCACTGAGACTCACGTCCATGGAGTCAGTGATGCCATCCAGCCATCTCATCCTCTGTCGTCCCCTTCTCCTCCTGCCCCCAATCCCTCCCAGCATCAGAGTCTTTTCCAATGAGTCAACTCTTCGCATGAGGTGGCCCCTCTTAGGTGGTGACAACTGTCAGGGAGGAAAAACTTTTCCTCTCCCCTCTTGGGTTTAGTAATAGGGACCTGTGAATTAAAGTGACAAAAAAAATTAGAGAGAAAAAAGACAGAATTTTATTCTTGTATGTATGCAGGAGTTCACAGAAAAATGTGACTCAAAGAGGCTGTTACAATTTAGGACTTATATACTATCTTAATAGAGGAAGGAAAGAGGGAGAAAAGCACTTATGGGAAAATATATGACTTTTAGAAAAGATATACGGCCCTCAGGAGAACAGATGGGAGAGGTGATATAGTTTTGTGACAACGTCTAAGAGATTTCTTATCTCCTTGCAACTTCTGTCTGAGTGAAAGAAGTCAATCCTTCCTGGTGCAAAAGTCTTAGGGAGAAGATTGACAGTTGAGTCCTGTTTTTTTTTTTTTTAATTAATTTATTTTTTAATTGAAGGATAATTGCTTTACAGAATTTTGTTGTTTTCTGTCAGACCTTAACATAAATTAGTCATATGACAGTTGAATTCTTTGGGGAGGCTCTTCTTTTAGGAAGAAAAAAGGAGTTCAGCAACAAACATTTTCAGCGTGGTATATTCCAGACCCCGTCACTGTGAAGTGGAATCTCAAAGGGCAAGGAGGAGCTGGCCTCATACCCCTGAGTCAGAAGGTGTTCTAGGCAGAGGGACTGTGGGCAGAGTCCCTGGGGCGGGAAGGGCTTTCTTCCCAGAATATAAGGAACAGGAAGAGAAGTAAGAGTAGATTTGGAACAGGAAGGCAGGTCAGACCATGAGCTGGGTTTGGGAGATCGTGGCAGGATTTGTGAGCTCTGGTATTTTGTGGTGAGCTTTTTAGAAGCCACTAGCCTCGTGATTTCCGTGAGGCCTCCACTCCCAGGTGAGGAAGCCCAAGGCAGCTTCTCTGTGGATTGCAAAACTTTACAGCTGGAATGACCCTAAGGAGTGACAGGTTCCACTTTATTTTACAGCTGTGCCCTCTGTGGGCCCTGCAGCCCTCCTCACCACAAAGCCTCCCCAGAGCACACCCGGGACGCAGGAGCAAAGGCCCAAGATGCCTTCACCGACCGAGCCACATGGCTGGACTCTCAACTCAGTGATGGGCATAAAAGCAGGTAACTGGTGAATTCATGAGCAGTCACTGGGTGCTCTGGACCTGGCGCTGAGCTGTTACCTCATGTTTACCCAGGACTTTGTGCTTCTCAAGGTGGTTTCATACAAATTAAATCATGTAGGCTTCTCTGCAGCCCTATGAGGGCTACACGATGGGGTGAAAGAACTCGGGCCTTGGGTGGGGACAGCTGGGCCTGGATCCCAGCTCTCCTTCTCATAAGCAGTGTGATCTCGCGAATGTTACCTCTCTTCTCTGAGCCTTACTTTTCTTCAGCTGTAAAATGGGATCCTGGTCTCCACAAGGATCCAGAGAACCTGTGTGTGGAGTACCGTTGGGGTGGTAGCACACAGCAGGTTCTGCTACAAGGTTCTGAGGTGTTGCTGCCATGAGAGTGTGTTGAGACAGGTCCCATTCGATAGAGGAAGAAACAGGTAAATGGTCCCCATATTGTTTCACTGAATGTTCACCACCAACTGTCAGCTGAGGATGAGCAAAATCAAGCAGCTTGGCCAAGGTCACTGAGTACAGAAGGTGCCAGCTGGAGCCAGCTCTGAGTCACTTGTGTGGTGGTAGGGCAGGGGTGGGTAGGACCACCTAAAACTTCAGAGGATGGATGTTACACTGACCTCACTATGCCTTCCTTCCTCACAGTCACTGCCATCTCAGACCCTCTGCCCTAAGGTACCTGCAGGGCTAGGGAGGGGTCCTGTCATGGATACCCCACATCTGTTCAGGTAGGGCAGAAAGGAAGAGGATCCTTTCTCCTGGGTTCCTTAACCTTCTGATAAAGTGTTGAGCTTGCCTGAGTATCCTTGCTCCCTGGCCAAGGCCAGGAGTGAACCAGGGGCTGAGCACAGAGGCTCAGAGCCAGAGGCCAGTGGTGGCCTTAAAAATATGCACAGGAATGAATTCTAAGCCAGGGTAGCTTTTTTCCCCACTCTCTTAAAGTCATTCTTTATTAAATACCTTCTCAAAAAATTTTAAAAATGGACATGTACCCAATGAAACTATTCGAAGGAAAAAAAAACAAAAACAAACTAAAACCACCCTCACCTGATCCACTGTCCCTCAGATGATCAATGTTAACTGCTTGTGGGTCACCTTTCAAAACTTTCCCCATACTCATTGTTATGGACTGAGTTGTGCCCACCGCCCAATTTGCCCCTGACCCCCAGTGTGTTTATTTGGAGATGGAGTCTATAAGGAAGTAATAAAGGTTCAGTGAGGGTTTGAGAATGGAGCCTTCCAGAGCAGAGGCCATGTGAGAAGACAGCTATCTACAAGGCAGGAAGAGAGGCCTCACGACAAACAACCCTGATGGCATCTTTGTCTTGGACCTCTGGCCTCCAGAACTGCATTTCTGTTGTTTAAGCGACCCAGTTTGTGGCAATTTGTTATGGCAGCCCTAGGAGACTAATACACTCCTAGGGCTAGATGAAAAGATCCAGGCACAAGGAGGAGAGATGTTATTTTTTTTAACATCAAACACATTTTGTGTTGGGGTGTAGCCGATTAACAATGTTGTGATAGTTTCAGGTGAACAGTGAAGGGACTCAGCCGTACATTTACATATATCCCTTCTCCCCCAAACCCTCTCCCATCCAGGGTGGCACATAACATTGAGCAGAGTTCCACGTGCTATATAGAGTAGGTTTTTGTTGGTTATCCATTTTAAATATAGCAGTACGTACATGACCTTCCCAAAGTCCTCAACCATCCCTTCCCCCCGCCGGCAACCATGAGTTCATTTTCTAAGTCTGTGGGTCTCTTTCTGTTTTGTCAGTAAGTTCATTTGTATCATTTCTTTTTAGATTCCAGATATAAGGAATGCCGTGTGATATTTCTCGTTTTCTGTCTGACTTACTGCACTCAGTATGACACTCTCTAGGTCCATCCATGTTGCTGCAAATTCATTCTTTTTAATGGCTGAGTAGTATTCCATTGTATATATGTACCACATCTTCTTTATCCATTCCTCTGTTGATGGACATGTAGGTTGTCTCCACGTCTTATCTATTGTAAAGTGTTGCAATGAACATTGTGGTGCACGTATATTTTCGAGCCATGTTTTTCTCTGGATATATGCCTAGAAGTGGGATTGCAGGGTCATATGGTAGCTTTGTTTTTAGTTTTTCAAGGAACCTCCATAGTGTTCTCCACAGTGGCTGTACCAATTTACACTCCCATCAATAGTGCAGGAGGATTCCCTTCTCTCCAGAAAGGGTGTTTTATTTGTTGTTTATTTGAGCAGAAATGGGATCATCCTATAATTATATTACTGTGGAACTAGCTATTCTCATTAACACAATGTAAAGGCCATCTGGCTCCTTACTCACACCCACCTCCAATTCCATTATGGCATCCACAGACCCCGTTCCTCTTCAAAACCTGTCCAGAATCCCTTTGCTTCTCCCAGCTGGCTACTTCCACCTTGGTGTAAGTGCCACCCTCTCTCTCTCAGGGCAGCAGCCTCTTCACTCTCATCTGCTTCCAATCTTGCCCTCTTTGGTCTACTGTCCTCACAGTAGCCAGAGGGATCCTTTAAAACTGTAAGTCAGGGGCCTTCTCTGGTGATCCAGTGGTTAAGAATCCACCTGCCAATGCAAGGACAGATCCTACATGCTGTGGGGCAGCTAAGCCCAATGAGCTATTGAGCCTGTGCCCTAGAGCCCATGAGCCACAGCTACTGAAGCCCGTGCACCTAGAATCCGTGCTCCACAAGAGAAGCCACTGCAGTGAGAAGCTCGTGCATCACAACTAAACAGTAGCTCCCGCTTGCCACGACTAGAGAAGGCCTGTGTGCAGCAATGAAGACCCAATGCAGCCAAACATTTTTTTAATTTAATTAAAAAAAACAAAACAAAACGACCCTAAGTCAGGTCCTGTTGCTCCTCAGCTCAAAGCCCTCCAGTGGCTTCCCACCTTATGCCGAGTAAAACCAAAATTCTCACCAGGGGCCACAAGACCCTATGTGATCTGGGCGTACACACACACATACACACAGACTCACACCAACTGTACTTCTCTTCTCTCTCATCTCATCTGCTCCACCCTGGCCTACTTGAGCTCTCTGTTTCCACCGAGCACACTCCCAAAGCAGGTCTTTGCACTCGCTATTTCCTCAGCCTCGGCTGCCTTTCCTCTGGTTGCCATAGAGCCCCTTCCCTCCCTTCTTTCCAGACTCTGTCTCCCGACCCACCTTTATCATTCTTTATAGCACTAACCACCATCTGACATATTACTTCTTTATTTGTTTATGGTCTGTCTTTCCTCATTAAGATGTGGATTTCATAAGCAATAAACCTTGTCCTGTTCCCTGCTATATCCCTAGTACTTAGAAGACTACCAGGTTTATGGCTGATGCTTGGTAAATGTTTAATGAATGACAACATGAATAAATCTCTCCAAGTCAATAGATATAACATGAATAAATCTCTCCAAGTCAATAGATATAACTCTTTTCAACAGTTGTATAGCATTTGCTAATACGGACAGACCATGATTCGCTTAACCAGGCATTGTTAATGATATTTTTCTATTTTTTCTTACTTTAAACAATATTTGTGATAAACATTTTTGCATAGCTACTTTAATATATGGGGCTTCCTTATTGGCTCAGATGGTAAAGAATCTGCCTGTAGGGCAGGAGACATAAAAGACATGGATTCGATCCCTGGGTTGGGAAGATCCCCTAGAAAAGGAAATGGTTACCCACTCCATTATTCTTGCCTGGAGAATCCCATGGATAGAGGAGACTGGCCAGCTACAGTCCATGGGGTCGCAAAGATCTGGACATGACAGAGTGACTAACACTCACCACTTTAATATATTGGTTCTTTTAATTCTATAGGATATTTTCCCTAAAGCTGGGTTGATGTATCAAGAGATAGGCATATTTTACATTTAATAGCCATTACCAATTTTCCTTAGTCACAGTTCATAGGCAAATCCTGAAAAAAAAGTCCTCAATCATTTCCCCAAACTGAAGCCAGGGTAAGATTGCCCTTAGGTGAGGAAAAGGGGGCTCTGTCCTAGGCCTGTACACTTTAGAGGGCTTTGTATGTCACAAAGACAAAAAAATCAAATTTATTAATGACCACACAGGACTTTTTCCTCACTTGGGATCCTGCATCGAGTACTGGGTTGGCACAGTGTGATCTGCAACCCTGAACATGAAAGCTCGTCATTAACACCGTCTCCACATTTCCTCCCATTTTCTTGAAACAGAAAACTTCTGAGTCCAAATGCTGTGAAGTCTTGTGGGTTGTACCCATGCTGACCTAGGAGACAGTCACTACTTTGGAGGCAGAAAGAATTTATTGGGCTGATATTTGTAGATAAAAGACTCATTTGTCGTGTCCCTCCTCTCAGAGAATATGGGTTCAGTAGGTCCTACCATAACCAAATACTATTTTCCAATAGTTCTATGCAGAGTACATTTTGAGAAACGCTGTGCTGGAAGAAGCACAAGCTAGAATCAAGATTTCTGGGAGAAATATCAATAACCTCAGATATGCAGATGACACCACCCTTATGGCAGAAAGCGAAGAACTAAGGAGCCTTTTGATGAAAGTGAAAGAGGAGAGTGAAAAAATTGGCTTAAAACTCAACATTCAGAAAACTAAGATCATGGCATCTGTCCCATCACTTCATGGCAAATAGATGAGGAAACAGTGGAAATAGTGGCTGAGTTTATTTTGGGGGGCTCCAAAATCACTGCAGATGGTGACTGCAGCCATGAAATTAAAAGACACTTGCTCCTTGGAAAAAAAGTTATGACCAACTTAGACAGTATATTAAAAAGCAGAGACATTACCTTGTCAACAAAGGTCCATCTAGTCAAGGCTATGGTTTTTCCTGTGGTCATGTATGGATGTGAGAGTTGGACTATAAAGAAAGCTGAGTGCCAAAGAATTGATGCTTTTGAACTGTGATGTTGGAGAAGACTCTTGAGAGTCCCTTGGACTGCAAGGAGATCCAACCAGTCCATCCTAAAGGAAATCAGTCCTGAGCATTCATTGGAAGGACTGATGTTGAAGCTGAAACTCCAATACTTTGGCCACTTGATGCGAAGAACTAACTCATTTGAAAAGACCCTGATGCTGGAAAAGATTGAGGGCAGGAGGAGAAGGGGACGACAGAAGATGAGATGGTCAGATGGCATCACCAACTCAATGGACATGAGTTTGAGTAAACTCTGGGAGTTGGTAATGGACAGGGAGGCCTGGCGTGCTGCGGTCCATGGGGTCGCAGAGTCAGACATGACTGAGCGACTGAACTAAACTGAACTGAATGGGTGTTCACTAAAAATTGCTGTTATTGTTAAAAAAATAATCTGTCAAACTAGTCTCACAAAAAGAAAGTCATTTGCATCTTTTATGCTCCTTGACCAAAAAAGCAGAAATATACAAGTGTCTTCCTCTCTATAACAATGGAGAAAGAGAACTAAGGTCAAATTCATGTAAGTTAACATAAGAAAAACATGTTGCGGGGTGGAGGGAGGGGAATTCTTTTTTAAAATCTAAGGTCCCTTTAATTCGAATTAACCAGTAAAACCAATATATTTATTAGTATATTGTAACAGATTGATTGATTTCAAAAAGTTACCACTCTGACTGGTTTAGTAAGATGTAGAATATAGTTCAGGAACTTTTGAAGAAAAAATAAAAAGTCCATCCAAAATGCCATCAATTTCATCCTGTAGATTCAACTCCACCTTAGAATGAAGTTTAGATAAGAATTTGACTGGACCAAGATCAACTAAATGCTAGACTGCTGAGGGATTCTTAAGACCAATCTGTTCAGCAGACTCAGAACCTCTTCTTTCATTGGAACAGGTAGAAAATTGAATCATTCCAGCAACTGGAGAAAAAGGACCTCTCCTGGACCAGAATATCACAGCAGATTAAGTTGTGCTCAGTTTTGCAGTGAATATTCTTGAGATCATATTCTCTGATCTTGGCCAGCTGATGCCTGAGTTTCCTGATGGGACCTGTCAGGACCATCTTGTCCTGCTTGACCAGCTGCCATTGGAGAATTCTGAAGTTTTAATGTTTTTTAATATTTTATTTACATATTTGGCTGCACCAGGTCTTAGCTGCAGCACACGGAATCTTTGATTTTCGTTGCAGAATGTGGGATCTATTTCCACGACCAGAGAGCAAACCCGGGCTCCTTGCATTGGGTACACAGAGCCTTAGCCACTGGACCACCAGGGAAGTTCCTGAAGTTTTATTTTTATAATAATATTTAATATGATTTAAATGAAAAGTAAAATATATAAATAATTCATCTTTATTAAATAAAAATACTTTTGATTTAAAAATTTTATATTTATTAAAGTTGTGTTTTGTTTTGTAATATTAATAAATTTGAATGTTTTAGAAGAGTGATTTTATTTTGTAAACTCTTGGATCACTGGGAATGAGTACAAAGTTGAGTTGGGATCAATTTAGAAAATATGACAGTGCAACTCAAAAAAGACAAAGCCAGAAAAGGAAAGCCACAAAGGTAATCTGCTTAAATTTTTACAAACCAAAAACACTGAACATGAGCAATTTTCTGTTGAGGTGGTTTCTCGTAAAATATGCGAGCAGAGAACTTCACAAATTATCTAATGTACTTTTTATTATTATTATCCAGTCCATGGGGGTCGCAAAGAGTTGGACACGACTGAGTGACTAAGCACACTTTTTATTGCTGATTAAAAACTGAAAATGAACAAGGAAAATATTCTCATCAAATTCATGACTTGAGGGACTTCCTTGGTGGTCCAGTGGCTGATTCCACACTCCCAATGCAAGGGACCCAGGTTTGATCCCTGGCCAGGAAATTAGATCCCCCTTGCCACAACTAAGACCCAGCACATCCAAATACATTTTTAAAAAATTCATGACTTGAACAGTTTAATGAAATCCCTGCAACTTTATATTTTTTGCTGAATGAAGATTTACTTACAGAATGAGAACGTACTTGGCCTCCGTTTGCACTTGAGAGACTTAGGGGTGGGTGGTGAAAATGTGCCCCGTTAGCCTCTCTCCAGAGTCTGTTCTCAGATGAGGCAGGAGAACAGGGCAGAGTCATTCCTGGAAGTCTGTGCTTGTCAGACTCTTCAGGAGGGATGTGCCTCCTGGGACACTCTGGGCTCCTGGTGGGGCTGGAGAAAGAGCCATGCAGACTCCTGCCAGAGGGTGGGTCCTGATGTCCCCATGTCTGATGCTCTTGCCCCCTACCTACTCTGTTGCTAAGTCTCCTCAGTCGTGTCTGACTCTGTGCGACCCCATAGACGGCAACCCACCAGGCTCCTCTGTCCTTGGGATTCTCCAGGCAAGAATACTGGAATGGGTTGCCATTTCCTTCTCCAACGCATGCATGCATGCTAAGTCGCTTCAGTTGTGTCCGACTCTATGCGACCCTATGGACAGCAGCCCACCAGGCTCCTCTGTCCACAGGATTCTCCAGGCAAGAATACTGGAGTGGGTTGCCATTTCTTACCTACTCTGCACCCCTGTCATCTGGAGTAGGTACTGGTGTCACCTCTGGAAATGAAGGCAGCTGCTTTTCTGTTTCCACTTTTCTTCTAACACAGGCAGCCCAGAGCCCTATTTATCCACAGGAACCACCACAAAATGACAGTCCCTGTTGGATCTGGTACATCTAGTAACTGCCACAAGTCACTCAGTATAGTGTTGGAGCATCAGTGCAAAGGGAGGAAGTAGAACAGGTTCCTCATCCCTGGACTGAGGCAATGGAGGCCCAAAGTGGGAAGGGGTTTCTTCAAGATCACATAGCTCTTCAGCAGCAGGACTAAGACTGTCAATGTCCAGTTCAGACTCTTCCGTTGTGTGAATTAGGACTATTGAGCTGTCTTCACATCTTGGTAGAAGCTTGTTGTTTTGGTTTTTCCCTTTTTCATAAGACAATTCTATCTTGGTAATTAGTAAACATCCACGGGCTCAGGGATTTGGGTAAATCTATGGATTAGAATATAAAAATGTTAAATAAATATAATGACATTCTCCCTTTTCTAGGACCCTCTGCTTCCTGAAGCCATCCCACATCCAGTCATTAAACCCTGTAGGAGGCTTTTGCTCAGTCTAGGATGTGGGTTACACTTTCAATTGTATAGATTTCGAACCAAAGTTAGGGAGTCATAAAATGACCTCAGCATCCTTTTTGTTATGACATTTGAAAAGTATCCAGACTCCTGTTTTTTTTTTTTTTTAATTAAAAATGTGTGTTTAGCTGCACTGGGTCTTGGTTGTGGCATGCAAACTCTTAGTTGTGGCATGTGGGATCTAGTTCCATGACCAGGGATCAAACCCAGGATCCCTGCATTAGGAGCAATGGAGTCTTAGCCATTGGACGAACAGGGAAGTCCCAGACTCCCTGATTTTTAATGGCAGAAGTTCGGAAATAAGCCTAATTGTCCATCAAAAGTGGACTGATGAAATGGCTTATCCTACAAACACACAGCAGCCTACTACAGAGCCATTAAAAAAAGAAATGGTACAAGAGCTTTCCTTTTTAAAGTCTTTAGCTAACTAATAATCTACACCTTCCCATTCTGTCTCCCAGCCACCAAGTTCACCTTTCTGCATTGTTGAGCTTGGCTTACTCCTTATGTAATCCTTTAAAAGATATTTCATGCACATAGAAGCATATACATGAATTGTCTTTAAAAGAAAAACATAAATAGAAGCATACTGAAAAACATTCGCCAGCATCTTTTTTTTCACATAATACATTCATTTATTCAATAAATATTTACCGAGTACCTACTATGTGCCAAGCACTCTTTTAGTTATTTAGAATTTGGCAGTGACCAAAACAGTTTTTCCCTTCACGAAGCTTGCATTTTTGTGGGCCATAAATAAATGAGTATAGAGTGATTTGTGGTAAGTGCTGTGCAAAAAAGCAGGATAAGGGGATAGGTCGTGTGTGTGTGTCTTGGTGTGTTTCTGGGGGGACTGTTGCTATTTTACATGGGGTAATCAGCAAAAGCCTTGCAGATTAAGTGATATTTGAGTCAGGGCCTGAAGAAATGAGGGAGTGACCCATGCGTGAGTCTGGAGTTGAAGGTTGGAGGCAGAGGGAACTTCCCATGTAAGTCCCTAAGGGAGGAGGGGACTTGGGTAAAGGTCAACAAGGTAGCCATTGTAGCTGGAACTGAGTGACTACATCTCAGATATTCTGTATCATTATTTTTCATTATTTTTTACATTTGCATTTTATTCCATTGTGTATGTGTGCGTGTGTGTATGTGTCATAGTTTAATTAAGCAGTCTCTGGAAATTTCAGAGACTTTCAATCTCTTATGATTGCAATGGATAACTTTATCAAGTGACCCTTTGCATGTGTGGAAGTTAAGCTGTCTGTAGGATTAATTCCTAGAAGTGGAGTTGCTAGGAGGACAAGGCGGTGTGTATTTGTAATTTTTACAGATTTTGCCAGGCTGGAACCAACAAAGAAGTTGTACTATATTTGCCCCAGTGCTAACAACATATTGATTTTTTTAGTATTCAACAAATATTTATTGGGCTCTTACCAGGGACCAGATAAATGCAGATCACTGAGAATGAAAGCAGAAACCACAACTTGTCCTGACTCACAGAACAGATGTACTGTGCTGGGCCGAGCCATGACGTGCTTCACACACCGTCAAAGCACAAACAGGCAGCACCAGTTTGTTCAGACCCAGAAGTCCAAGATAAGATCACTGGCACTTCCATGGATTCTCTAGGTTACAAAATCTAACCAGTCCTTGCAAGGAGCTCCTTATGACTAAATACTTTCTAGGGCAAAATACACATGACAATTAAGGAGATCATCTTTTTTAGGCTAGGGCAATAGGCGAAATGTTCATGAAGGAGAGAGGTCTCAAAGAAGAAGAAAACTTTTGGCTTTCTAAAGCAAAGAAGTCATGGAGGAAGAGCAGAGGTGGTTCTTATCTTAGATAAGAGCAGTTCTTATCTTAGAACTGTATACTCATTTCCAGTGAACTAGTCCCTGGTTTTTCGTATATTCACAAAGTTGTGCAACTTTCATCACAATTTTAGAATGTTTTCACCACTCCAAAAAGAAACCCTGGGTCCATTAGCAGACACTCTCCATTTCCCACTGCCCAGTCCTAAGCAACTGCTACTTTACTTCCTGCCTCTATAGATTTACCTGTTCTGGACATTTATTTTAAGTGGAATCATACAATATGTGGTCTTTTGTGACTGGCTTCTTTCACTTAGCATGATGTTTTCAATTTTCATGTGGTAGCAGGCATTAGCACTTCTTTTTATTGCCTAATAATATTCAACTGTATGTCACATTTTATTTACCTATTCATCATTTGTGTTGTTTCCATTTTTTGGCTATTATGAATAATGCTGCTGTGAACATTTGGGTACACATATTTATGTGAGTGTATGTTTGCGATTCTTTTGGCTCTATACCTAGGTCTGAGGGTACCTCTATGTTTAGAACTGCCAAAGTGTTTTCCACAGTGGGTGCACCATTTTTACATTCCTAGCAACAATGTAGGAGGGTTCCAATTTCTCCACATCCTTGCCAATGCTTGTTTACTTATTACAGCTATGCTAGCGGACATCAAGTTGAATCTCATTGTGATTCTGACTGGCATTTCTCTTTTTCTTTCACCCTCCTAGATTTGATGCACAGAGGGCATTTAACAAAGATACGAGATTCAAGAAGGAGGCCAGAAGATGAGGCTTATATTTCATCTTAGGCTAAACAAAGGAAAGAGGGTTTTGGGCTTTTTGAGTTGAGAGGTAGTTATAAATATCCAAGCGATAAGGTCTTATTATTTTCTGGCTCTATAATTAATTTCTAGTTTTGCTACATTATGATTAAAGAATGGTATCTATAGAATTTTTGGGATTTATTGATATTTTCAATAAATTCTTATTGAAGAATTATGGAGGGTATCAGAATCTTACCCCAAAATATGCCACTTTGGCACATACAGATTATTTTGAGCTAATTGAGAGCCAACTTAGAACCAGAAGACCCAGAAAAAACTCTTTAACTTCTCCACTTGCCTAAAAATAAAGGATTTCCCCTTTTGTAGAAAAATTTACAGTTATGAAGGAAATTTCCATTTGTGAACATGTCTCCATACCAAGAGGAAAGCTACTTTAGAGACAATGATATCACCTGAGACTCTTAACTACATAACAAGACAGTCTTATTTACCTTCAGTTCAGTCACTCAGTGATGTCCGACTCTTTGCAACCCCAAGAATTTCAGCACGCCAGACCTCCCTGTCCATCACCAACTTCTGGAGTTCACACAGACTCACGTCCATCGAGTCAGTGATGCCATCCAGCCAAGTCCCTCCCAGCATCAGAGTCTTTTCCAAAGAGTCAACTCTTCGCATGAGGTGGCCAAAGTACTGGAGTTTCAGCTTTAGCATCATTCCTTCCAAAGAAATCCCAGGGCTGATCTCCTTCAGAATGGACTGGTTGGATCTCCTTGCAGTCCAAGGGACTCTCAAGAGTCTTCTCCAACACCACAGTTCAAAAGCATCAATTCTTTGGCGCTCAGCCTTCTTCACAGTCCAACTCTCACATCCATACATGACCAACAGGAAAAACCATAGCCTTGACTAGATGAACCTTTGTTGACAAAGCAATGTCTCTGCTTTTGAATATGCTATCTAGGTTGGTCATAACTTTCCTTCCAAGGAGTAAACGTCTTTTAATTTCATGGCTGCAGTCACCATCTGCAGTGATTTTGGAGCCCCCAAAAATAAAGTCTGACACTGTTTCCACTGTTTCCCCATCTATTTCCCATGAAGTGATGGGACCGGATGCCATGATCTTTGTTTTCTGAATGTTGAGCTTTAAGCCAACTTTTCCACTCTCCACTTTCACCTTCATCAAGAGGCTTTTGAGTTCCTCTTCACTTTCTGCCATAAGGCCGGTGTCATCTGCATATCTGAGGTTATTGATATTTCTCCCAGCAATCTTGATTCCAGATTGTGTTTCTTCCAGTCCAGCGTTTCTCATGATGTACTCTGCATAGAAGTTAAATAAGCAGGGTGACAACATACAGCCTTGACATGCTCCTTTTCCTATTTGGAACCAGTCTGTTGTTCCATGTCCAGTTCTAACTGTTGCTTCCTGACCTGCATACAAATTTCTCAAGAGGCAGATCAGGTGGTCTGGTATTTCCATCTCTTTCAGAATTTTCCACAGTTTATTGTGATCTACCCAGTCAAAGGCTTTGGCACAGTCAATAAACCAGAAATAGATGTTTTTCTGGAACTCTCTTGCTTTTTCCATGATCCAGCGGATGTTGACAATTTGATCTCTGGTTCCTCTGCCTTTTCTAAAACCAGCTTGAACATCAGGAAGTTCACGGTTCACATATTGCTGAAGCCTGGCTTGGAGAATTTTGAGCATTACTTTACTAGCATGTGAGATGAGTGCAATTGTGCAGTAGTTTGAGCATTCTTTGGCATTGCCTTTCTTTGGGATTGGAATGAAAACTGACCTTTTCCAGTCCTGTGGCCACTGCTGAGTTTTCCAAATTTGCTGGCATATTGAGTGCAGCACTTTCCCAGCATTGTCTTTCAGGATTTGAAATAGCTCCACTGGAATTCCATCACCTCCACTAGCTTTGTTCATAGTGATGCTTTCTAAGGCCCACTTGACTTCACATTCCAGGATGTCTGGCTCTAGGTGAGTGATCACACCATCGTGATTATCTGGGTCGTGAAGATCTTTTTTGTACAGTTCTTCCGTGTATTCTTGCCACCTCTTCTTAGTATCTTCTGCTTCTGTTAGGTCCATACCATTTCTGTCCTTTATTGAGCCCATCTTTGCGTGAAATGTTCCCTTGGTATCTCTGATTTTCTTGAACAGATCTCTAGTCTTTCCCATTCTGTTGTTTCCCTCTATTTCTTTGCATTGATCACTGAAGAAGGCTTTCTTATCTCTTCTTGCTATTCTTTGGAACTCTGCATTCAGATGCTTATATCTTTCCTTTGCTCCTTTGCTTTTCGCTCTTCTCTTCTTTTCACAGCTATTTGTAAGGCCTCCCCAGACAGCCATTTTTCTTTTTGCATTTCTTTTCCATGGGGATGGTCTTGATCCCTGTCTCCTGTACAATGTCACGAACCTCATTCCATAGTTCATCAGGCACTCTCTCTATCAGATCTAGGCCCTTAAATCTATTGCTTACTTCCACTGTATAATCATAAGGGATTTGATTTAGGTCATACCTGAATGGTCTAGTGGTTTTCCCTACTTTCTTCGATTTCAGTCTGAATTTGGTTATAAGGAGTTCATGATCTGAGCCACAGTCAGCTCCTGGTCTTGTTTTTGCTGACGGTATAGAGCTTCTCCATCTTTGGCTGCAAAGAATATAATCAATCTGATTTTGGTGTTGACCATCTGGTGATGTCCATGTACAGAGTCTTCTCTTGTGTTGTTGGAAGAGGGTGTTTGTTAGGACCAGTGCATTTTCTTGACGAAACTCTATTAGTCTTTGCCCTGCTTCATTCCGTATTCCAAGGCCAAATTTGCCTGTTACTCCAGATGTTTCTTGACTTCCTACTTTTGCATTCCAGTCCCCTACAATGAAAAGGACATCTTTTTTGGGGTGTTATTTCTAAAAGGTCTTGTAGGTCTTCATAGAACCGTTCAAATTCAGCTTCTTCAGCATTACTGATAGGGGCATAGACTTGGATTACCGTGATATTGAATGGTTTGCCTTGGAAATGAACAGAGATCATTCTGTTGTTTTTGAGATTGCATCCAAGTACTGCATTTCGGACTCTTTTGTTGACCATGATGGCTACTCTGTTTCTTCTGAGGGATTCCTGCCCACAGTAGTAGATATAATGGTCATCTGAGTTAAATTCAGCCATTCCAGTCCATTTGAGTTTGCTGATTCCTAGAATCTTGACGTTCACTCTTGCCATCTCCTGTTTGACCACTTCCAATTTGCCTTGATTCATGGACCTGACATTCCAGGTCCCTATACAATATTGCTTTTTACAGCATCGGACCTTGCTTCTATCACCAGTCACATCCACAGCTGGGTATTCTTTTTGCTTTGGCTCCATCCCTTCATTCTTTCTGGAGTTATTTCTCCACTGATCTCCAGTAGCATATTGGGCACCTACTGATCTGGGGAGTACCTCTTTCAGTATCCTATCATTTTGCCTTTTCATACTGTTCATGGGGTTCTCAAGGCAAGAATACTGAAGTGGTTTGCCATTCCCTTCTCCAGTGGATCACATTCTGTCAGATCTCTCCACCACGACTCGCCCATCTTGGGTTCAGTTCAGTTCAGTCGCTCAGTCGTGTCTGACTCTTTGCGACTCTATGAATCCCAGCACACCAGGCCTCCCTGTCCATCACCAACTCCTGGAGTTCACCCAGACTCACATCCATTGAGTCAGTGATGCCATCCAGCCATCTCATCCTCTGTCGTCCCCTTCTCCTCCCGCCCTCAATCCCTCCCAGCATCAGAGTCTTTTCCAATGAGTCAACTCTTCGCATGAGGTGGCCAAAGTACTGGAGTTTCAGCTTTAGCATCATTCCTTCCAAAGAAATCCCAGGGCTGATCTCCTTCAGAATGGACTGGTTGGATCTCCTTGCAGTCCAAGGGACTCTCAAGAGTCTTCTCCAACACCACAGTTCAAAGGCATCAATTCTTTGGCTCTCAGCCTTCTTCACAGTCCAACTCTCACATCCATACCTGACCACAGGAAAAACCATACCCTTGACTAGTCAAACCTTTGTTGACAAAGTAATGTCTCTGCTTTTGAATATGCTATCTAGGTTGGTCATAACTTTCCTTCCAAGGAGTAAGCGTCTTTTAATTTCATGGCTGCAGTCACCATCTGCAGTGATTTTGGAGCCCCAAAAAATGAAGTCTGACACTGTTTCCACTGTTTCCCCATCTATTTCCCATGAAATGATGGGACCAGATGCCATGATCTTTGTTTTCTGAATGTTGAGCTTTAAGCCAACTTTTTCACTCTCCACTTTCACTTTCATCAAGAGGCTTTTGAGTTCCTCTTCACTTTCTGCCATAAGGGTGGTGTCATCTGCATATCTGAGGTTATTGATATTTCTCCCGGCAATCTTGATTCCAGCTTGTGTTTCTTCCAGTCCAGCGTTTCTCATGATGTACTCTGCATAGAAGTTAAATAAGCAGGGTGACAATACACAGCCTTGACATGCTCTTTTTCCTATTTGGAACCAGTCTGTTGTTCCATGTCCAGTTCTAACTGTTGCTTCCTGACCTGCATACAAATTTCTCAAGAGGCAGATCAGGTGGTCTGGTATTTCCATCTCTTTCAGAATTTTCCACAGTTTATTGTGATCTACCCAGTCAAAGGCTTTGGCACAGTCAATAAACCAGAAATAGATGTTTTTCTGGAACTCTCTTGCTTTTTCCATGATCCAGCGGATGTTGACAATTTGATCTCTGGTTCCTCTGCCTTTTCTAAAACCAGCTTGAACATCAGGAAGTTCACGGTTCACATATTGCTGAAGCCTGGCTTGGAGAATTTTGAGCATTACTTTACTAGCATGTGAGATGAGTGCAATTGTGCAGTAGTTTGAGCATTCTTTGGCATTGCCTTTCTTTGGGATTGGAATGAAAACTGACCTTTTCCAGTCCTGTGGCCACTGCTGAGTTTTCCAAATTTGCTGGCATATTGAGTGCAGCACTTTCCCAGCATTGTCTTTCAGGATTTGAAATAGCTCCACTGGAATTCCATCACCTCCACTAGCTTTGTTCATAGTGATGCTTTCTAAGGCCCACTTGACTTCACATTCCAGGATGTCTGGCTCTAGGTGAGTGATCACACCATCGTGATTATCTGGGTCGTGAAGATCTTTTTTGTACAGTTCTTCCGTGTATTCTTGCCACCTCTTCTTAGTATCTTCTGCTTCTGTTAGGTCCATACCATTTCTGTCCTTTATTGAGCCCATCTTTGCGTGAAATGTTCCCTTGGTATCTCTGATTTTCTTGAACAGATCTCTAGTCTTTCCCATTCTGTTGTTTCCCTCTATTTCTTTGCATTGATCACTGAAGAAGGCTTTCTTATCTCTTCTTGCTATTCTTTGGAACTCTGCATTCAGATGCTTATATCTTTCCTTTGCTCCTTTGCTTTTCGCTCTTCTCTTCTTTTCACAGCTATTTGTAAGGCCTCCCCAGACAGCCATTTTTCTTTTTGCATTTCTTTTCCATGGGGATGGTCTTGATCCCTGTCTCCTGTACAATGTCACGAACCTCATTCCATAGTTCATCAGGCACTCTCTCTATCAGATCTAGGCCCTTAAATCTATTTCTCACTTCCACTGTATAATCATAAGGGATTTGATTTAGGTCATACCTGAATGGTCTAGTGGTTTTCCCTACTTTCTTCGATTTCAGTCTGAATTTGGCAATAAGGAGTTCATGATCTGAGCCACAGTCAGCTCCTGGTCCTATCTTGGGTTACCCCTCACCAAATTTTCCATGTATAAGATCATGTCATCTGTAATCAGAAATAATTTTGCTTCCTTTTCCCCAGTTTGGTTTAAATGCATTTTATTTCTTTTTCACTCTGGCTAAGACATCTAGTACTGCATTGAATTGAAGTTCTATGAATTTTCTTTGTAGAAGCTCATCCTGGTTTTAGCACTGAAAGTCCCATGTCCTAGGAAGCTCTCAATCCCTGGAAAACCAGGACAGTTGGTTACCCTAGTTTTCTTTTATAAGCAATAATGGAATTACCATTTTTTCTCTTCCTTTCACTTCCTTTATCAGGAAGCTTTTTTTATAACAATGGTAACAACCTTGGTGGCATCTAAAGAAGTTTAAAAAATCCTGATGCCTGTGCCTCACCCCCATGCTTCTGCTGCTGCTGCTGCTAAGTCGATTCAGTCGTGTCCAACTCAGTGCGACCCCATAGACGGCAGCCCACCAGGTTCCCTCGTCCCTTGGATTCTCTAGGCAAGAACACTGGAGTGGGTTGCCATTTCCTTCTTCAATTAAGGAAAATGAAAAGTGAAAATGAAGTCTCTCAGTCGTGTCCGACTCTTAGCGACCCCATGGACTGCAGCCTACCAGGCTCCTCTGTCCATGGGATTTTCCAGGCAAGAGTACTGGAGTGGGGTGCCATTGCCTTCTCCGCCTCACCCCCATAGATTCTAATTTAATTGGTTTGGGTGTGGCTTGGGCGTTCAGAACTATTTAAAGCTACTCAGATAGTTCTAATGTTCAACCAAGGTTGAGAACCATTGGTGTGCAGAGATAGGGAACTATCTCCAAGATATATTGAGTGCAGCATGGTGTGCGTAATATACTACCACTATGTATAAGATGGAATTGTTAGGTAGTTAGAATAGGGGAAAGGAGTCCAAAATGGCGGTGGCTAAAAGACAAGGAAGGGAAAAGCCCACAAAAATAGAACAGAGGAAGGTCAAAGGAAGTTCCGAGGACTGGAGTGAGGACTTCAGGTAGAACAGCACTCCTGACTAAGCCCAATTTGCATAGAGCAGGCCCAGGGGGAAGAAAAAAACATACAAAAAGAGGAGCCAAAGGGCTCTCTCTCTCCCCCTCCTACTCTTTCTCTCTCTCTCTTTACCCACACTCCGCCCCCGCTCTGTGCACTCACTGGCATGCTCCTCCACTCTCTTCTCTTCTTCGAGGATGGATTCTCCTGCTATCTTCTAAATAAAATAGAGCTGTAACACTGATTTTTCTAAGAGCTATGGCATGGTTTGTTCAAGACCCAAGAGCTGTAAAGCGCCGAGGGCCTTAATGTCCGTCGCTCCAAATCATTGTTGTGATGAGACAAGAACCAAGAAGCATACACTCGCCTGGCAGAATAAAAAAAATATTTGTATATTTACTTTGTATATAAAACTATCTTTGGAATAACATAGAAGGATCTGTTAACATTGGTTACTGCTAGGGGTATCAACTGGGAATAGGGAGGGAAACTTTTCACTGTGTTCTTTTCTGAACTTGTGAAACTATCACCTATTTTAAAGTTATTTTTAAGTTCTGTCTCTTTAATCTAGAAAAAACATTCACTGTCCTGAAAAAGTAGATATATAAATGAATAGACAGTTCAATCTTTTTTTTCTTTAAAGCCCTCAAACCACACAAATTTAACACCACCACCACTAGCAACAGTTCAGTTCAGTTCAGTTGCTCAGTCATGTCCGACTCTTTGCGACCCTATGAACTGCAGCACGCCAGGCCTCCCTGTCCATCACCAACTCCCGGAGTTCACTCAAACTCATGTCCATTGAGTCGGTGATGCCATCCAGCCATCTCATCCTCTGTAGTCCCCTTTTCCTCCTGCCCCCAATCCCTCCCAGCACCAGAGTCTTTTCCAATGCGTCAACTCTTCGCATGAGGTGTACAGTAGTTATGCATAAAAAACTTTCTGAGGAAGGAAATACAAAATTATGTTAAGGTAATATATTACATTATAAAATTAAAGTACATATTTATAAAGGTACATGAATATATATGTATGTGTGTGTGTGTGTGTTAAGTCTCATTCATTGTGTCCAACTCTTTGTGACCCCAAGGACTGTAGCCTGCCAGTCTCCTCTGTCCACTGGGATTCTCTAGGCAAGAATACCTGAGTGGGTTGCCACACCCTCCTCCACGGGATCTTCCCAACCCAGGGATTGAACCCATGTCTCTTATGTCTCCTGCATTGGCAGGTGGGTTCTTTACCACTAGCACCACCTAGGAAAAGTGAAATTGCTCTTTTGTGTCCAACTATTTGGGACCCCATGGACTGTAGCCTACTAGCTTCCTCGGAGCTCATGTACATGTATATGTGTATGTTATGTGCCCAGGCAACACCAAAGGGAGTTTACTGATAGAATTATAGTGCTTTTGTCTCTTCGATTTAAACATATGTAAACCATATTCATTATTTTTATAATTAAAAGGGAAAAGAAACTTGATAATCAGGTTTTACTCTAAAGGTAGAGCTTTTGCTCCCCTGGAAGGAGTCAGCTTTGCCTTGCTGATGTGGTGGCTTTTGCTTCTCTCCCTTTCTTCCTGTGCCTTGTGGGATCCTCTCTTCTTGCTCATGAGGAAACCCAACCCCTGAGGTTTCAAAATCAGCCAGCTACCTCATGGCCATGGCTGGAGAAGGGCCACCCCTGGAGCCAGGCAGCTCCTAGCAGATGCCCAGACAGACTTCACTGAGTGCCTCCCACACGACGGCATGCTAGGCTGTGTGTGGGAAAAATGATCAGGAGACGGGACTCTGCCAACAAGGCCTTGCCTGTGTGAAGTGGCAGCCAGGACGAATGCATAGAAGCAGGCCTGTCCTAATATTTATGAGGCCAGGATGAGAGTATTAATAGAGGCCCACATCCCATGTGTCTAAAGATTTAAACGCTGTAACTCAAGCTACCACAGTGTTGACTAAAATATTATCTGTTCTCCTCCAATAGTAAATATAATTTCGAAGCCCCAGAAAAGGCCAGGTTTGAATGTAGAGTTCCCTCTGTGATTCCTTGGAGTTCTGTATTTGGATAAGGCTGTGGCAGACAGCTTCTAAGATGATGCCCAGTGAGCTCCATCTCTTACACTCTTGTGTAATCCCCTCCTCTTGAGTGTGGACATGAACCACCACTTACTTCTTTATTTGTTTGTTAATTTATTTACTTATTTATTGGCTGTGCTGGGTCTTCTTTGCTGCAAGCAGGCTTTTCTCTAGTAGCAGCAAGCAGGGGCTGCTCTCTAGTTTGGTGCACAGGCTTCTCCTCGTGGTGAATTCTCTTGTTGCAGAGTGTGGGCTCAGGCTTCAGTAGTTGTGGCCGGTGGGCTTAATTGCCTCACTGCTTGTGGGATCTTCCTGGACCAGGGATTGAATTGTGTCCCCTACATTGGCAGGCAGATTCTTTTGTTGTTGTTGTTGTTAAGTATTTATTTATTTGACTTTGCCGGGTCTTAGTTGCAGCTCATGGGATCTTTAGTTGTGGCAGGTGGGATCTAGTTCCCTGACCAGCAATAGAACCCCTGGCCCCCCTGCATTGGACCACCAGGGAAGAATCTGGCAGGCAGATTCTTAACCACTGGAAAGTCCACATTTATTTAATTTTTAACTGAAGCACAGTGGTTTTTCCATGAATTGCTTCTAACCAATAGTATGTATTAAATGGGATGGGATATCACATCTATGATTAGGTTATACGAGATAGTGGTTTCTCTCTTGCTAGTAGACTCTTTCCCTTCCAGGTTTTGATGAAGCAAGTTGCTGTGTGGAAAGGCCTATGTGACAAGTACACAAGGGTGGTCTTGTCCAACAGCCAGCAAGAAACTAAAGCTTGCAGTCCAATGACCTTAGAGGAACTGAAATTCTGCCAATAGCTACAATCTTAGAAGCAGATCCTTTCCCAACAAGCCTTCAGGTAAGACCTCAGCCCTGGACAGCACCCTGTGAGAGACCCGAAATAGAGTACCCAGCTAAGCTCTGCCCAGATTCCTAACTCACAGCAATTGTGAGATAATAAGTATGTATTAAGTCACTAAGTTTTCAGTAATTTGTTACACAACAACAGAAAATGAATACAATGACACTGCTGGGAGAGTTGGGCTGCTGTCCCAGCCCCCAGTTAGTTATTCACATTCTCTTCCCGCCCCCTCTTTATTTTGAGTCTTGAGGGACTTTGTGTTTATTCTTATAGACACCCACTTTTCATGTCAGTTCTGTCTCCTCTGCTTCCTGCTCCTAGACATCCTTCAGGCCTAGAGGGAGGGCACATCCCAAGCTGGTGTAACCCATGGGAGCAATGCTGCCCTTGGAAGAGTAGGGCAGGGGATGATTGCAGGACCATTCATGCAGGGAATTCCAGGGCCCCAGGTACTCAGTTCAGTTGAATCACTCAGTCGTGTCCGACTCTTTGTGACGCCACGGACTGCACCACGCCAGGCCTCCCTGTCCATCACCAACTCCCAGGGTTTACTCAAACTCATGTCCATTGAGTTGGTGATGCCATCCAACCATCTCATTCTCTGTTGTCCCCTTCTCTTCCTGCCTTCAATCTTTCCCAGCATCAGGGTCTTTTCCAAGGAGTCAGTTCTTTGTATCAGGTAGCCAAAGGATTGGAGTTTCAGCTTCAGCATCAGTCCTTCCAATGAATATTCAGGACTGATTTCCTTTAGGATGGACTGGTTGGATTTCCTTGCAGCCCAAGGGACTCTCAAGTACTCCCAGGTACTCAGAACATTCTATAAGAGGGGATCCAGGTCCTTGCCCTCTCTCCTTGGCCTCCCAACCCACTGGAAAGGGCATAGCTAGTAAAGGGGCAGAGCAAGGCCCTCCAAAGCCCAGGGCAGGGCCAGGGGCCATTCTCACCTCCTATAAGGCCAGCACTGCCTTCATAAGAAGCCCTGGCTGAGGGCCAGGTGGGTTGGATTAGACCCAGAGTGCTGCCCACAGAGTGTAAATGAGCAGAACCACCCCACCTCTGAGGGAAGTCTTCAAAGGGAGCTGTGGTTGAGCTGGATCATAAAGGTGGGATGGCCTCCAGCAAGGCAGCCGGCATTGAGTTTATTGAATTTTTGTTCCCCAACAAGGTGGTTTCTTGAGGGTAGGATGGTGAGAAGTTTGATGGTAGCTCAGAGCGCATCTGTTAAAATTCTGCCTCTATACACTGGTTGTGTTGTTTGTTGTTCCATCGCTAAGTTGTGTCTGACTGTTTGTGATCCCATGAGCTACAGCATGCCAGGCTTCCCTGTCCTTCACTATCTCCCAGAGTTTATGTAGACTGATGTCCATTGAGTTGGTGATACCAACCAACTATCTCATTCTCTGTCATCCCCTTCTCCTCCTGCCCTAAATCTTTCCCAGCATTAGGATCTTTCCCTGCCTTGCTCATAAGTGGAAGGGAGAAGTGAATTTATTCAGTTGCTGATTTTCTAGTTTGCTCAACAAGCACTGATAGAAACTTTCAGAGCCTGGTTGTAACTGACGTCCTCCTTCCTCAGACTCCGAGCCACGATGAGGTGTCAGGAGTGTGGAGGTCTGGGTTCTGTGGTGCCTGCCCTTAAGGAGTGTGCATCAGGCAGGGCACCCAGTCTCTGCTGCTTCCTCTGTGAAGTGGAGCAGTTACCGCTGTCCCTCCAAGTGTGGGTCACAGGCCTGCCACCTCAGCATCACCTGGAGCCTGTTTGAAGGGCAAAATCTCAGGCCCCTCCCCTGACTTACTGAGTCAGAATCTCTGGAGCTGGGGCCTGAGAGTTTGCCTAACACATTCGCTAGGTGATTTTCTATTCAACAGTTTGAGGATCACTGAGATGGACTGTCAGAGGTCTTCACAGACCTGGCTCCACAGACTTCCCCCACTCACCCTTGTCCAGCTACTGATGCAGGAGGTATGAAGGCTGGGCCCCCCAAAGCAGCAGAACTGATGGGGTTCTGAGGAGTCAGATGTTTCAATTCTATTGTTAGAGACTGCTTGTTATGCTCTGAATGCTTGTGTCTCCCCAGATTTGTACACTGAAATCCTAACCCACAAAGTGATGGTATTAGAAGGTGGGGCTTTGCTCAGGTGCTTCAGTTTTGAGGGTGGGGCCCTCTTGAGTAGGATTAGTGGCTTTTATACAGGAGGCTCCCTGCTGTCTTCACCTGGAGAGGAGACCATAAGAAGTCTGTGGCCCTCACCCACCCATGCTGGTTCCCTGATCTCAGACTTCCAGCCTCCAGAACTGTAACATAAAAATTTCTGTTGTTCCTAAGCCACCCAGTGTGTTCTATTTTGTTATAGCAGCTCAAACAGATGAAGTGCTGGGCTAGGGGGCAGGGCCATCCGGTGCAAAATGCAAATGCAGGGTGCCTTGTTCAAAAGGCAGGAGGAAAGCCTTTTTCTTTGCTCTGTGGTCTTCTTCTTGTCTCATCATGTGTTTTAAAATTTGCTATTTAGTGTCATGCCATCTCAGGAAGGGGACACTTTCAGGGTGAGGACAGACCCTCACAGGCTTCTGGGGCTGTGTCTCAACCCCCACTCTTGCTGAGCCCGTGCCCAGGCCCCTGCGGAGGGCACTGCAGCTGATGGGGAGACCTCTGAGCTCTGGCTGGAGCAAAAGTGATTGCAGCTGGAAGAAGGCAGTGCAGCCAGCAGCCCCTGGGGTACTTAGGGTGATTAATGAATGCATTTGGAAATTTCCTTCTGCTTCGGCCTCAGCTGGCACCTGAACTGTGGTCGATGCTGCAGTACATTTCTGTATAATCTCTTTTGACAGCTGGGAGGAGGGCAAACCCGCAAGACTAACCCAATTACAGTAAAAAGAGAGATCTGGCCGCTCCCCGCTGACAAGGGGAACACAAGGGCATCCCAGTTCAGAGATGTAATGCTTCAGGACTGGTGAGCTGCTAGCACAGCAAGTACTTGCCTGTCCAGCTCCCTGGCATATTTTTACCTCTTGACAAATGGTGGCTGTCACTGTTCAGGTGTGTCAGGGAGGGTGATGTGGAGGGAGCCAAGGGGATTGGGTTCCCCGCACTCCCATTGCCAGGCCTGTGATGCATCAACCCAAGAGGAGATGCATAGTGATAAGATCCCTGATCAGGGACTCAGAAAAGCTGGGGTCTCCTCTGGTTCTCTGTCTCATGGGGTGGCCTTGGGTAGACATTCAGCCTGTCCGGCCTCAGTATTCTCATCTGTAACATGGAGGTATTCAATGAGATTATACCCCAGGTCCACCTCTTTCATTATTTATACATTTTGTATGATTCATATGATGAAAGATTGAGAGAGATTTCAGCCTGTGCAGTTAGTTGTACAGGAGGATCATTAAGAATGTAGCACAGAGTGGGATATACCCTGGATGATGTGTTGGTCACATCACAAAAATGTCAGGAGGATCATTAAGAATGTAGGGCCGAGTGGAATATACCCTGGATGGTCAGTTGGTCACATCACAAAAATGTCATAAAGAATCTGATGCTTGTTTGTTGGCCACGGGGGACCACTGAAGGCATCTTAAGGGGAAAGGGTTATGTTCAGAGTTGAACCTTAGATGAAGTAGAATGCCAAGTTTCAGAGCTGAGGATAAAAAAAGCCAGTTATGGGGCTATGCCCAGACATCTTTGCCCTTGCACAGCTCCACTGCCTTCCTAAGGATGGTCCTAATTCACAACCTGCAGGCTGAGTTCTCATTCTGTCCTCTTGGGTTGATGCATCGCAGGCCTGGTGATGGGAGTGCGGGGAACCCAATCCCCTCGGCTCCCTCCACATCACCCTCCCTGACACAGCTGAACAGTGACAGCCACCACTTGTCAATCTCACCATTGCTTGTTTCCATCATAACCTTGGTTTGGTCATAACCTCACAGTCATTTGGCATTATCAGACCTCTGCATTTTTGCCAACCAAATGGGTATGAATTGATATTTCACTGTAATTTTAATTTGCATTTTCCTGGTTAGTAGTGTGGTTGAACATCTCTTTGTATATTGATTGGATAGTTATGTTCCCTCTTCTGTGAGTTTGCCTGTTTTTTCTTATGTTGTTAAAAAATCCACTCCCCTGCCCCCACCATAGATTCTGGTTACTAATCTTTCATTAGTTACATGCAGTGCAAATGTATTTTCCCAGATTGTAGTTGGCCTTTTAAGTTTGTCAACGGTGACTTTAGAAAAGCAAGCAGATAATTGTAACAAAGGTGAATTTATCAACATTTTTATTATACTTATGGTTTGTTCTTTGTTATTACTTTAAGAAATCCTTCTTGCCCTCAAATCATAAAGCTATGTTTGATTACTCCCCTAAAAGTTTTCATGTTTTCTTTTCATCTTTAGGTCTTTGCATACTAAATTTATTTTTATATGGTGTAAGATAAGGAAGAATCAGATTGGCTCCAATTTTCTCTCTTTCAAAAAGATACCAAATTGTCCAGTACCACCCAGTGAGTGGCTCAAGGCTCAGCACTCGTGCCCCACCTGGGAGAGGGTGATGTAAGTGAGGTGCCCACCCTCAGGTGGATGAGGGTCTGCAGCACAGAGTGAGCCCTTTCTTCAATTTTGTGTCCTGGGCGCCTTCCTTGCCTCACCCTATTCAGGCCCTGAGGTCGCTCTTCCCTTCCCTCCAGGGGACCCAGCATGTGGCAGGAAGGCTTGTCCTGATAATATGCACCAGGATTTTGGGTCTCCTGCCCAGGAATGTTGGTTCTCCAGGCAGAAGTGTCTTTGTGAAGAGGGAGGGAAAGGAGCCCTGAAATCTCCAGCTGGGGAAGGACGGATGTCTGGGACTGGAGGGGGCGGGGTGGGGCTCAGGAGTGCTGGGACTAGAGCCCCGGAAGTGCCGTTTTCTGAGGCTTCCAGGGCAAGTGGCTGGTGCATAGAAGCCTTTCCCCTCCGTCAGGTCTTGAATGAACCCTGCAGAGTCAGTGCTGTGGGTCCCGTCCCTGCCTTCTCCACAGAATGTGGGAGGTCTTGAGGGCACCCAGAGGTTTAAGCTACTGCATAGACTTGGAACAGATAACAGAATAGAGAAAGATTTTTTTCTTTCAATTCTCTTTCAATCCTTCTAATTGTATCCGGGAGAAAGTCTTCCTTTGGTCTGACTCGTCTAATACTTGCTAATCCCCTCTTTTAATTCCTAGAGACTGGACCTCAGGCTTTGCAGCCTTGGTAGCTATGGTATCTGTTGTTGTTCAGTCTCTCAGTCATGTCCAACTCTTTGTGACCGCATGGAATGCAGCATGTCAGGCTTGCCTGTCCTTCACTATCTCCCATAGTTTGTTCAAACTCATGTCCATTGAGTCAGTGATACCATCCAACCATCTCATCTTCTGTCACCTCCTTCTCCCTGGTGGCTCATATGGTAAAGCGTCTGCCTGCAGTGTGAGAGACCCGGGTTCAATCCCCAGGTCATGAAGATCCTCTGGAGAAGGAAATGGCAACCCACTCCAGTACTCATGCCTGGAAAATTCCATGGATGGAGAAGCCTGGTGGGCTACAGTCCATGGGGTCGCAAAGAGTTGGACACGACTGAGCGACTTCACTCTCTTTATCTGACTAGATAGTTAATCACACTCTTGTTTTCACTGTATTTATATTGGGAGGGCTGTCTTCTATTCTGGCAAGTGATGGCAGTTTGCTGTTAGTGATGCTAACAGAAAGTTTCCTTTTTTGATACATGTATTTTGAGCACGGAATTTCTCCTAGATATATAAAGTCACATTTCTGTGAGTATTTGGATAAAGACAGGTATGGTGATGGTGGTGATCTCATGGTTTTTTTTTTTTTTTGTCTTCCTTAAACTTTGTAGTTTGCATTTTTCACAATGAGCATACATTCTTTACATAATCAGAAAATAACTATTTTTGTTAAGGAAGAAAGAGTGAATGTTTAAAGGAACACATTAAGTGTAGAATAACACAAGGACTATGGGTTTGGCGACATAGCTGACAGCCAGGGTAGGGCTCCTTCTGGAAGACTGAAGAAGAGGGAGGAGCTGACTGAAAGCAGGCGGAAGACAAGGACAGCCTCCCTCTTGGGGGAAATTCAGATGCCTACTGCCCTGGGGCTGGGCTTTGTCCTTTCAGCGTTGTTCAGAGGATTCTGTTTCAGAGTCTCATTTACAAGTTTTGAATTGTGTAAAGCACTGATCATTTGGGACGATGAGGCCAGGTACATGCCCCAGGTTGGGGTGGACAAAGGGAAACTGGCGGGTCTAAATGGGTCTTATTTGGGAATGCTGTTCTTTGGTCCGTTGTACCAGAGCTGGCAAGTGACAGCCTTCCCCCTACTGGGCTGTTCCCCATCTGTGGTGACCCCTGTCTGGCTCTCTTCCCAAAGAATCCTGGCAGCCTGTGCCAGGGCACAGCACCACCCTTCCCCCACGTAACAGGAGCCCCTGGGGCAAAGGATTCCTGTGACACAGCCCTCTGACTCCTCAGTTCACTGCTCTCAGGAAAAGGCTCTTTTCCAGATCACACCCAGAGTTACTATTTAATCTTTAATGGGGTTGACAGAGTCCAGACACAACATGGAGCAGATAATTAATCCCAGATCTACCCGGGATTTACCTGGCTTCATGGTCTGATTCTGGAGCCTCTGATTATGGAACAGACCACATGGCCACTAATCAGTAAGCACTGCATTCAGCGTGACAGACAGTCACAGGTCCTGCACTCCTGGAGGCGGCAGTCCGATGGAGAAGGCAGACAAAGGATGGAGGTGTGGAGAGGGTTTGCAGGATGAGAGGGTGGGCAGCCGCGGTCAGCACTCAGCACTTATGTCTAAGACAGGGCAGGAGACAGTTAGACAGAGACACATAGAAAGAGTTCGCCAGGTGAGGAGATGTGGGGAGGGGCAATCCAGGAAGAAGGAATAGTGTGTGCAGAGATCCAGAGGCCAGAGGGACCCTGCTGTGTTCAGCTGGGGGATGCCCTTTAAGTGGCTAAAGGAAAGAGACCAGGGTAGGGAAATGGGCAGGGCCCAGATCCTACAGGACCTTTTTGAACAGTAGTTCTTAATATGGGTGGGATGCTTTTGTCCCCCAGGGACATTTAACAAGGTTGTCATAACTTGTCACAAGTGTGTGTGTGGTGAGGGGTGGGGTTGGGGAACCAGTGAAGTTGCTCAGTCATGTCCGACTCTTTGCGACCCCATGGACTGTAGCCTACCAGGCTCCTCCATCCATGGAATTTTCCAGGCAAGAGTACTGGAGTAGGTTGCCATTTCCTTTGCCAGGGGATCTTCCCGACCCAGGGATTGAACCCAGGTCTCCCGCATTCCAGGCAGGCGCTTTACCATCTGAGCCACCACTATTGGCATCTAGTGGGTGGAAACCCAGATGCTGCTAAGTGTCCTACAGTGCACAGGATGCCCCGGCCACAAAGAATGACCCAGTCCAAGATGTCAGTAATGCTGAGCTTGAGAAACCTTTGTGTGGGACCACTTCAAGGGCTTAGTTCTTTATTCTAAAGCCAGGGGGAAGCCATGATGGGATTTCACACTGGAGAGGGACACGATCAAATTTATGTTTTAAAGCGCTCACTCTGGCTGTTCCAAGGAAAGTATTGATAGTTTTAGACCCATTCATTCTTTAGCTTGGGAATTTCCAGCCTCTGTGAATCCCCTCCTTGAGGGCTTAACTTTAACTGCCTTGTAGCCATCTGGGTCTTTACCACGGTCGGGAAATCAATTCAGATACTTAGGAACTGAGCAGGCCAGGGGCTTTCCACCAGGCATAATAGGCACTGCCCTAGAGACTATAAAGTGTTTAAGGCCTGTGTGGCAGACAGAAAATATCCCCAAAAATGTTTGTGTTCTAATTCCCAAACCAGTGAATGTGTTACTGAATATGGCAAAACAGATTGTGATCAAGCTAAGGAACTTGAAATGGGAAGATTATCCTGGGTTGTTTGAATGAACCCGTGAAATACAAGGGTCCTTAAGAGGAGCAAGAGGCTCAGGTTCAGACACGTGGTACCAGAGACAGAGGCCAGGGAGAGATTTGAAGAGGCTAGGCTGCTGGCTTTGAGGATGGAGGAAGGGGACCAAAACTCTAAAATAATGAATGTGTATACCACTAAATTAATGGTAATTTGTTAAAACAGCAACAGGGGGACTTCCCTAGTAGTCCAGTAGTTAAGAACCCACATGTCAATGCAGAGAATGTGGGTTTGATCCCTGGAAACTAAGATCCCGCATGCCATGGGGCAACTAAGCCCATGAGCCTCACCTAAAGAGAAGCCTGTGTGCTACAACAAGACCTGATGCAGCCAAATAAATAAATATTTTAGAAAGTACCAAATAGCAACAGGGAACTAATGTAGGCTGGATAAAGTTGTAATTCTGAAATAAAAAAGAAAAACTGCTTAATAGAAATTAAGAAATGTTATTTATTTAAAGGGCTTCCCAGGTGACTCTAGTGCTAAAGAATTCACATGCCAATGCCGAGATTCAAGGGACGTGAATTTGATTACTGGATTGGGAAGATCTCCTGGAGAAGGAAATGGCAACCCACTCCAGTATTCTTGCCTGTAAAATCCCACGGACAGGGGAGCCTGGCAGGCTACAGTCCATGAGGTTGCAAAATAGTTGGACGTGACTGAGCACACACACACTTTATTGAAAATTTTATTTTATATTATTTAATATATTCAAAAATGTATATATAACATTTTTGAATGTTATATATAACACACAACCAGAAATACTTACCTAACTCAAGAAATCAAGCAGTTCTCATACAGCTGAAGCCCCTTGCAGATCCACAAAATCTGAATCTCATTTCCCTCTCTTCCTTCCAGAGATAATCAATATCCTAAAATTGGTATTTATTATCCCCATACACTTTTTGTTCCTGTGTCTCCAAACACTATATAGTAATGCTTTGCATGCTATTTTATATACATGACATCATAATGCTTGTATTCTTAAGCAACTTACTTTTTGTATCTAACACGTTTTGAGAGCTGTTTTGGTTGATGGATGTAGTGATTGCATATTACCCTAATGTATGAATAGGTCATAATTTATTCTGCTGATAAACATTTAAGTTGTTATCAGTTTTGGCTATTACAATGTGGCCATAAACATTTTTGTGCCTGTGTTTTGGTGCACTTCTGCAAGGGTTTCTCTGGAATTGATTTCCTAGGAGTGAAACCCCCGGGATCTTGGATAACCAGCTTCTTCAGAGAGTTCCAAACTGCTCTTCAAAGAGGTCAGGCCAATCTATACTCAACCAGCAAAGCATAGACGTGGTAGGGATGGTAGTACTGGTAGCCTGTAACAGTTTTATTGATATGACAGGTGTAAAATGGTATTTAATTGTATTTTTAACTTTTATTTTCTGGATTCTTATGGAATTGAGTATCTTTTCCTATGTTTATAGAACTACTCTGTTTCTTCCTTTGTGAATTTCCTGTTCATCTTTTTGCCCATTTTCCCATAGAGCTTTCTATTATCAGTATGTAAAAAATTTTTATATTATTTTGGATACTAATCCTCTGAAGCTAGATATGTTGTAATTGTCTTCTCCAACTTTGTGTTTGTGTTTTCATGATGACATGTGTCTACTGAGGTGGGTTTTCACTTTACTCTAAGGCAGCTACAAACCCTGTAGGACCCTGATCTCTTGCTTTTTTGTCAAGGCTCAGTTGATGCAGATTATAGAGAGCTGCTCCATAAAATGATTTTCAAAGATGAGGATCTTCTGGACATGCTCTGAATTATTAACATAATTTATTATGAAATGATATTCAGTTCAGTTCAGTTCAGTCACTCAGTCGTGTCCGACTCTTTGCGACCCCATGAATTGCAGCACGTCAGGCCTCCCTGTCCATCACCAACTCCCAGAGTTTACTCAAACTCATGTCCATTGAGTTGGTGATGCCATCCAGCCATCTCATCCTCTGTCATCCCCTTCTCCTCCTGCCCCCAATCCCTCCCAGCATCAGAGTCTTTTCCAATGAGTCAACTCTTCGCATGAGGTGGCCAAAGGACTGGAGTTTCAGCTTTAGCATCATTCCTTCCAAAGAAATCCCAGGGCTGATCTCCTTCAGAATGGACTGGTTGGATCTCCTTGCAGTCCAAGGGACTCTCAAGAGTCTTCTCCAACACCACAGTTCAAAAGCATCAATTCTTCGGTGCTAAGCTTTCTTCACGGTCCAAATCTCAAATCCATACATGATTATGAAATGATATACACATATTTATTTAAACCAGAGATCACAAACTTCATGCCTGCAGGGAACCAGGTCAGTGACATAAAAGATTAAAGTGGGCTGGATAGGACATGTGGTCCTCTCAGAGGCACTTATTTGAGGCTGCCCATGGGCTTCCCTGATGGGTTAGTCAGTAAAGAACCCCCTACTGTAACCTATGAAGTAGGTTACAGTATTATACTCATCTTACAGATAAGGAAATCTTAGGTTTGGAGAGCATAAGCAACTTACCCAAAGTCACATAACTAGAAAGTAAAAGAGCCAAGATTCAAAAGAATCCTAAGGGCTGTTAGCATTTTTAACTATGATGCTACAATGCTCATCAGGGTATAAGAAACAGTTGACGTCTCTCTTAACTCCGTGATAAGAAGCATGGCAGTGGAGGCGAGAGTATAACTGGCAGCTGGGATGGGACCTCAGCGATGGGGAATGTTAGTACACAGGGAGGACTGTGGCAAACTGGAGAGGAAAGGCCTGTTACCTGGCTTCTCCATTCCAGCTCCCTGAATTCAGCAGGGAATGCAGGCCAAGTGTTGACAGATCTTTTTTTTTCCCCCAAGAAAAGCTGAAAATCCAGATTTTAATGGGAATGGTAATTGATTTTTTGTATTGGCTATTTGTCAAATTAAATAATTTCATCATAATTCTCAGGCCAAATAAAATATTTTTATGGGCTGAAACTTTATGACTTTTGATTTAGCCCAGAATAAATTGTTTATAGCCTGAACTACTTTTGTGAGTAACCAGTTCCATAAGAATCATATGAAATAACATTTCCTTCTACTTGCACTAAATAACATCAAGGAAGTAACAAGTGTCTCCCTGTATTATAATGCTTACAAATTTGGAGTCTCCAATACAATCTCATAGACTTCAATCATATCTTATATTTATCATCATCTTTCTAGACAGAAGTTACAACTGGTGAAATTAGTCACAGAACCTGGAACTGATGGTCCTGGTATTGACTAGCTTTCCACTGAAGTGGAAATGATTTTTTTTTCCTCTCAGACCAAGGCAAGTGTCTTGATGTCAGTAATTTACTTGAAACCACTGCAACATTGATGGTGTAACACTGTGTACTTACAAGTTAGATTAAGCTTCAATTATAGGGGCAGTCTGTACCGAGGGTGTCAGCTAGTGCTGTATCAGAAAGGCCATCTACCAAGGTGGCCCCTATGAGTGCTTGAGTAATTTATACCTTGATCCACAGCAGACACTGCCAATCAGCACAGTGAATATCCGAAATGGATTTGATGTGATGCAATTAGTGCCTTGGTAATTAGCATAAAGAATGATAGAAAAGGACTCTCACTGATAAAGTTAAAAGATAGTCAAGGTATGTGAATAAGGTAAAATATTTTAGAGGTACTCCTCATGTTTGCCTGAACAGTGTATAAGAGCTTAGCATAAACCTGTGAAGACCAGTGCCAAACACTTTGTCCTGAGCTCTTCCTGTCTCCAAATGTAGCTGTAGGAGGATTCTGGTTGTGTGATGCTGCTACCATGAAGATAATAAAATTGTGTCTCTGAAATGTTGTTGATTCTGCCTCCAACAACATGCCAGGTAGTGGCTGGAACACCTGAAAGGACAAGAGCTGGAACTTTATGAAATCCATGGAGCCAGTTACATGAAATATTCTGTGCCTAATTGTTTGTGAATGTTTGTTTTACAAATGTCTATATAGGGGGTTCAGGGGGTTTGGCCTTCTCAGGTGGCTCAGTGGTAAGGAATCTGCCTGCCAGTGTAGGAGATGCAGGTTTGATCCCTGGGTTGGGAAGATTCCCTCGTGGAGGAAATGGCAACCTATTCCAGTATTCTTGCCTGGAAAATCCCACTGATAGAGGAGCCTGGTAGGCTGCAGTCCTTGGAGTCACAAAGGGTCGGACACAACTGAGCTACTGAACATACACGCACACACACACACGCACATATATGGGGTACATTTTGGTCTGAGATTTGCTTTCATTATAACTTAATAGCCAAATAATGAGTAAGCAGTTGACTCTCACCCACTTCCAAATGTTTGGGCTACTTGTGGACTTAAACAATCTTAGGTCAGTTCCCAACAATAGGAAAATGGAGCCAGACCTCAGGGATGAGAGGTGGTAACTAAGGGCCTCAGGAGAATGCATGCTATCATCCTTTCTTCCCATACCCTCCACGCTGCTGCCGCCATGGGCCTTTGAGACCAGACTGGAGACACCTCTTTTCTCTTCTCTCCCCTAGCCTTGGAGGTTGCCTGTGAGGTCTGAGAATGTGCCGGGTAGAATCAAATAGTTCCCATAAGGCCGGCCCCTCCCAAAAAGGAAACACACAGAAAAGCTGGGGTGCAGAGAACCAGCCCTGTGGAATGCTCTCCAGTGAACATTTTAATCTCAAGTCTGAATTAGTCACAGCAGTAGCTTTTCAGTAAGTGTGTTTTTAAAAAGTATCCTCCGTGCTGTGCCAGATTACAGAAGCCTATAGACATGTTCCTTGCCCTTAAAAGGTTAACAGGATATCTTTTTTGTTTTAATACATAGATTGATAAATATGATAAAGCTCTCCTTCTGTGATCACCACAGCATAAACCAATTCTTCCCTTGGAGAATCTCCTGTGGTTTTCCTTTTTCTTTAAGTCCATTCCTTTTTCTGTGAAATCTTGACTTCCTTAATCATTCTCTTTTCCCCTTTGTTTTTCCCTGCCCTACAAACTTCCTGTGGTTCCGCTTCAGACTTCAGCCTCCATCGTTCCTTAAGGTTTTACTCACTCTCCGGCCCTAATCTTAGTCTTTGAAATTCCACTCAATGCAGGGACTGTCCCCTGTTCTCAAAGAGATGAGTGTCACTGGATTCCCAAAGCATTCCTCTGAGTAGATATCTTTTCTTCTCAACTACATTTTAGACCTATCAAGGACAGGGTCTATTTTTAGCTTCTTTTGTATCTCTCTGCCTTACAGCATCTGCTCTACAAATAAATTCTCAGTAGACCATCACTTCTTTCCCCATCTGGAAGATGTATCCGTAAATGTATGAATCTAGGTAGTGGCGATGGAAAGCTATAGATCTGGGTGGGGGGCACCATTATCATAGATAACATTTTTTAGCATTTATTAATCTAGCATTTCTCTTCATCATCATAAAAAAAATCCTATAAAGTAGTTATAAATTGTATTATTATACCCAATAACCAGTGAAAAAATTGCAGCACAATGAAGTTTAGTAATTTGTCCAGGGTCAGGAGGAGCCCTACACTGAGGGGAATCCCAAACACTGCAAAATGATCTGGTAGAAAACAGGGAAGGGTTGTATGGGAGTGGTGGTGGGGTTGCTTCTCAGCAAGACTATAAATAAGGCCTCTTAACTGATTTGGTAGTTCAAACATATATTCACAAATCCCTTCCAAGTGAGGAGCCAAAATATCTCCCTTTGAGTATGGGTTGGCCTGCTTATAGGAATAGCATATGGCAGGAGTGACAATGTTTGACCCTTGAAACTAGGTTATAAGAGGCATTGTGGCTTCTTCCTTGCTCTCTCTCCTGCTCACTTTCTCTGGAGGAAGCCAGCTGCCATGTTGTGAGGATACTCACGTAGGCAGCCCAATGGAGAGGTCCACGTAACAAGGAATGGAGGCCTCCTGCCCACAGCCAACAAGGACTGAGGCCTTCTGCCAACAGCTGTATGAACAAACCAAATGATTGGAAGCAGATTCTCTAGCCCTAGTCAAGCCTTCAGATGATAGCATCCCATCTGACTTCTTGACTGCAAAATCACAGGAGACCCTGAGCCAAGTCACTTGGCTAGACCTCTCCTCAATTCCTTATCCATTCAACCTGTGAAATGATAACTGTTAGCTGTATTACACTGCTAAGTTTTGGGATAATTTGTTATACAGCATTTGATAACCAATGTGACTAAGTTAACCTCTAAGTAAGTAGTTCTTACTCTTTGGTGAGGTATCAGGAACCCCTTTGAGAATCTCAGAAGAGCTATGAACCATCTCAGAAAAATGCACAGACACAGAAACACAGTTTCTTGAAGATCATATATTCTGATTAAGCCCATTCAAGGATCTCAGGTTAAAAATTCCTTCTCTAAATACTAGAATAGTCCAAGTATAAATTCTTTCCCACAAAATCCTTTTCCTGTGGATGACTAATTTAAAGCATTTTAAACAAATTCTTACCCTCAATTTATTTTTTCCTTGAGATGGAAGAATTTGTTAAGGAAGAACTCTCCCCACCCCTCATCCCTGCCCCTCACCCCAACCCAATTCCCCAGGCTCTTTCAACCCAGCACATTCCATAAAGCAAAGGGGTCAATCTAAGTTTTCTCATGGTTCTATTTTTGTGACTCAATTCTTTTGGAAGAGAGAGGGTAACTGGTAAGATTTCCAGAAAAGTCAAACAGTAGTTGCTAGAAATACAGGAAGGAAGTATGTTCTTGAAAGATTAAAGCTCCAAGGCTCAGAACTAAATGAGTTGGCCAGTTTGTATTCTTAGGACACATTGGAGCTTTGGCAAAAATCCTACTGAGCTCACTCTTCATCTACTTGAGCACCCCACTCTGTGTTTTCACATATACCCATCTCCAGGCTGACATCACTTGTGCGAAGGAGAAGCATAGTTATTCTTCTCCATTTTCTACCTGGGAAGATAAAGACTTCAAAAGGGACACAGACACAGGAGGAAGAGCAATTAAACTTCCTGTATGAAGTCAGTATCTGCTGAATCCCTGGAGGCCATGGTTTCCGATCAAAACAGTAATTGTGGCTCTGATTCACTTCTGCTTTGGGGACCCAGAATGGTTTTCGATTCTATTCATGGACGCATATCTCTGGGCTGCAGAAATGTGCATAATGCAATGCGAGAAATATAACCCAGGAAGTGAGAGGGAGATTTCCGGGCACCAGGGTATGTTCATTTGGGGGAAATTAAGGCAGCCCTATAGGGTTTGAGTATATGGCAGTGATCTCCAATCGTTTTGGCACCAGGGCCCAGTTTCGTGGAAGACAGTTTTTCCACAGACCAGGGATAAGGGGGATGGTTTGGGAATGATTCAAGCACATTACATTTGTTGTGCCCTTTAATCTAATGCTCCCGCTAATCAGACAGGAGGTTGCATGACCCAGAGGCTGGGGACCCCTGAGTGGAACTGGAACTCTGGAGAGGTCTGGGTTGGGAGATATTTAGTAGTTAAAATGTGAGGATAAAAGGGCTTGCTCACTGAGAATAGAACTCTGAAATCTTATGGGTTGGAGAGGAATAGAAGCCCACTGAAGAGTGGGAGGAATGGTTGTGAAGCTGGTGAGAAAAACTGACAGAGAGAAAAATGTGAGAGAAGTCAATGGCGAAGTGAGTTTAAAGATAGAGAGAAAGTAGTTTTGCATGTGAGCAGATGGATTAGGGAAGTGACAGTTGAAGCACGTCAATCGTTTTTAGCGTGAATAGGGGCTCACTGATGGTCTTTGAAAGAGTATATCAGTGGAATAGAGGGGGCAGAAGCCAATACGAGCAGGCTGAGGAGTGAATGAGCTGAGGAACTGGCTCACATAAATATGGCTGAACAGAGTCACTCAAGATTTGAAACCAGAATGGGCAGAGATTTCTGTCAGCTCTTATTGTGGGCAGCTGGAAGGCTGTAATGAATGGACCGTATTCACTTTGCTGTTTGTTCATAAAATCTACCTTCAGGTCGTGCTAGTGGTAAAGAACCCGCCTGCCAGTGCAGGAAACATAAGAGACTCAGGTTCGATCCCTAGGTTCGGAAGATGTCTTGGAGGAAGAAATGGCAACCCACTCCAGTATTCTGCCTGGAGAATCCCCATGGCTGGAGGAGCCTGGTGGCTTTATAGTCCATGGGGTCACACAGAGTCGGACACGAGTGAAGTGACTGAGCACATACATACTTTCACTCAATGAGTAAAATCATGTTTTTAATAAACTGAGGGAGCTCTCTAGAGATATAAATTTTGGTATAGAGAAGATCTGGCTAAATGAGCAAAAGCCATCTGCCCAAATTAGAGCTATCAGAAGAAAAAGCCTTCCCAGGTAGTGACACACAAGAAATTGTTCAGGAACCAAGGAACTGAAGGGTACAGGGTAGTGAGGGAGCCACAAGTAATCCAAAGGTCAGGGCAGGAGGTAAGATGGCCTTTGCTGCCTCGTCTGAGACTTGGCCTCTCTGAATAATCAACCCTGGTCTTAGATGTATCTAGAGGACGAAGTTCTGGGAAATCCCACAGACAGAGGAGCCTGGTAGGCTACAGTCCATGGGATTGCAGAGTCTGACACAGCTGAGCAACTAACACTTATACTTACTTAGAGGGCAAAGAGGAGACGGACAAATCGCAACAGACAATTCTAGGACTTAGTTCAGAACATAGGCATCATGGGATTTGTAAAATTATTTTGTTTCAAATAAATTGATTTCCTGTGTGTTTTAACAAATAATTTTATTATCTTTCTGGCTTTAAAAAAAGTGAGTACAGACAACATTTTCTAAGTTTTTCCAGGCCGCTGGCAGGGGCTGCCCTCAGACTCCTGTGATGTTTCTCTGTGCTTCTCGAAGGCCTGCCCCTGCCTCTATGGCTGTGTTACTTTGACAACCTGTCCAGGGATTCTGTCTCCTGAAGACACTCGTTGCATGTGATCCCCAGCCCAACGGCAGAGCCCAGTCTGCTCTCGGCCTGCGTTCAGGCACAGGTAGCACTCCTGGGCCTCAGGCCCCACAGGACTTGCTGGTGAAGTCAGACCCTGTTCCCATGGCAGACGGCCTGCCTCTGCGCCCCTGCTTTGTCCCTGCGCCTGCTGCTGCCGCCGAGCTGATGTCTCCTGCTGGGACATCTGTTGTGTAATGCAGGTTAGACAGGGAATGTGAGGGCCAGCACCAACTTTCAGGAAGTAAGGCTGGAAGCCGACAACTTTTTTGGGGTGTACTCCGCCTCACAAAACCTCAGCTGGCTGCCTGCTGTATCCATGGAAACCTCCACTAAAATTCAGGAAGAGAAGTAGGCAAAGAAAAATTTCTTTTTGAACATTTGGTGACCACCAGTACTCTTGCCTGGAAAATCCCATGGATGGAGGAGCCTGGTAGGCTGCAGTTCCTGGGGTTGCGAAGAGTCGGGCACGACTGAGCGACTTCACTTTCACTTTTCACTTTCCTGCATTGGAGAAGGAAATGGCAACCCACTCCAGTGTTCTTGCCTGGAGAATCCCAGGGACGGGGGAGCCTGGTGGGCTGCCGTCTATGGGGTCACACAGAGTCGGACATGACTGAAGCAACTTAGCAGCAGCAGACATAAGAAGAGTAACAATCTAATATGCAAATGATGATAATTGTTATAAGCCCAGAAATCCCTAGCTCGTAGGATGGAGTGGAAACTTGGCCTCACAGCTGTGTCCTGTGGTCACACAGGACAGTCTCATGGGCATCTCTCTTGCTGGGAGTTCAGAAGAATGGAGCCAGCCTCTGGTTTGATTACTGGAGGCGCTGGCTTCTTCAATGTCACAATAAAGCAAAAACTTGGACTTTGTCAAAAATTGGAAGGCAGCCCTGGCTCATTTTGTTGAACTTAAAGCCATGTGTCTTCTTTGGGGACTGGGTCTGACTGTGGAAAGTCCTTAATGCCTGTGGTGGCATTTGCCCTTGAGGAGTTTTCTGCCACAATTGCTGTGAAACCGGACCCCCAGCTGGAAAAGGGCCTCCTAATAGCCCAGTCACCTTGAGTCGGCTGTCACAGCACCCTGAGATCCCACCCCCTGCCTCCTGGATCTGCCACCTCCTAGGACCTGAAGTTGAGTTCCACTCCTAATGCCTACCAAGCAAGCTTTTGGGAAAATAATGTGAAACAATGATTTTATTATTTTTTGTTTAAAGTAACATATATTCGTTATAAGAATTCAAGTAATATAGAAAAAAGTACAATAAAAATAGTAAAAAAAAAACTCACTATGAATCCTATAACTATCCCAACATTTATAAAACATCCTTGGAGGCTGTTGTGTGTATGTGGATAAATAGAATAACTAAAAGAATTTTTAGAAATGGGATTATACTCTGCACACCATTTTAGATGAAAAAAATTTAGTATTGTTTTACTTGAATTTAATGTTAGAGGGAATTGAAGCAAAACTTAGAAATGACTAAACTGGTTGCTTCTTCACCACAAGTTCTTTACAGTTTAATTCTCTTAGGATTAAAAACATAATGAAAAACATTAAAAGATTGAATTGCTATGCTTTAAAAAATAGAGAAGTTTCAATTTTAAGTATTTAGTATCTATTGACTTTCTGCTTGAATGATGAGGAATTTCCCACACTTACACTTTAGACCATATCCAACTCTATCTCTTGACCTTTATTATATTCCCTCGTTAATGTTTACCTCACTTAATTTTGTTCTCTAAATGTACTTCTTGCTGTGGTTTAGCTTTAGCTTTATATTTAATGGACCCAGTGCTACCTTCCATGTTACCCCATTGTTACGTGTTCAATAGTGTCCTCTCCAAAAAGGTATGCTTGTGTCCTAATTCCCAGTACCTCAGCATGTGACCAATTTGAAAATAGAGTGTTTACAGGGGTGATCAAATTAAAATGAAGTCATTAAAGTAGGCTTTAATCCAATATGACTGGTGTTCTTATACAAGGGGACATTTGAACCTAGACTGCACAGAGGGAAGACTATGTAAAGAGATGTAGGGAGAGCACCATGTGAAGATTGGAGTTACGCTGACCCAAACCAAAGAACGTCTGTTACTAAAAGAAGCTGGAAGAGGCAAGGAAGGATCCTTCCTTAGCTCCTTCAGAGGGAGCATGGCCTGGCCCTCACCTTGATTTTAGAATTCTAAACTCCAGAATTGTGCAACAATATTGTTCTAAGCCATCCAATTTGTGGTATTTTGTTATGGCAACCCTAGGAAACGAATGCACATAGGTTCTATATTCTAGAATTTATTTTCACTCCTTGCTTGGTTGAATAGATTTCATTTAAAAGTTGTTTTTCTAGAAGTTTCTTGAGCACTTTATTCCCTAAAGTTTTTGCATGCCTAAGAATGTTTGTCTATTGCCCAGGTAATCTGAGGGATAACTTGGCATGTTCACAATCCTTGAACCATATTTTCTTTCCTTCAGACTTTTCTAGATGTTAGTCTTCTGTCTTTTGGCATTGGGAAGGAGCCTGAAGAAACTTGATTTTTCTCTCTGTAAATGGTTTACTCTTTGACCATCCACATGAAACTTTCTTTATTGCTAATGTTTTATAACTTCAGTAGGATATATTCGGAGAAGGCAATGGCACCCCACTCCAGTACTCTTACCTGGAAAATCCCATGGATGGAGGAGCCTGGTAGGCTGCAGTCCATGAGGTCGCTAAGAGTCGGACACGACTGAGCGACTTCACTTTCACTTTTCACTTTCCTGCATTGGAGAAGGAAATGGCAACCCACTCCAGTGTTCTTGCCTGGAGAATCCCAGAGACGGGGGAGCCTGGTGGGCTGCCGTCTATGGGGTCACACAGAATCAGACACGACTGAAGCGACTTAGCAGCAGCAGCAGGATATATTCTGATGTTGAAGAGTCTATACCAATTTTGCTTGGAATGTATCAGTATATGCCCTTTTGATTTGTAGGTTTAAGTCATCTTTGTTTCAAGAAAGTTCTCATCTATTTTATTTTTGAAAATAATTTATATTTAATTCCTTGTATTTTCCTTCTTCAGAAATGCCAAGGATCCCTATTGGTCTTCTATAACAAGCAGTTTACTCTAGAAACATGAACGAATCTTGTTTTTTGTTGTTGTTCATTTTGTGTAATTTCCTGGATTTTTTCCAGTATGGTTCCAACTGCTCAGTCAGTTATTTGCAATCTATGTCCTGCTGCATCTAATGTAGATTCCATCTCTATTGAGTCTTACTCTTCCATTTTTATCCTACATCTACTAGCTTGCTTTTAATCTTTTTCTTTCATTTTTAAAATTACTTCTTTGAACTCTTATGTCTTTTCTTTGGGGTCTTTTTCTAGAAAGATGTGTTGGCTGAAATTTCTTTGAGAATATAGAAAATTTATCTGAATATCTCTTCTGTTTCCTTGGGTAATTCCTCTTGTGATATTTATTTTTTAAGTAGCTTTTGTGTGTATTCCCTTTCTCTACAATTTCTATGCGTAAATCCCATTAAGGTTTCTTTTTGTAAGTAGTTTTTTTTTCTTTTTGGTGTGGATCATTTTTTTTAAACCTTTATTGAATTTGTTATGATATTGCTTTATTTTATGTTTTTGGCTTTTTGGTCCTGAGACACACGGGATCTTAACTCCCTGATCAGGGATTGAACCCACGCCCCTGCATTGGAAGCTTGAAATCTTAACCACTGGACTGCCAGGGTAGTCCCTATGGCTTCTTTTTGATAGTTACTTGTCATTGAATAAGGTCTGCTACTGGCTGAATAACAGTATGACAAGTAGAGAAGCTGGTGAGGGAATTAAAGTGTTTCAACTTCAACAGTTCTTATTGTTTCAAACACCCTTTCAGTTATTTCCTTTCCCTTGGGGACCATCTCCTCTTAGCTTTTAGTATTCTGGAATCCCATGTTAGACTCATAAACTTCCTGTAATGCAGTCTGGTGGCCCCTGCTTCTACTTCCTCTACCCCTTACTTCATCCTGTGCATTGTTGCCACATGTCTCCCGCTCTGGAGGCGAGGTCAGCAGGTGGCTCCTGCAGCCCTGCCTCTTCTGACCTTCTGCAGTATAGATCCCACTCTCTATGGGACATTCTCCAATCTCTACAGGCAGCCTGTGCTACCATATCTCATAAATGCAATAAAGATATAATCAGCCAACTTTCCATCATAGTCCTTTGAGAAGATCTGGGTCCTACCGTGGATCTAAGAAGGTACCTGGCATCTCTCTCCCCTGTTCTGGTTCTGATCCCACAGTAATCAGCAGATTTACTTAACAGCTTCTCATTGACAGGTTTGGGCCTTCCTTGTCCCATTGAAAATGGAGGTCTCCCTCTATTTTTCATTTCTTTTGCTTTGTTCATTGGGTTTCATAAAAGGAGAGTGGGATAAATATTTTAATAGGAAGTTTCTTGTCTTGAAAGGCTAATTGATTATATAGCCTATTTATAGCTTGAGAAGATTTATCGGTATTATATTTATATGTGAGTGTGCTATAAATTATAAATAGGAACATAATCTACTTTACCATTAGTTTATATTCTTCTGCTTTCTTAGTCTTAAAAGTGTCCTTGTTTGTCATGAATAGCACTCCTTAGATTCTGTTGGTTTCTTTTCAAAATGCAGATATCTTTGTGACTTTTTATTATAAAAATAGCAAATATTCATTGTAAAACATCAAACAATATTGAAAACAAAAATCACAATGAAAATCATTGAAAACCCCACCATCTCTATGTAACTACTATTAAGTTTAAGTGGTCATCTTTTGAGAGATTTTCTAAGTATACACAAATGTGTCTATAATTTGACAAAACAGGGTCACAAATGCTGTTCTGTAAAGTTTTAAAAATTATAAAAATTTTGTTTCAATACATTATCATTAGAAGAAATTCAAAGGATGCTTCCTTACTCTTTCCATTCCTTTTCCCTTCTTTTGGGAAAAGCACTGGTCTCAGACTTCCAGGCGTCTCCATTATTCATTTAAATACATTTAGAAACACGTGAAACCTGCATGATTTTTGAAAACATGAATTAGATCATACTGAATATGACTGAAATTCTAAATTTGGTATTTTCTTTTTTGTTATTGTGAATAGGATCTCATTTTAAATTAATATTTCTAATGAGTTCAAAGGAATTGTGTTTTGAATATACACTGTATCTTATATTCATCCACTTTACTCAACTGTTTCATTAATTCACATGAAGCCTCCATATCACTGCAATGGCCAGATGATCATTTTAGGCGACTGGGGTGAAGGTGGGACTCATAGGGCTTCCTGTTCTGCTTCTATTTTTAATGACTGCTTTACATTAAAGATAAAACCAGCTTTGTTTTAAGTAACTCTATATCATGTTATTGGAATATATTTCTATTCCTCTTTTTGTAAGTGAAAAGTGACTATTGAATTTTATCAAGTGCTGTTTCAGCATCTGTTGAAGTCATCACATTTTTCATTATTTAATCCAGTGAATTGGGTGATATTTTATTGTAATTAGTAATAACAGTTGCTTTTGTGTCAAACACTTCAATCATTCTTGGGATAAAGCCTCTTTGGCTATAAATAAATGTTAGTGAAATCTATGTTTATTTTAATGTGAGATTTGTGGGTGGCTTTGATCAGGTGAAGATTCCCTATGTTGGGGCCAGTGTGAGGAAAGCAGGAGAGACTCCATCTTGACACCTGTCATCCATTTTAAAGACAGGATGTGAACTGGGCCTGAACCCTGCCCAAGAGTGAGGAAACCATTGCTAGTGGAGAAGACATAAATGCTGTTCTCTCCTGGAGACTCCTGGAGACTTCCCTCCCTACAGATGACAAATGGAGATTACAGTTGAGGCCAGGCTGCCCCTGTTAGGTTAACCATGGAGACATCCCCCTTGATATATAATCATCTCCCCCCCTTTATTGCTTTAACCTTAATTGCTTATTCTCCTAGCATCTACTTGTTGTAAAACTCAATCATATACAAGAAAGAGGTTGCTAACATGTAAGCAGTCACATAGTGGGGGGTATAAAACTGGGCCTCTCAGAAACATCAGGGTCCTTGTTGGCAACTGATCCCCCTTGGACCCGCTGGTGTAATAAACTATACTCCACTGTCTTGAGTGTCCTCTGAGGTATGTTTTGCAACTCTGGATTCCACAACACCCAAAGCAGTGCTTCTTACCCTTTTCCTCATTACTGTATCCATAATAAGGATTTTTGACATTTTTTTCTTAATTGACTCCCATGTAATTTTAATTCCACAGATATACTATGTATCTGTATATATACTGTCTGTATACCTGCACTTTCTATGTAAAAATGCATAAGATGTTTTAGTCCCCTCGAGAATCAAATTGCTCCATCAGATTGCATTGAGCTGTCACTCCATTGTGAATACATGGCCTATAGTATTCTTTGTACATTACCTTTATTAGATTTCAGGATCAAGCCCTGTGCGTTTTTATATCTTGGGATAAACTATGCAATAGGTCATACTTTCAAGGTTCAGAAACAAGGTATGGAATAGCAGAGCTGCTTTAAGTGAAGACCAAGTCTGTTCATCAGCTCCCCTGCGAACATCCTAATAAAGACAGACCAAGAAATACATTTGACCTTTGTCATCACTAACAAAGTCAGCCCCAGGGCTTTCCAATTTCACTCCAATCCATCCCTAGAAGGCCTTTGCTAGGCAAGACTTTGTAAACTGTGGCCCACAGCTCTTCACAATGTCAATCACAGGTCCTTTAGCATGTGGATCAGAGAGTTTGCAATACTTAGTGGAAAAGAGAGGTTATAGGACAGGAGAGGAAAGCAAGAGGTGATGACCTAGAATGTTATTAGACTCCTAAAGCTGTATACATTGTGCATATGGTCTTAGCTGGACAGCATGACAGTCAGACAGAACAAGACTCCATAGGGAAAGCTGGTTATAAAGCCAAGAAAGTGAAACCAAAGATTGACAGTACAATAGGGTTTGAACCCAGAGAGAAGTGGAGGACAGAGGTTGGAGCCACAGACTGAGCTGTAGACTGGGATGTTGCAGTAAGTATTAAAGTACATATGGATGAGAGCCCAAGGCTGTGTTCTCAGTTCAGTTCAGTTCAGTTGCTCAATCGTGTCCAACTCTTTGCAACGTCAGGCTTCCCTGTTCATCATCAACTCCCGGAGCTTACTCAAACTCATGTCCATCTAGTCAGTGATGCCATCCAACCATCTCATCCTCTGTTGTCCCCTTCTCCCGCCTTCCATCTTTCCCAGCATCAGGGTCTTTTTAAATGAGGTGATTTTTTGCATCAGGTAGCCAAAGGATTGAAGTTTCAGCTTCAGCATCAGTCCTTCTAATGAATATTCAGGAATGATTTCCTTTAAGATGGACTGGTTGGATCTCCTTGCAGTCCAAGGGACTCTCAAGAGTCTTCTCCAACACCACAGTTCAAAAGTATCAATTCTTCGGCACTCAGCTTTCCTTAGAGTCCAATTCTCACATCCATACATGACTATTGGAAAAACCATAGCTTTGACTAGACAGACCTTTGTTTGCAAAGTAATGTCTCTGCTTTTTAATATGCTGTCTAGGTTGGTCATAACTGTCCTTCCAAGGAGTAAGTGTCTTTTAATTTTGTGGCTGCAGTCACCATCTGCAGTGATTTTGGAGCCCCCCAAAATAAAGTCTCTCACTGTTTCCATTGTTTCCCCATCTATTTCCCATGAAGTGATGGGACCAGATGCCATGATCTTAGTTTTCTGAATGTTGAGTTTTAAGCCAACTTTTTCAGTCTCCTCTTTCACTTTCATCAAGAGGCTCTTTAATTCTTCTTCATTTTCTGCCTTAAGGGTGGTGTCTTCTGCATATCTGAAGTGAAGTGAACTGAGGTTATTGATATTTCTCCTGGAAATCTTGATTCTAGCTTGTGCTTCATCCAGTCCAGCATTTCTCATGGAAGTGGTCAAACAGAAGATGGCAAGAGTGAACATCAACATTTTAGGAATCAGCGAACTAAAATGGACTGGAATGGGTGAATTTAACTCAGATGACATAATATCTACTACTGTGGGCAAGAATCCCTTAGAAGAAATGGAGTAGTCATCATAGTCAACAAGAGTCTGAAATGCAGCACTTGGATACAATCTCAAAAACAACAGAATGATCTCTGTTCGTTTCCAAGGCAAACCATTCAATATCACAGTAATCCAAGTCTATGCCTCGACCAGTAATGCTGTGTTCTCAAAGGCTTAGTATTAATATATTGCCTACAGCACATGTCTCTTTTGAAGAGTTAGTCCTGCCTTAAAGGGCTAGAACTCCTTGATTTCCATTTTTCAAAGTAGGCAGTTAGTCTTGGAAAGTTTGGGAGGATTTAGCATTCACCCATTTTGGAGTGGGGTCTTCCCAGGTGGCACATTGGTGAAGAATCCACTGCAAGTTCAGGAGATATGAGTTCAATCTCTGGGTCAGGAAGATCCCCTAGTTAAGTCACCAGGTGAGAATGCTTTGATTACCACCTGTGAAACTCTGAGCCAGGAACCCAACTAAGCTGTGCCTGAACTGAGCCAGAGAAACTGTAAGATAATAAATATATGTTAAGTCACTGAATTTGTGGTAATTTGTTATGCAGCAACAGAACACCATTGCTATACACATATAGATACACCTGTATACTTCTAGTTGAGTAACTTTCAAATTTCCTTCCCCCACCCCAAGTTATTAGTTTAATATTTACTAGGTTAAACATAGACTTTAATATTGTAAAAAAAATTGTACTTTCATATCTTCAAATTTTATTAGCATATGTTTTGTGTTCTATATTTATTTAAAATTTTAAATAATATATTAGGGGCTTCCCTAGTAGCTCAGCTGGTAAAGAATCTGCCTGCAAAGCAGGAGACCATTGTTTGATTCCTGGGTTGGAAAGATCCATTGGAGAAGGGATAGGCTACCCACTCCAGTATTCTTGGGCTTCCCTGGTGGCTCAGCTGGTAAGGAATCCGCCTGTAATGTGAGAGACCTGGGTTCAGTCCCTGGGTTGGATTCAATCCCTGGGTTGTGTTCGATCCCTGGGTTGGGAAGATCCCCTGGAAAAGGGGATGGCTACCCATTCTAGTATTCTGGCCTGGAGAATTCCATAGTCCATGGGATCACAAAGAGTTGGACATGACTGAATGGCTAAATAGCCTTCTAAATTTCCTTCTCCCTCCCCAAGTTATTGGTTTAATATTTACTAGGTTAAATGTAGACTTTAATATTGTAAAAAAAAATTGCACTTTTCATTCATGCATTCAAATTTTATTAGCATATGCTTTTGTGTTCTACTTTCATTTAAAATTTTTATATATTGGTTATTATCTCCTTTCTCAATTTATATTTTATTGAAATGCCTTTACTTTTCAAATACTGAGCTTTTGTTTTTATTTACTGATCCAGAGAAGTTATTTTTCATTTTCAAAATGATGTCCTTCTGCTTTTATGGTCATGTTTTCTTCTTCCTCTTTAGTCTGGCTCTCTTCTCCTTTCCTTTCTTGTATTGTCAGTTGAATTCTTTCTAAAATGTTCCCTTTTACCAACCACCAAAAATAAGAAAATTTTAAAACATAAAATTTCCTAAAAGTACTGCTTTCACTGCATTCCACAGAGATTACTGTGGCATTTTTTTTTTTGGTTTTTGCTTGTTTTTTGTATTTTACTGTGGCATGTTTTAAACATCATTGTTTTCTGAATAAACTCCTTATGTGTTCTTGATTTCCTTTCCAATTCAACTGTTGACTCAGTAAGAATTTTTATGTTTCCAAGTCCTTGGTTTATTTTTATTTGTTTTGGTTGTCACATTATATTTCATCCTCTTTTGGCCTGAGAACATAGCACGTATCATTTCTGTTCTTTTTCAACTAGTAGAGATCATGTCTGTGGCTTAGCATGTGATGTATGACACCATATGGGCAATTGCCATGAGCAGTTGGAAGTTATACATAGTACAAGATATCTATTAATTATATCTCTAAGAGATTTTTTTCTCCGGGGCTGGGACAGGCTCAGGGGCTAAAGTGAGAGTTGAAGAACATTCAAGGGTGTATTCACAGGGGTATCCTGATTCCAGGCTTATCTGGGAATGGCACCACTCAAACCGCCTAGGAGTATGTTGCTGAAATAGAGGGGACTAGTTAAGAGAAGAGCTGGTGGGACAGGCCAGAGAGATGGAGAAATGGTGTCTCACTTGCATGGTGAGGCAGGTCCAACAGTAGACAAGCAGAGAAGCTGAAGAGGGGATAGGGAGAGGGGGTGGATCTCTGGCATGTTTTGGGGTGGCATGTTCTGCTATCCTTCAAGGTCACGAATACCACACTAGAGCACAGTCTAAAGTTAGGAGGAGCCCAAACACGTGATAATTTCCATACTCTACTGGTTCTGGAGGCCTGCCAGACTTGCCCTTAGTTAGGAAAAATACTCTCTTTGATTAAGCTGCCATATTTGCATTTCTTTTATTGTGCAGTTGAATTCGAGCCTCACTGAGGACAGGACAGTAAAATCTCTTACTATAATTCTTTTTCTAAAATGAAATTTTCTTATATTCATGCCCATTTTTCTTTCTGTATTTTATAGCTATATTTTAGGGTCATAAATACTCAGTGTTCTTAATTTTTTATTATTAGACGTGTCTTTTCCACTATATGATGATCTTTTTCATGCTTTTGAATACTTTTTGCTTTTATTTGGTAGTCATGCATGCATGCTAAGTTGTTTCAGTCATGCCCAACTCTTTGCAGCTCTCCAGAATGTAGCCTGCCAGGCTCCTCTGTCCATGGGATTCTCTAGGCATGAATACTGGAGTGGGTTGCCATTCCCTTCTCAAGGGGATCTTCCCCACCCAGGGGTTGAACCCATGTCTGCTGTGTCTCCTGCATTGGCAGGCAGGTTCTTTTACCATTAGTGCCACCTGGGAAGCCCATTCGGTAGGCAGTGAAAAGCAAAAAAAAATTTTTTCTTGTAGAAAAGAATTAAAGTTCTGATTATTGTTAGTTAGGACCAAAGGTAGAAAAGAAAATGTTTATTGTTTGTTTTAAGTTAATTGCCCATTACTGCTAAAAAAACAATGGCACCCCACTCCAGTACTCTTGCCTGGAAAATCCCATGGATGGAGGAGCCTGGTGGGCTGCAGTCCATGGGGTCACGAAGAGTCGGACACGACTGAGCGACTTCACTTTCACTTTTCACTTTCATGCACTGGAGAAGGAAATGGCAACCCACTCCAGTGTTCTTGCCTGGAGAATCCCAGGGACGGAGGAGCCTGGTGGGCTGCCAGAGGTCTATGGGGTCGCACAGAGTCGGACACGACTGAAGCAACTTAGCAGCAGCAGCAGCTAAAAAAACAATTGACTTACCACATATACTTACTTGCAAGATACAAGTAAACAAAAGACTTAATGGAAAAGTGATAAGGAAATATAAAAATTAAAATAAAATATAAACTCAGGAAATGACTAAACATGACAGTAAATGAATATAGTAAAAAATTTTCTACTGTAAGCAAAGTGCCCCAGTTCAGATTGAAAAACAAAATCTGTTAGTAAATTATGAGGTACACTCAAAGGTGTTTTAAAAGTCCAGAAAGTTAGACAGATATTTCTATCAAAGTGTTAGTCTTTCAGCTGTGTCCAACTCTTTGTGAATCCATGGACTGCAGCACACCAGGCTTCTCTGTCCATGATATTTTCTAGGCAGGGATACTGGAGTGGGTTGCCATGCCTTCCTCCAGGGGATCTTCCAGACCCAAGGATCGAACTCTAGTCTCCTGCATTGCAGACAGATTCTTTACCCTCTGAGCCACCACAGAAAGAAGAGAAAGGAGGATTTCTAGAATCATGAGCAGCCTCTGAGGGCCCCTCATTTCCTCAATCCAGTTCTCCCACAGAGAAGAGGCCACTGCCCTCAAACGCCTCAGCTCTGAGGTGCGCTGTCAGAGGTCTCTCGGGTATCCCCTTGTCATGGATACAAACCTCAGTCCGCAAACTCAAGTGAGGAAACAACATAAACTTCTCTGTTTTCCTTGACACAACTGAACTTCTAGTTCAAGTTTCCCACGCCATCAGTGTCTCAGTCTTCATCTCAGCCACGTGGGGTCTGCTCCTCTTTCCTCAGGGTGTCTAGTTCTGGAGGACTTCCCATGGCATGAGGTGAAGGGGCAGGTGCTCCTTGGTTGCTCTGGGGGCACAGGGTCCCTCAGGACTGGGCATCCTTCCACAGCTGTGCTGCCCTTCAGTGCCTGCAGATCACCCTGCCAGGCTCCGCCAGGCTCTGTCTGCCTTGACATGCTGCACACACCTCCCTTCTCTAAGGCCTTGATACCTCTCTGAATGGGATTCTGTCTGAAAATGAGGTGTGTGTGCATGCTCAGTCATTCAGTTGTGTCTTACTCTTTGCGACCCCGTAGACTGTAGCCTGCCAGGTTCCTCTGTCCATGGAACTTTCCAGCCAAGAATACTGGAGCAGGTTGCCATTTCCTCCTCAGGGGATTGTCCCAGCCCAGGGATCAAACTCGTACCTCCTGTGTCTCCTGCATTAGCAGGCAGATTCTTCACCACTGAGCCGCCTAGGAAGCCCAGAAAATGAGACACAGGTCTGTTATACGTGTTCATTCAGAATTTTGTTCTCTCCCTGGGGGCTCTGCTCAGGACAAAGTTCTCTGAACCTTTTTGTCTGTGATCTACTAACATCTAAGACAGGGGTAGCAAATTAGTAGCTTACAGGCTAGATCCAGTCCAAGAGGTTTTTATCTGGCTCAGACAGTATTTAAAGATTCTTTTGAAAAGATTATGAACTTTTTTTTTTAAATGAGAGGTTTAGCATTTATATCCAGCTACCAATTTACAGGAAATGCAGAAGACAGAGGAAACATGTTAAATGACACAACAAAATTCAGACTGTAGAACACTCTATACAATAAAGGACCTGCCTTCATTAACAGATATCTCACCAGAGTCAAAAAGGTGGGGTGTGAATCCAGAGATTAAAGGAAACTTAAAAACATTAATCACTTACCCTGTGTAGACTTTGGATCTTATTTCAAACAAACTACAAAAATAAAAATAATGTAAAATAAACCTTTGTAACTACCACGAGAAACTGTAAAGTTTAACACTGACAGACTATTTGAAAATTATTGTGGTTTATGTAGTTATGATACTGTGTTATGGTTTTAAAAAAACGTGGGTTCTTATCTTCACAAAGAAAATTATGAGTCTGGGATTTACTTTAAACTCATCTAGGACTAGAGAAGGGTGGGGTTATAGAAGAAACAAAATTGGTCATGAGTTGATAATTGTTGAAACTTAGTCATGGGTACAAGGAAGTTCATTATACTATTTCCCCTAACTTTATTTTTATTTTTTTGCCTGACTTTAAATATGTTTGTAATTTCCCGTAGTGACCTTTTGTTTTTTTGAAGGCGAGCTCCCACATAAAAATTCTAATTTTGAATTCTTTTGGGAGAATGAAAATATCTGGTAATATTATTATCTGGTAAAATAATAAATTATCTATAACAACTAGCCAAATGGAGAAGTATTACAAGAAGGCGCCATCCAGGGAACCACAGACCCAGATACTCCTTAGTGCCCTTAAAGCCCACTTCCTGTATCTGTGCTGCTGCCTAAACATCAGTGTCTGGTTTGCAAACCACAGAACTTTTCTTTCCTTCCTGTTTGACATTCTACTTCACTCAGCCCAGCCATCATGGTTTAGGTCAGGCTGGGCCAACGTGAATGCTTGACTTCCCCCTTTTTTCCATAATATTTTTCTCCTAAATCTTTTTTCTGTGCTCTGAAACATCTTTGGTCCCCCCATGAGTGAAGGATTTTGAAACTCAAAAGCTAGAAGGAGATACTTCTCCCTCCTACATCCCTTCTGGTACTTCCGGTATCACATCCCTTCCCTGAGCCAGTGAGAACGAACAATGCAAGGCTTTGGAAGGGGAAGCAGTGGGCCAAGACAGGAAGGAAGCCCGGAGGAAAATGCGGTTACGAAGGAGAGATGGGTCTTACACATGCCAGATTGGCAAGTGTTAAAAAGTTGGCTGATATCAAGTGCCACCAAAGGTGAAGGAAAGCAGAAAGCCTCATGGGAATGTTAACAGGTACAGTCTTTCTGGGAAGCAGATTGAAGTGTTAAGTGAAATGGAATATGGACCAATTAATTCTGCAACCTTGCACTCAAGGATGCTGAGCCCGGACACATTCTTGCCCAGGCCCCCAAAGAAATGTGTGGGTATGTTCTTGTAGAATTGTTTGTGATGGTGAAGATTTGGAAACACCTAAAAGCTTATTCGTAGGAAAGTAGGCAAATAAATTGTTATATGAAAATGATGAGTACCATTCAGCAGATAAAAGGTCCATTTTTTCTTTCATATTAACTTGGAACCATCTCAAAATCTCATAATCTTGACTGGAAAAAAAAAGTGAGAAAAGAATGACATGTAAACCAAAAGACCACTTAAGGATGTTGTCAAAGATATGCACAAAATAATATTAATCTTGGGCCTAGATACAAATAGAAATACAGATTGGCTGGACAAAAAGAATGATAGAAGAGAAAAATGAGATTGGGGATGGAGTGAAGGGGTCAAAATATCAAGTAAAACAATAGTGAGCTCTGCATATGGTTATAAAGATGGCGCACATATGGCTAACCCCTCCTGAGCACAGGTGGTCTCAGCAAACAGAAAACTGAAGCAAAACAGAGTTAATGTTTAAAATATTAACCTGATACCTGTGGGAAGAGAAGTCTGTGAATAACTGGAGGTCTGATATGTGCCCAGAAGTGACAGAGCAGTCCTATGGGTGCTGAGATTCCCACGACTGATCTCCTGCTGGGTCACCCCATAGCTTGGCCTTGAGCTGCTTCTATCACAGACTTTCAGCCTCCTCCCAGCACTACTGACTGCTTTCAGCAAATCTGCTCGATTCTGAGATTTCCCCACAGAGATTGTCACTATGGGCTGTTTTCCTCTTCTTTCTTTAAACTGGAGTTTAGTTGGCTTTAGGTGATGCAGTGGTAAAGAATCCACCTGCCCAGGCAGGAGACTCAAGAGACACAGGTTTGATCCCAGCGTTGGGGAGGTCCTCTGAAGGAGGAAATGGCATCCCACTCCAATATTCTCGCCTGGAGAATCCCATGAACAGAGGAGTCTGGTGGGCCACAGTCCATGGAGTCGCAAAGAGTCAGACGTGACTGAGCACACACACATGGTTGCTTTACAATGTTCTGTTAGTTTCTGCTGTATAGCAGTCAGTCAGCCACACATACACATATATCCCCCCTTCCTTGGATTTCCTTCCCCTCTTCCTTAGATTTCCTTCTCATTTAGGTCACTGCAGAGCACTGAGTAGAGTTCCCTGTGCTATATAGTTGGTTTTTATTAGTTATCTATTTTATACACAGTAGTATACATATATGTGTGTGTGTGTGTGTGTGTGTGTGTGTGTGTGAATCCCAATCTCCCAATCCATCCCACCTCCGTCCAAGCATGGTGTGTTTTCCATCTGTTATCAGCCTTAAATTCCTCCAACAAAGTCAGGATATTCTGGGAACACATACTCTTTCAGCCCCTGAACCCTCCGTTTTTGTGCCCCTTCAGCACCAAACATGATGTCTCTGAGAGTTATATGATGTCCAGCTTGTTTTGTTTGGGGTGTGGAGGACAGAGGAGCGTGGTTCTGACCAACAGTCCTGGTTCCACTTGGAGCCTCACTCTTGGGGAATGAAGGGAAGAAAGAGAGATGATGAGTTATTTGCTGTCTCCTGAATACATCTATCTTCTCTCTCTTCCTTTCCCCTACGTCCTCTTCTTATAAACATATATTCAGTGCTGAGTGTGCACAAGGCATATTTAATCTGATTGTCACATGCCCTCGAGGAGAGTCAAGTCTAGTGGGGAGCAAGCAGCGAGTGTGGTCAAGCATGGTAGGGATTTATGAGACCTCAGAGATGGGCGGCTGTATCAGATGGGAGGTCTTCTTGGAGGTGGTCCTCTTTGAGCTGAGTCTAAAGGGATAAATAGAGTTAACAAGAGAGGGTGAAAAATAGCGTAAACGTTTCTGCTGGTGGGAAAAGCCCTACTCAGACCCGTTCCCCGCTGCCCACTTCTGTTAAGTTGGTCTATGAACCTTTACCTCTGGTTCCTCATGAGTTACTCATTACACTGCACTCAGGATGGGCACAAACTTCTTTCCTCCTGTTAATCTGGCCCAACCCCCAATCCTTGAACTTAAATCCCTAAATTGGTAGAGAAAAGTTTTTTTCCTATTACTCTAATCCCCATACCTGTTGAATGGGAAGTTCTGGAACTCTTTGCACTGAATTTGCTCTCTGCTCAAATGAACTTTCCTTAAAAACAGTTACCTCTGCAGGGGAGCTGCCTCAGGGATTCTCAACCTCACCCCTGGCACAGGTGGCTAGAGACCCCAAGAAATACAACTGCTCGTCTTGAGGTCACAGCAGGGGCAAATTCTGACTTACAGAAGCTGCACCTCCCGGTCTGCCTTTCAGATCTTGGCTTATTTAGCAAACTCTTAGTGCTTGCTCTGTGCTAGGCTGTGTTCTAAGTACTTTATGAGCATTAAGTCTTTTAATCCTCATAACAACCTTGTTGTCTTCATTTTACAGATAAGGATCTAAAGGCACAGAGAGGTTAAGCAGTTTGCCCAAGGTCACACAGTGAGTAGTAGCAGAGTGGGAATTCACACCTGGTCAGCCTGGCTGTGCACTCTGTCCTGAGATGAGAACTGTCTGTTCGGTGACCATTCTGTAGCACTAGGGCACTGTTTCTTGACCAGGGCTCCTGGGGCCAGACTGGGTTAGGATTTTGAGTTCTGGCTATGGGGAATCCAGAGGTCTGCATGCAAGCAGGGCACTGCCTCCTAAGGAAACCAGGCCATGTCCTTACTAGGGAAACCACAGGGGTTTACCCTCTGTACTCAATCCCCAGAGTCCCCCTGAGCCTTGCCTGGGGCAGGAGGACCTCCTCTCTGATCATGCTCATTCCTGCCACCTCACCTTGGCTCAGCCAGGTACCTGTGGAGAGGCCCCCACACTTCCCCATCTGCGTAGACCAGTGGTCCTCAACCAAGAGCAATTTTGCCCCCCAAAGGACATGTGGTGATGTTTAGAGACATTTTCCATTGTTGTGACTAGAAGGCTTCTCCTGGCACCTAGTGAGTTGAGGCCAAAGATGGTGCTAAATGATGTTCTGAAATGTATAGGATGAGGTCTCACAACAAAAGGATTACCTGGTCCAAAAAAAAAGTCAGTAGTGCTGAGGTAGAGAAACTGATTTGGGCCCATCTCACAGCCTCCTTAAGGCTGGGGATCCTACACATACACATACACACACACACATACACGCACACACACATACACGCACACACACATACACGCATGCGCACACACATATACACACACGTGCATACACACACACACACACACACACACAGAGGATCTGATTTCTGTTCACAGTGGTGGTCCAGGGTCCTGGGGGAGGCTGGGAGAACATGCATCCTCAAGCAAGCATCTCTTAGAGCCCACATCAGAACATGAAAGACGGTTTGCACTGCAGCTACAAGTTCTTAGAAATAAGAATTTTGAGCTACTGACGTGTAGCTAACGTGATTTTGTATCAGGCTCTGTACTAAGTAAGCATTTTACATCTTTTATCTTAGGTAATTTTCATAAGCCAATCTTAGATGCTATTATTATCCCTATTTCAGAGTTTGGGAAACTGAGGCTTAAAGAGGTCAAGGAACTTAACCTGTGTGTCAAGGTCACACAGCAAACAGCTGATGGGGCCAGGTTTCCAGCCGACCCAGGCAGACTGACTGGCACTTGTGTACATACCTCGGCAAAATCAAGATGGCATATTTCCAGGGAGAGCCCACCTGATTCTCACCCTGGGCCTGCCGAAGGTCAGGGGCTTGGTGCCCTCCGCTGGGATGGAGGGATGAGCACCCCTCCCTCCACTCTCAGCCGAGAGTCTGAGCTGGGCAAAGAGCGGCTTGACATGCTGTGGTTCTTAAAGAGCAAGGAGTGGAGAGAAGGGAGAGGCGGGTTGGTTTTGTACACGGATGTTAAAGACAAAATCCCCGGGAGAGATGGGCGAAGAAGGCAGGCTTGGAAGCTCTTCATTATTTACTGTAGCAGGGGAAAGAATGGGAGGTTTGTTTCTCAGCCATAAATACTCTCCTTTGATCCCTGTGCATATCAGAGATAAATGAGTCACTTAGGCCTCAGAAATTAATGATTGTTCTAATTATTACCTTAAGTGACCTAGCTGCAGTAGTAATTCTCACCACTCCCGGCAAAGTAGCTGTGTCAGGGTTTGACCGGGGTTGGGGAAGAGACTGGTTTGAAGTGGGAGTGATTTCCTTCAGTGATGGAGCTCAGTCTGCAAAGAGGAAATCGGGCCTCAGCATTTAAGGCCAGAGAACAGTTAGGCCCAGACCCCAACTTCTGGGCTTTACCTTCTGTCTTAGTCTTCAAGGTCTTGTTGAATCCTGACCCCACTGAGCGGGTTGGACCAGAAATGTCTGCAGAGCGCAGGGCTATCGGAAAGCAAGAGGGCATTTGGTGCAAAGTTAACATGACCTTTTGAAGGCCCTTTCCCACTCAGATTCGAGGAAGAGCTTTGAAGTTTCCTTTGTGTGCATGTTTTTATATCCCTGATCCTGGTGTACTGGAATTAGCCTGCAACCCTGCCCATCCCTGGAGATTTATTTCCCAGCTACAAAAATCTAGAAAAATACTGCAAGCTCCACCCACCACCCCAAGCCACTGATTTGCTTTTTCCTCAGGCTAAAATACAAAGGAGAATTCAGAACCCCCACCAGGAGACATGCTGTACGTGTTTATAGTTTCTCTAGAGTCATTCCGATGACCCCCTAGAACCAGATCTCAGGGCAGGAGCTTGCAAGATGGGCATGCTGGGAGGTGGGGCGAACACGGTAAGAAGGGGAAGGGTGAGAGAACAGATTGTCCCTGAAGCCTCCAAGCTGTGGGCCAGAGCCCAGGCAGTATCAGCAAGAGCCAGAGAGAATAAAAACAGGTGGACTGAGCCTTTCTAGTCACACTGAATGAACCAACCACTGCATTTTGTGTGGACAAACATCAGTCTCAGGAAACTTTGCTGTTCCGAGCATCACAAAAGGGCCTCTGCTGTCATATTGGCCAAGCCCACCAGAAAGTCAGTAATCAGTAAGTCAGTATTGATGTGGCGGGGGGGTGCAGAGAGAGCAAGGAGTGGAGGAAGAAGACAAACAGATAGATGGACAGAGGGAAGCTGGGAATCCCAAAGCAGCCTTAGATTTTGCTTACCTGATTTGCTTTTCCAAGTAAAGACTCTGAGCAATAGTGCCATCATGTGGCCACGAGGAGGAATTACAGTCTCTCCGTCTCCCTCCCTCTTTCCTTCTCTGTCTCTCTCGGGCACATCAGTTCAGTTCAGTTCACTCGCTCAGTCGTGTCCGACTCTTTGCGACCCCATGAATCGCAGCACGCCAGGCCTCCCTGTCCATAACCAACCCCTGGAGTTCACTCAGACTCACGTCCATCGAGTCAGTGATGCCATCCAGCCATCTCATCCTCTGTCGTCCCCTTCTCCTCCTGCCCTCAGTCCCTCCCAGCATCAGAGTCTTTTCCAATGAGTCAACTCTTTGCATGAGGTGGCCAAAGTACTGGAGTTTCAGCTTTAGCATCATTCCTTCCAAAGAAATCCCAGGGCTGATCTCCTTCAGAATGGAATGGTTGAATCTCCTTGCAGTCCAAGGGACTCTCAAGAGTCTTCTCCTACACCACAGTTCAAAAGCATCAATTCTTCGGCACTCAGCTTTCTTCATAGTCCAACTCTCACATCCATACATGACCACAGGAAAAACCATACCCTCTGCTTTTCAATATGCTATCTAGGTTGGTCATAACTTTTCTTCCAAGGAGTAAGCATCTTTTAATTTCATGGCTGCAGTTACCATCTGCAGTGATTTTGGAGCCCCCAAAATAAAGTCTGACACTGTTTCCACTGTTTCCCCATCTATTTCCCATGAAGTGATGGGACCAGATGCCATGATCTTCATTTTACAGATAAATAGATCATATAATGGGAAGTAGTAATAAGTGTAAGGAAGAGAAATCGAGTGAGGGAATTGTAAGGCTATTTCAGGTTCTCAGGTAGTAATTGACCAGGCACAACTTTTATAAGCAGCTGACATCTGCTCAGAGGCCTGGATGAGGTGAGGGAGTAGGCTGAGCCATCCAAAGTCCTGAAGCCTCTTGTGGATCTTCTCAGGGCTGTGGATCTATCAGAAGTGGCTGTAGGAGATGACACGGAGGTGATCTAGGGGTCTGGAGTCAAGGGGCTAAGAATAGACATCATATGCATCCCTTCTCTGGCCAGCCCTGTTATTGGCATCCAAATCCACCTGCTCAGGACCCACAGATTGCGTGGGGAGGCCATGCTTTCCATAGTCAGGCCTGGCTGACTATGGAAAAGGTCCACAGTCAGGACATTTTCTGGCTCCCATCTTTCCAAATATGGAAGCTGATTTTTTCCTCCGGATAGAGAAACTTAATTAACATGCAATAAGAAAATTACAATTTCTAGAGTCTCACATGAAAGATGTCCCTAAAACTCCATAAAAATAGAACTGACCCCATTTCTTAGGGCTTCATTTCTGCTTTATTTCTTATTTCTTTTTTAGCAACATTTAGTTTTTGTAAACAAATAATATGTATTCATAGTTTCAAATTCAATAGTGTTGGGTTAGGGTTGTTCGTAATACAAAAGAGCATCCTTCCTACCTCCTAGTCCCTTTCTCCAGAGGCAAGCACATCTAGTACTTTTGGGTATGTCTTCCCCTATTTGAGAATTTGACTTTTTTTTTTTTAATTGGTGGAAAATTGCTTTATAATTTTGTGTTAATTTCTGTCATATAACAACGTGAATCATGACTATAATTATACTCATAATTATATAGATATCCCTTCCCTCCTGAGCCTTGCCTGCTTACCCCCATCCTGCCCCTCTAGGTAATCACAGAATGCCAGACTGGGCTCCCTGTGTTATTTAGCAACTTCCCATTAACTATCCCCACGCCAGTGTTCTTGCCTGGAGAATCCCAGGGAAGGCGGAGCCTGGTGGGCTGCCGTCTATGTGGTCGCATAGAGTCAGAACGACTGAAGCGACTTAGCAGCAGCACTAACTATCTATTTTACATGATAGTGTATATATGTCAGTGCCACTTTCTCAATTCATACTACCCTCACCTTCCCCTGCTGTGTCTACAAGTCCGTTCTCTGAGGTTCATCAGTACCATTTTTCTAGCTTCCATGTGTATATATATATATATATGTTAATACACAATACTTGTTTTTCTCTTTTTGACTCACTCTGTATAAGAGGCTCTAGATTCATCCACCTCATTACAACTGACTCAAATTTGTTCCTTTTGATGGCTGAGTAATAATCCATTGTATAAATGTACCACAACTTCTTTATCCATTCATCTTTCCATGGACATTTAGGTTGCTTCTATGTCCTGGCTATTGTAAATTTTGCTGCAATGAACATTGGGGTATATATGTCTTTTAGAATTGTGGTTTTCTAAGGGTATATGCCAGTAGTGGGATTGTTGGGTCATATAGTAGATTTATTTCTAGTTCTTAAAGGAATCTCCATACTGTTTTCCATAATGGCTGTATCAGTTTATATTCCTACCAACAGTGCAGGAGGGCTTCTTTTTGTCCACATCCTCTCCAGCATTTATTGTTTGTAGATTTTTTGATGATGGCAATTCTGACCCGTGTGAGGTGATACCTCATTGTAGTTTTGATTTGCATCATGTATGGATGTGAGAGTTGGACTCTGAAGGAGGCTGAGTGCCAAAGAATTGATGCTTTTGAACTGTGGTGTTGGAGAAGACTCCCGAGAGTCCCTTGGACTGCAAGGAGATCCAACCAGTCCATTCTGAAGGAGATTAGCCCTGGGATTTCTTTGGAAGGAATGATGCTAAAGCTGAAACTCCAGTACTTTGGCCACCTCATGCAAAGAGTTGACTCATTGGAAAAGACTCTGATTCTGGGAGGGACTGGGGGCAGGAGGAGAAGGAGACGACAGAGGATGAGATGGCTGGATGGTATCACTGACTCGATGGATGTGAGTCTGGGTGAACTCCGGGAGTTGGTGATGGACAGGGAGGCCTGGCGTGCTGCGATTCATGGGGTCGCAAAGAGTCGGACACGACTGAGCGAGTGAACTGAACTGAACTGAATAATAAGCAACATTGAGCATCTTTTCATGGGTTTATTGGCCATCTCTAAGTCTTTGGAGAAATGTTTGTTTGGATCTTCTGTGCATTTTTTGATTAGGTTGTTTGTTTTTCTGATATTGAACTGTATGAGCTGCTTATATATTTTGGAGATTAACCCTTTGTCAATTACTTTGTTTGCAATTATTTTCTCCCATTCTGAGAGTTGTGTTTTCATCTTGTTTATTGTTTCTTTTGATGCACAGAAGCATTTAAGTTTAATTAGGTCCCACTTGTTTATTTTTGCTTTTATTTCCATTAATCTTGGAGGTGGGTCAGAGAGAATCGTGCTGCAATTTATGTCAAAGAGTGTACTGTCTATGTTTATAGTTTCTGGCCTTACATTTAAGTCTTTAATCCATTTTGAGTTTTTTTTGTGTATGTGTAGGGTGTTCGGAAGTGTTCTAATTTCATTCTTTTATATGTAGCTGTCCAGTTTTCCACTTGTTGAAGATGCTATCTTTTCTCCATTGTATATTCTTGCCTCCTTTGTCAAAGATACAGTGCCCATAGGTGCATGGGTTGTTTCTTATTCCATTGGTCTATATTTCTGTTTTTGTGCCAGTACCATACTGTCTTGATGACTGCAGCTTTATAGTATAATTTGAAGCCAGGGCCAGCTCCGTTTTTCTTTCTCAAGATAGCTTTGGCTATTTGGGGTTCTTTTGTGTTTCCATACAAATTGTGAAATTTTTTGTTCTAGTTCTGTGAAAAATGCCATTGGTAATTTGATAGGGATTGCATTGAATCTGTAGATTGCTTTGGGGTAGTATAATCATTTTGGTAACATTGGTTTTTCCAATCCAGGAACACGGTATATCTCTCCATCTGTTTCTGTTGTCTTTGATTTTGTTCATCAGTGGCTTACAGCTTTCTGCATACAGGTCTTTTGTCTCTTTAGGTAGGTTTATTCTTAGGTATTTTATTCTTTGTGTTGCAATGGTAAATGAGATTGTTTCCTCAATTTCTCTTTCGGATTTTTCATTGTTAGTGTGTAGGAATTCAAGGGATTTCTGTGTGTTGATTTTATATCCTGTGACTTTACTAAATTCATTGATTAGTATAGTAGGGTTTGTGTGTGTGTGTGTGTGTGTGGTGTTATCTGCAAATAGTGAGAGTTTTACTTATTCTTTTCCAATCTGGATTCCTTTTATTTCTTTTTCTTCTCTGATTTCCATGGCTAGGACTTCCAAAACTATACTGAATAATAGTGAGGAGACTGGGCACCCTGGTTCCTGATCTTAGAGGAAATACTTTCAGTTTTTAGCCATTGAGAATAGTGCTTGCCATGGGTTTGTCATATATGGCTTTTATTATGTTGAGGTAGGTTCCTTCTTTGCTGATTTATGGACAGTTTTGTTTTTTTTTTATCACGAATCGATGTTGAATTTTGTTGAAAGCTCTCTCTGCATCTAATGTGATGACCATATGATTTTTATCTTTCAATTTGTCAATATGGTGTATTGCATTGATTGATTTGTGTATATTGAGTAATCCTTGCATCCCTGAGATAAATCCCATTTGATCATGGTATATGATTCTTTAATGTATTGTTGGAATATGTTTGTCAGAACTTTGTTGAAGATTTTTGCATCTATGTTCATCAGTGACATTGGCCTGTAATTTTCTTTTTCTCTGGTATCTTTGGTTTTGGATATCAGGGTGATGGTAGCCTCATAAAATGAGTTTGGGAATTTTCCTCCCTCTGCAATTTTTGAGAATGGTTTGAGCCAGATAGGTGTTAGCTCTTCTCTGAACTTTTGGTGGAATTCAGCTGTGAGGCCCTCTGGCCCTGGGCTTTTGTTTGTTGAAAGATTTTTGATCAGAGTTTCAACTTCAGTGTTTGTGATTGGTCTGTTCATATTTTCTGTTCCTTCCTGGTTCAATTTTGGAAGGTTGTACTTTTCTAAGAACTTGTCCATTTCTTCCAGGTTGTGCATTTTATTGGCATATGGTTGCTCATATGATCCTTTGTATTTCTGCATTACTTGTTGTAACGTCTTTTTCATTTCTAATCTTATTGATTTGAGTTTTCTCCCTTTCTATCCTGATGAGTCTGGCTGACAGCTTGTCAGTTTTGTTTAATCTTCTCAATCAGCTTTTAGTTTTATTGATATTTGCTATTGTTTCCTCCATTTCCTTTTCATTTATTTTGGCTCTGGATCTTTATGATTTCTTTGCTTATACTAACTTTGGGGTTTTTTTGTTCTTCTTTTTCTAGTTGCTTTAGGTATAGGGTTTGGTCGTTTATTTGATATTTTTCTTATTTTTTGAGGTAGGCTTGTATTGTTATAAACTTCCCTCTTAGCACTGCTTTTCCTGCATCCCATAGGTTTTGAGTTGTGTTTTCATTGTCATTTGTTTCTATATATTTTTAAATTTCCTCTTTGATTTCTTCAGCAACCTCTTGGCTATTTAGAAGCACATTGTTTAGCCTCCATGTGTTGGTGTTTTGTACAAGTTTTTGATTTTTATTCCTCCCTGTAACTGATGTCTAATCTTATGGCATTGTGATCAGAAAAAAATGCTTGATACAATTTCAATTTTCTTAAATTTACCAAGGCTTGATTTGTGAGAAAAGATGTGGTCTATCCTAGAGAATGTTCTGTGTGGACTTGAGAAAAAAGTGTAGTCTGCCGTTTTTCGATGGAATCTCCTATAGGTCTTCCAATAGATAGACCTAATTTAAGGCTTGTGTTTCCTTCTTAATTTTCTGTTTGGATGACCTGTTCATTGATGTTAGTGGGGTGTTAAAGTCCCCCAATACTATTGTGTCAATGTTGATTTCCCCTTTTATAGTTGTTAGCATTTTCCATGTGTATTGAGGTGCTTCTAAGTTGGGTACATATATTTATAATTGTTGTATCTTCTTGGATTGATCCCTTGATCATTACATACTGTCCTTCTTTGTCTCTTTTAACAGTCTTTATTTTAAAATCTATTTTATCTTATATGAGTACTGCTACTCCCATTTTCTTTTGATTTTCATTTGCATAGAATATCTTTTTCAAGCCCCTCATTTCAGTCTGTATGTGTCCCTAGGTCTGAAGTGGGTCTCTTGTAGACAGCATATATAGAGGTCCTGTCTTTGTATCTATTCATCCAGTCTGTGTCTTTTGGTTGGAGCATTTAATCCATTTACATTTAAGGTAACTGTTGATATAGGGCTTCCCTGATAGCTCAGTTGGTAAAGAATCTGCCTGCAATGCAGGAGACCTTGGTTCGATTACTGGGTCAGGAAGATCCCCTGGAGAAGGGAAAGGCTACTCACTCCAGTATTCTGGCCTGGAGAATTCCATGGATGGTATAGTCCATGGGGTAACAAAGAGTCAGACTGAGAGACTTTGACTTTCACTTTCACAATTGTTGATATGTCTGATCTTATTCCCTTGGACTGCAAGGAGATCCAACCAGTCCATTCTGAAGGAGATCAGCCCTGGGTGTTCTTTGGAAGGAATGATGCTAAAGCTGAAACTCCAGTACTTTGGCCACCTCATGCAAAGAGTTGACTCATTGGAAAAGACTGATGCTGGGAGGGATTGGGGGCAGGAGGAGAAGGGGACAATAGAGGATGAGATGGCTGGACGGCATTGCCAACTCTATGGATGTGAGTCTGAATGAACTCCGGGAGTTGGTAATGGACAAGGAGGCCTGGCGTGCTGCGATTCATGGGGTCGCAAAGAGTCAGACATGACTGAGCGACTGAACTGAACTGAACTGAACTGATCCTATTACTATTTACTTTAGGTTTGGGTTTGTTTTTGTAGGTCTTTTCTTTCTCTTGTGTTTCCTATCTAGAGAAGTTCGTAGAGCTGGTTTGGTGGTTGTAAATTCTCTTAACTTTTGCTTATCTGTAAAGCTTTTGATTTCTCCATCAAATCTGAATGAGATCCTTGCTGGGTAGAGTAAGCTTGGCTGTAGGTTTTTTCCTTTCATCACTTTAAGTGTATCCTGCCACTCCCCTCTGGTCTACAGAGTTTTTGCAGAAAGATCAGCTGTTAACCTTATGGGGATTCCCTTATGTGTTACTTGTGGCTTTTCCCTTGGAGCTTTTAATATTTTTTCTTTGTGTTTAATTTTTGTTAGTTTGATTAATTTGTGTCTTGATGTGTTTCTTTTTGAAAGTGAAAGTGAAAGTCATTCAGTCATGTCTGACTTTTTGCGACCCCATGGACTGACTATACAGTGCATGGAATTCTCTAGGCCAGAATACTAGAGTGGGTAACCTTTCCCTTCTCCAGGGGTTCTTCCCAACCTAGGGATCAAACCCAGGCCTCCTGCATTGCAGGTGGATTTTTTACCAGCTGAGCCACTATCCTATATGGCACTCTCTGGGGTTCCTGGACTTGGGTGGCTATTTCTTCTCCCATACTAGGAAAGTTTTCAACTGTAATCTCCTCAAATATTTTCTCATACCCTTTCTTTTTCCATTCTTCTTCTGGGACCACTTTAATTCAAATATTGCTGCACTTTAATGTTGTCCCAGAGGTTTCTGAGATTATCCTCATTTCTTTTCATTCTTTTTTCTCTATTCTGCTCTGCTTTAGTTATTTCCACCATTCTGTCTTCCAGCTCACGTATCAGTTCTTTTGCCTCAGTGTTCTACTATTGTTTCCCTCTAGTGTATTTCTTATTTCAGCTATTATGTTGTTCATTGTTGATTGTCTAGATCCTTGTTAGAGAAGTGAAAATCACTCAGTCGTGTCTGAATCTTGTGACCCATGGACTGTAGCTTGTCAGGCTCCTCTGTCCATGGCATTTTCCAGGCAAGAATACTGGAGTGGGTTGCCATTTTCCTACTCCAAGGTACTTGTAGGTCCTTGTTAAATGTTTCTTGTATCTTCTCATCCATCAGTTCAGTTCAGTTGCTCAGTCATGTCCGACTCTTTGCAGCCCCATGGACTGCAGCATACCAGGCCTCCCTGTTCATCACCAACTCCCGGAGTTTACTCAAACTCATATCCATTGAGTTGGTGATGTCATCCAACCATCTCATCCTCTATCATCCCCTTCTCCTCCTGCCTTCAATTTTTCCCAGCACCAGGGTCTTTTCCAAAGAGTCAGTTCTTTGCATCAGTGGGCCAAAGTATTGGAGTTTCAGCTTCAGCATCAGTCTTTCCAATGAATATTCAGGACTGATTTCCTTTAGGATGGACTGGTTGGATCTCCTTGCAAGGGACCCTCAAGAGTCTTCTCCAACACCACACTTCAAAAGCATCAATTCTTCATGCTCAGCTTTCTTTATAGTCCAACTCTCACATCCATACATGACTACTGGAAAAACCATAGCCTTGACTAGATGGGCCTTTGTTGGCAAAGTAATGTCTTTCCTTTTTAATAAGCTGTCTAGGTTGGTCTTAATTTTTCTTCCAAAGAGCAAGTGTCTTTTAGTTTCATGGCTGCAGTCACCATCTGCAGTGATTTTGGAGCCCCCCAAAATAAAGTCTGTCACTGTTTCCACTGTTTCCCCATCTATTTCCCATGAAGTGATGGTATCAGATGCCATGATCTTAGTTTTCTGAATGTTGAGATTTAAGCCAACTTTTTCACACTCCTCTTTCACTTTCATAAAGAGCCTCCTTAGTTCTTCTCTTTCTGCCATAAGGCTGGTGTCATCCGCATATCTGAGGTTATTGATATTTCTCCCGGCAATCTTGATTTCAGCTTGTGCTTCATCCAGTCCAGCATTTCGCATGATGTACACTGCATATAAGTTAAATAAGCAGGGTGACAGTATACAGCCTTGATGTACTCCTTTCCCTATTTGGAACCAGTCTGTTGTTCCATGTCCAGTTCTGTTGCTTCCTGACCTGCATACAAATTTCTCAGGAGGCAGGTCAAATGGTCTGGTATTCCCATCTCTTGAAGAATTTTCCACCGTTTTTTTGTGATCTGCATAGTCAAAGGCTTTGGCATAGGCAATAAAGCAGAAGTTTTCCTGGAACTCTCTTGCTTTTTTGATGATCCAACAGATGTTAGCAATTTAATCTCTGGTTCCTCTGCCTTTACTAAATCCAGTTTGAACATCAGGAAGTTCACGGTTCACATACTGTTGAAGCCTGACTTGGAGAATTTAAGCATTACTTTGCTAGCATGTGAGATGAGTGCAATTGTGTAGTAGTTTGAGCATTCTTTGGCATTACCTTTCTTTGGGATTGGAATGAAAACTGACCTTTTCAGTCCTGTGGCCATTGCTGAGTTTTCCAAATTTGCTGGCATATTGAAGGCAGCACTTTCACAGTATCATCTTTTAGGATTTGAAATAGTTCAACTGGAATTCCATCACCTCCACTAACTTTGTTCATAGTGATGCTTCCTAAGGCCAACTTAACTTCGCATTCCAGGATGTCTGACTCTAGGTGAGTGATCATACCATTGTGGTTATCTGGGTCATGAAGATCTTTTTTTTGTATAGTTCTTCTGTGTATTCTTGCCACCTCTTCTTAATATCTTCTGCTTCTGTTAGGTCCATACCATTTCTATCCTTTATTGAGCCCATTTTTGCCTGAAAATTTCCCTTGGTATCTCTAATTTTCTTGAAGAGATTTCTAGTCTTGCCCATTCTATTGTTTTCCTCTATTTCTTTTTCTCTATTTCTCATCCATGCCTCCATTCTATTTATCTGTGCCTCCATTTTATTTCCGAGATTTGGATCATCTTTACTATCATTACTCTGAATATTTTTTCAGGTAGATTGCCTATTTCTCCTTCATTTGTTTGGTCTGGTGGGTTTTTACCGTGCTCCTTCAGCTGCTGAATGTTTCTCTGTCTTTTCACTTCATTTCATTTACTGTGTTTGGGGTCTTCTTCCTCAGGCTGCAAGGTCATAGTTCCTCTTACTTGTAGAGACTGTCCCCAGTGTGTGGGATTGGACCAGTACCTTGTGAAGGTTTCTTGGTTGGGGGGACTGGTTTCTGTGTTCTGGTGGGTGGAGCTGGATCTTGTCTCTCTAAAGGGTAATGTCACACCAAGTGGTGTCTTGTGGGGTGTCTGTGAGCTTGGTGTGACTGGGCAGCCTGTCTGCTGATGGGTAGGGCTGTGTTCCTATTTTGCTAGTTGTTTGGCATGGGGCATCTGGCATTGGACCTTGCTTGCCTTTAGGTGTGGCCAGGTCTTAGTGTTGAGCCTTTGGGAGAGGTCTCACCAATTGCTATTCCATGCAATCAGGGGTTCTCTGGTAGTTCAGCACCCTGGATTCAAGTATCAGAGCTGATTCGAGGAACCACCTCAGAGGTTCAGGCCTGAACCCTTGCTGGAGCACCAAGACTCCACAAGCCTCACAGTCCAGAAGGGAAAAGAAAGAAAGAAATAGGGAAAAAAATCAAACCAACCTATAAACAAAAAAAGAACAGATAGATGAAATCCCAAAACAAATGGTAAAAGCAACATTAATCAGACAGGAACACACAAAGAAACTCACACTCACAAAAATAAAAAACAAGAAAAAAATAAGAGGGAACCAAAAAAGAAAAGAGCAATCAAATCAATAAACAAATCCATAAATGAAAACAAATACTAAAAACTAGAGTAGCAAAAATACAAAACCAGAAACATGGACAAAATGCAATATAACAAAAAGGTGGTATAGAAATAGGAAACAAAGTGAATTTATTTAAAAATAAAACATTAAAAAAGGAAAAAGTAAGTAAAGGTAAAAAGGATTATTTTTTAAAAAGGAAAACAATAGAACAAAATGAAAAAGAAAAAAAAAATATGTACATAGAGTGATAGTAAGAACAGTATCATCCTATGACATCAGTTGTCACCACACTGTGCTCCAGCCAATCTGCCTTGTCCAGAGGTCTTTCAATATTTCTAGGACGCTCTCTCGACCTGCTGTGGGAGCTGTGGGGTCAGTTCAGTCTCAGACCTGGCCTGGGTCCAGCTTGTGCTTGCTTTCGGAGCCCACAGTTGCCCCCAGTGTCCACAGTCTCAGGTTCACTGCAGGGATTTCGTCTGCTGCCCCTCTGGCTGTAGGAGTGACTTCCCTTCCTCTTCTTCGGTCACACGGCCTTTGACGCTCTGCTTTGGTCTTGGCTCTGCCTCTACTTGTAGGCCACCCTCTGGTATTTGCTCCCTGCCCAGACAAAATGGGGAGAAGGCTGAGGCTTACTAGGGCTCACTTGCTCAGTCAGGCTGGGAGAGGGAGGGTTATGACAACCACAATTGGGATATGCAGTGAGTGCTTGCAGAAGTAGAGGTCTAGTAGATGATGCTACAATCTGAGTTGGGTCGTGCCCTCTCCCAGAGGAACTGGCTCTGATTTGTGGGTAGCTAGAAAGAGCCAACCTGCTTACGCTTGCAGGAGGGTGTAGGTAGTGACCTGCACCTGCTCACAGCTTGGCAGCCGCTGTGGTGGCCCTCATGCCCACTTCCGAGGTCACAGGCCCCAGTTCCATCTTGCCCCTCACCTCTGGTGCTCATGTCAGCCTCGGCAGAAGCAGGTCCACAGGTGTGCCCACCTCTGGGGTCAAAGACTGCAGCCAGCTCATCCCACCTTGTGAAGGTGAGGTCCTGCAGTCTGGGAGCACACAGTTAGAGGGTCCTTGGAGTTAGAGGGTCCCATGACAATGATCTCTTGCCTCTCTGGCAGGCCCAGTTTCTTTTCCCTGGACTCCCTTGGCTGTGTTGTACTAGCCCCCTCGGAGTATCTTCACAGCAATCAACCCCAGTCTTCCCCCTGGGATCCAACCTCCGAAGCCTGAGCCTCAGCACACAGACCTCAGTTGCTGGGCAGGTCTGCAAACTGCTTCTCAGGTAGGAAGTGCTGGTCAGGAATGATCTCTGTGGTGGATTCTCTCTGTTTTGCCTTCTGAGCACCTGTTGCTGCATTCCCTTTTGAGATTCTGGAGCTCCCCTCCCTGCCAGAGAAGGGGTTTCTGAGTGTGCAGAAACTTTTCCTCCTACCACTCCCTTCCTGAGGAGCAGGACCCATATGGTTTTATTTTAACTCTTCCTTTCTTATTGCTGTTTCCCTACCACTTTATACAGAGATTATTGTTATTCAGTCACTCATTTGTGTCCGACTCTTTGCGACCCCATGGACTGCAGCATGCCAGGCTTCCCTGTCCTTCACCATCTCCTGGAGTTTGCTTAAACTCACGTCCATTGAGTCAGTGATGCCATCCAACCATCTCGTCCTCTGTCGTCCCCTTATCCTCCTGCATTCAATCTTTCCCAGCATCAAGGTCTTTTCCAATGAGTCAGTTCTTTGCACTAAGTGGCCAAAGTATTGTAGCTTCATCTTCAGCATCAGTCCTTCCAGGGAATATTCATGGTTAATTTCCTTTAGGATGGACGGGTTTAATCTCCTTGCAGCCAATGACAGTCTTCTCCAACTCCACAGTGTGTTGTTGACTCACGTGCTGGAAAAGCCAACCCAAACGGGCTGTGATAACAATCTAGTTTGGAGCAGTTTTACTTGTAAGCAACTGGCTCCCTGCCTATAGAGACTATAATGCTTCAAAATCAAGAATAAAAACCTAGTTCCCTCCTCCCTGCTGCTGCTGCTGCGCTGCTAAGTCGCTTCAGTCGTGTCCGACTCTGTGCAACCCCATAGACAGCAGCCCACCAGGTCCCCCATCCCTGGGATTCTCCAGGCAAGAACACTGGAGTAGGTTGCCATTTCCTTCTCCAATGCATGAAAGAGAAAAGTGAAAGTGAAGTAACCCCCAAATAATGTTCCAAGTGATATTTTGTAAACACACCTGCAAACTGTGCTCGGTTTGTTAACCTGGAAATGGAGCAAAACACACCTGGACCACCAAAACACACCTCCAACACCAATTCTTTGGTGCTCAGCCTTCTTTATATGGAGGTAGTCCTGTCTTTTTGGAAGTCTGAGGTCTTCTGCCACCCTTCAGGAGGTGTTCTCTAGGAATAGTTACACATGCAGCTGTATTCTGATGTATTTGTGGGGGAGGAAGATGATCTCCACATCTTACTCTTCCTCCATCTTCCACCAGGCTTGAGAAGTTGACTTTTGATGTAAGAAATCCAACATGCTTTGCTGTCTGGCTCAGTGTTTTCTTTCCCCAAATTGTTGGCCCCAAAATTGTGGCCAGTGATGATTCCACAGCTCTGCCTTTACTTATATCAAACAGCACAGATGTCCAGCTGAATGTCCTGATTAAGAATGCAAAGGTGAAAAAAAAAAAAAAAGCAGTCTTTCAGAGAGAGAGAATGCCCAAGTGTTCAAGATCTGCTTGTTGGCCAGTTCATGCTCCAGGCTGGCTTACACTTGCCCCTTTCACAAACGGCACACAGTGTCCAGGTGTGTTTTGCTCCATTTCCAGGTTAACAAACAGGGCACAGTTTGCAGGTGTGTTTACAAAATATCACCTGGGACATTATTTGGGGGTAGGGAGGAGGGAACTAGGTTTTTATTCTTGATTTTGAAGCATTATAGTCTCTGTAGGCAGGGAGCCAGTTGCTTACAAGTAAAACTGCTCCAAACTAGATTGTTATCACAGCCCATTTGGGTTGGCTTTTCCAGCACGTGAGTCAACAAGAAAGAGTCAAGAGTTTCCTGAGTGGCCTCTGGGTAGATGAGGTTTCTGATTTAATCAGGTTCTTTGACTCAGAAGGTCTGAAATGCCCGCAACAAGACGCCTGAGGACTTGATAGCTTTTCTCAGCGTTTGCATTCACAATCCTGTGCAAGGGGCCCCGGTCTTTTCCCAGAGAGCGTTCTATAGCCTGGGTGGTGGCCAGATCAAATGACTGCTACCAAAATAAAATAACCAAAACAAAACAAAGGCCCACTGGAATGTTATGAAACAGTGAATTCAGTCTTTTCATTTTTGTGGTTTTGGTGACTGTTTTATTTGGGCGTGTTCTTGACAGTTGATGGTTTCAGAGGGTTCTAGCCAAAAAGAAGTCTTTTGATGAGAAAGTGTTAGTTGCTCCTTGTAACATTCCCAGTGTTAGGGAGCTTGGGCTGACTGTAGCTCCAAGCTCTTCCTCTGGGCTCTCCAAGGTCAGTGTCTCCTGCTCAGGTACGTTTGGCAGGTCAGTTTGCTCAGACAATACTGTCTTGTCACAGCACTCCACAAGGGGCACCTGCCTGGGTCTGGGAAAGTCCCTGTGAGGAGCTTTGTCTTTGGTTCAGCCTGTACTTAGGCCTGTGTGTAGGGAGGATGGGCTGGTCACCGCTGCCTTGAAGCTAACCCGGTCTGGCCTGGATCACAAGCTCTAATAGACTCACTGAGAGTCAAAATATTGGCTACCAGGGCAAAGGAGGACATAGCCATCCCCTCTCTGCCATTGCCACCTCTCCAGCAAGGGTGAGGATGACGTTTGCCTCTGTGGTTTTCAGTTTTAGGAAGATGGAGGCTGGGAGTTGGGGGTACAGAGAAGCCTGGAAATTTTGATAAGGGCTTAGAGCAGGATTCCTGGGGCGTTGCCCACAGGTTGTCTGTAAACCACGGCAACATTTCATGAAGGCGGTTTGGTGATATGTATCATGCCCAGGTCCCTTCGGGCTTATTGTGAGTTATCGGTTACTGTTAAGTTTTAAGATTACCCTTTTTCATTCTTGAAAATGTCCTGCTTTGGGGGATCAATGATGTGACCACCCAGTATTTGGGGTGCCTTTGGGAAATGTATCCTAAGAATGTTTACAAAGGTGTAGCTTCAGAGATGTTTAGCACAGGGCTACTAGGCACCAAGAAAAGTTAGAGATAAATTATGTGTCCTACAATAAACAATTAATTAAATTAGTTAAGTACATTATAGTGCTTCCACATAGTGGAAAGCTAGGTAGCCATTAAAAATGAAATGTAGCAAAATAGTAAATAGCATAAGAATACTTACGTATTATTAAGGAAGATTACTAAACACCATGTTATATATATACAGATAGGTAGGTATCTGTAGAATTATGGTATTAATCAAACCTAGTTTAAAAAGAAAAAGAAACATACGCATTTAACAAAGGATTGAATGAATATATACTAAATTGTTTGTGGTTATCTCTGGGAAGTGGGGGCTTCCCTGGTGGCTCAGTGGTAAAGAATTCACCTGCCATGCAAGAGACCCAGTTTTGATCCCTGAGTCGGGAAGATCCCCTGCAGGAGGGCATGGCAACCCACTCCAGTATTCTTGCCTGGAGAATCCCATGGACACAGGAGCCTGGTGGGCTACAATCCATAGGGTCACAAAGAGTCAGACACAACTGAAGCAACTGATCCCCACACACGCCTGGAAGTAGGGTTAGAAGTGGTTCCTATATTCTCCTTTATGCCTTTTTTGTGTTTCTAAATTTTCTACAATGAATGTGTAGAAGATTAGTGACCAGAGATATTCGCATCCTAATCCTTAGTCTGTGAGCATGTTAGCTTACGTGGCAAAAGGGAATTAAGTTTGCAGATGAAGTCATCACTGCTAATCAGCTGACCTGGAGAAGCAGAGAGCTGATGGAATAATCCAAGTGGGCCCAATGTCATCACGAGCATGCTCAGTTGCCTCAGTCATGCCCAACTCTTTGCAACCCCATGGACTGTAGCCCACCAGGCTCCTCTGTCCACAGGATTTCCCAGACAGAATACTGGAATGGGTTGCCACTTCCTCCTCCAGCGGATCTTCCCAACCCAGTGTATCTCCTGCATTGGCAGGTGAATTGGTTACCGCTGAACTACCTGGGAAGCTCAATGTCATCGCAGGGGTCTCTAAATGTGGGAGAGGAAGGCAGAAGAGAGACGCCTTGGGAGAAAGGCTCCATCATCTACCGAAGATGGAAGGGAGCCTGGAGCCCAGAAATGCCAGGGACTCCTGGAATTTGGAAAAGGCGAGAGAACGAGTTCTCTCCTAGAGCCTCTGGAAAAGGAATTCAGCCCTGCTAACACCCTGATTTCACCCCAAGAAGATCTGTTCTGGACTTCTGACATCTAAAACTTTAAGATGGTAAACTTGTGTTGTTTTAATCTTCTAGGTCTGTGGAAGTTGGTTACAGCAGCAATAGGAAACTTACACAACAAATTTCTTTTTCGAAAAGTCAGAAAAAAGATGATAATAAAAGTCATTTTAGAAGAAATGTTTAGAAATCGCTCTTTATAATTTAAACCAACAGCCATCTAGGAGGAGGTGGTGGAGGAGCGAAGGAGGAGGCCTGGCGCAATCTTTTTCCTACAAAAAATCTGCAGGAAGTGCCCATAGGCACAGCTGGCTATTGGTTTCTTATTAGTAGAAAATAATAATGCAAGGGAGAAGTGAATAACCTGAGGGGCCAGTAGCCTGAGAACTGTCCTACAGCAGGGCACAGTGAATTGCACAAAATGGGGCAAAAGCAATGAGAACTTAGTTCTCCCAGAGGGGGCAAACCAGGGAGCTGCGGCTTCTGTGAACTCTGGGGTTAGGAAAGGAAACCAGACTTGGAAGGAAACCCTTGTCAAGTGACAAGTGAGTGGAAACTGATGGGTTATTGTGCTGGCTTGTGCTGGCAAATCCATTCTGGCACCAGGGAACAGAAGAGGTGTGATGGGCACCGCCCATGGGGAGGTTTTCCAGCCCCACCCAGGCAGGGAGCTGAGCGTGTTTGCTGTCTTGCCCATTCTGAACTGTTCACTGAAGCACTCTCACGTCAGAGAGCTCAGAGGATCCTTTCTTAGATAAAATCCTTTCCTGTTTACTTTGAAGGAAAATTTTATTTATCTTTTTGGCTGTGCTGAGTCTTAGTTGCGACATGTGGGATCTAGTTCCCTGACCAGGGGTCGAACCTGGGCCCCCTGCATTGGGAGCATGGCGTCTTAGCCACTGGGCCACTAGGGAAGTCTCTGAAGGAACTTCTAAGGAAATGCCAGACCCTTAGCAAAGGCTATAACGAATAAGGCATCTATAAATGGAAACAGCATTTTTTTCCTTTGTTAGTGGCTCCAAAACCACTTCCCTTTCTGGAACAGAGACGACTCTGTGGAGGTGGGTGCTGAGCTGGGCCCACTCCACAGGCCACCACCTCCACTGTGTGCTCTCAGCCCTGGACACGAGACAGGGCACTTCCTCTCCTGGTCAGGTCCCCAGGCATTCACCTGCCTATTGCTATCCTGGAGGCTCAGTCAGTCCACACAAGTGCTGAACATTCATAATTACTTGGTCAGAGAGGCTTCATTTCATTTGCTCAAGCTGTACGTGCCACAAATTCCAGAAGATGACACCTTTTCCTTTTCAGATTTTGACGACCAAGTGGTTTGTTTTATTCATGCTGTTCATTATTGCCTATGTGTGTTTAAAAACCTCAATATAGCATACATGCAAAGTAATATGTATTATGTACCTAGAACCATGCTTGAGTACCCCCCACCTCTTAGGATACTTACTGCTACCTTTGAAGTCCCCTGTGGTCCCCTCTCTCAGAGAGGTAGCCTGGGGATCACTGGGCTAGAAATTCTGATGTAGACTATCTCTGGCCACTCTGTTGGCCAGCACTGGCCACTGTGCCAGCAAGAATCAGGGGCGTGTGACCAGAAATATTTTCAACCTCCAAGCATTTCTCTTAGCTAGGTGTTTAATGAAGACCTGTCCCCCTGAGCTTTCCACACTGGGCTTGAGTAGAAATAAATCTTCCCTGAGACTTGAATTTCAGCACATCATTCTTTTGTTTTCCTTCACAGCGTTACCACCTTCGTATGCATTCCAATACAATATGCCATCTACTTTTGCTGGTTTTTAAAAATGTGTATAAATAGAATGTATTCCTCTTCTGTGATACTTTCTTTTCCCTCAGTATTATGTTTTTGATACCCAGCCCTGCTGTGGCATGTCATCTTACATCTCAGGCAGGCCCCTCCTCAGCCTTCATAATTCCTGTGACCCCTGAAGGCTGAAGGGCCATGGGCTTGGGGTTTGCCTTTGTCCAGCCATCCTGCTGGAGACCCCCTTTCTTTCTCCTTACCCTCCTCTTGCTTCCTTCTCTTCATCTTCCACTATAACCTCCTTCAAGTGCAAAGACCACCCCCTACCATTCCCACCCACACACCCACACTGGTGCATCCACGCACAGGGTGTTTGGAGACAAAGGCACAACCATAATGATTACTTGGAGAGGGTTAACAACTGTGACTCTTCTCCTTTGCTTGCTCCACTGAGCTGTGCTAAGCAGAGATGTCGTACTGGTCCTGGCAGGGTCAGTTGATCATGGGCACCTGTCTGCACTTCCCTGGTGGGACCAGGACCCAGGCTAGTAGACACATTCGGGCCACCAGTCACACTTATTAGGGAAGAAGCCATCTAAGCTACTGGGATGTGTGCCAGGTTTCCTAAGAAGTGGCTAAACTGCCTTTTGTCAATGTAATGAAATGAAAAACAGACACTTGGAGAGCTGGGTGGAGCCTGGGACATGCTTGTCTTGGATTGACAGGGCTGAGGGACAGAGGGAGGGGGCATCCACCGTGAATGAGCCTGGCTCTGCAGTGCGGACTGTGTGCAAACTGCACAGGCAGACTGAACAGTAATGCCGTTCAGTCCCTAAGCGTGTCTGACTCTTTGCGACCCCATGGACTGCAGCACACTAAGCTTCCCTGTCCTTCACCACCTCCCAGAGTTTGCTCAAACTCATGTCCACTGAGTCAATGATGCTATCTGACTATCTCATCCTCTGTCACCCACTTCTCCTTTTGCCTTCAATCTTTCCCAGCATCAGAGTTTTTTCCAATGAGTCAGCTTTTCACATCAGGTGGCCAAAGTATTGGAGCTTCAGCATCAGTTCTTCCAGTGAATATACAGGGTTGATTTCCTTTAGGATTCACTGATTTGATCTCCTTGGTGTACAAGGGACTCTCAAGTCTTCTCCAGCACCAACAGAGGCCTTGGTGAGAAAATAAAGGCCCAGGGCCTCTGCATCCCGGAGCTTGGAGTTTGTAAATGACTGCTGGTGTGTACAAACTGAAGGCTTTGCTAGGTCAGCCGGAAATGCCTAGTTAGGGCATGTGGGATGAGCCTGACTGAGTTGTCAAGGGATGCTTCACAGAAAGAGAAACACCGGGTCTTACAGGGTGAAAGGGACTCTGAAAGGAGAGGGCATTGCAGGCTGAGGAGATGTCCAGTACCGAGGCCTGAGAGGGTTCTGCAGGCTGCAGAGGATCCCCTCACACAAACCACCTGGAGTTGGTAAATTCAAAAAGACAGGAAGCAGAAGGGTGGTTATCAGGGTCTGAGGAGGGGGATGGGGAGTTAGTGTTTAATGGGTATAGTCGCAGTTTTGCAAGATGAACAGTTCTGTGGATTGATGGTGGTGATGGTTGCTGCTGCTGCTAAGTTGCTTCAGTCGTGTCCGACTCTGTCTGACCCCATAGACGGCAGCCCACCAGGCTCCCCTATCCCTGGGATTCTCCAGGCAAGAATACTGGAGTGGGTTGCCATTTCCTTCTCCAATGCATGAAAATGAAAAGTGAAAGTGGAGTTGCTCAGTCGTGTCTGACTCCTAGTGACCCCATGGACGGCAGCCTACCAGGTTCCTCCGTCCATGGGATGTTCCAGGCAAGAGTACTAGAGTGGGCGTCCATGGGGTGTTCCAGGCAAGAGTACTAGAGTGGGTTGCCATTGCCTTCTCCAGGTGGTGGTTGTACTCCGTTATAAATGTACTTAATGCCACTGGATGAAGAGTACACCATTTAAAAATGGTTAAGATGGAATATATATATATGTGAAAAGTGAAAGTCGCCGAGTCGTGTCTGAGTTTGCAACTCCATGGACTGTAACCCACCAGGCTCCCCTGTTCATGGGATTCTCTAGGCAAGAATACTGGAATAGGTAGCCATTCCCTTCTCCAGGGGATCTTCCCAACCCAGGGGTCGAGCCCAGTCTCCTGCATTGCAGGCAGATTCTTAACTGTCTGAGTCACCAAATATATATATATATATATATATATGTAGGATATAGGATTGGGCTTCCCAGGTGGCACAGTGGTAAAGAATCCACCTGCCAATGCTGGAGACATGGGCTCAATTCCTGGTTTGGGAAGATCCTGTGGAGTAGGAAATGGCAACCTACTGCACTATTCTTGCCTGAAAAAGTCCATGGACAGAGGAGCCTGTCAGGCTTCAGTCCATGGGGTCACAAAGAGTTGGACATGACTGAGTGGCTAAGCATACACACACACACACACACACACATATTGGGTCAGCCAAAAAATTCATTTGGTTATGGAAAGGTTATGGAAAAACCCAAACTTTTTGGCTGACCCAATATATTATTCCCAAGCATGGAAGTTGCTTGGTCCAGGGTGTGGCACTGAGCAAGCCCTTTGGAGAGCTGTGTGTGTGTGTGGCAGGGGGGGCAGTGGAGGTTCTGTGGGGTAGGAGTGGCCTGAGATAGACTCAGGGACAGGTTATGAGCCAGGCCTTCTGTGCCAGGCCAGGGGAGGGCTCAGCAGGGTGTGCCCTGCTCTTGCATCTTGGAATGATCCTCTTGAAGCTGTGTGGAGGGATTAGAGCTGGTATCAGGGCACCAGTTAGGAGACTGTCTGGAAAATGATTCTGAAGTCCTGACTGGTAAGTCAGACAAAGCCAAGGCAGACACCAGGGTTCAACAGGGCAGCATTTTGGTGTCTATATGGATGTATGATCCTGAGAACCTCGAGAAATATGTTAAGAATGACACTCAAAGTTCTAGAGATAGGAGAAGATGTTTACACTATTTAGAGAGCCAGGGAAATGCAGAGCCCCATCCAGTGATGAAGCCCATGGGCTGTAATCTGACTTGGAATTGTAAGCAGTGGTGACATATTTCTAAGGAAGGCAGACCCCTTCTTAACTTACAGTGACCCTGCAGGGGCAGACACAGAGGGTTGAGGCGTCCTTTCAGAGTTGTTGCTCAGTTGCTAAGTCATGTTCGACTCTGATCCCCATGTAAGGTAACACTCCTGACTTCCCTATCCATCAGTATCTTCTGTAGTTTGCTCAAACTCATGTCCATTGAGACAGTAATGCCATCCAACCATCTCATTCTCTGTAGTCCCCTGCTCCTCCTGCCCTCAATCTTTCCCAGCATCAGGGTCTTTTCCAATGAGTTGGCTCTTTGCATCAGGTGGCCAAAGTATTGGAGCTTCAGCTTCAGCATCAGTCCTTCCAATGAATATTCAGGGTTGATTTCCTTTAGGATTGACTGGCTGGATCTCCTTGCTGTCCAAGGGACTTCCAAGAGTCTTCTCCAGCACCACAGTTTGAAAGCATCGGTTCTTTGGTGCTCAGCCTTCTTTATGGTCCAACTCCCACATCTTAAAAAAAATATCAAGGCCCTGCCTGGGTGTCACCCCTAGAGATTCTGACTGACTTGGTGTTGAGTGGGGCCAGGTGACATTAATATGCAGACATCAGCAATGAGAGCTGTGTAACACCTGGCTGGCTACCTGTCTCTGTCAGGGTTGAACCCCATCTGCCTGGTTTATGGCACATGCTCTGCCTTGACATCTGTTTTGTTGGCCCAAGGAGACAGGACAAAGGAGAATGCTGCTCTTGGTATGTCATTGGGTGGTGTATTTCTGGCAGGCCAGGATTTAAAAGCTTCAGGTGAAGAGTGAATTTTCTGCTGTTTCTTTCTTCTGTCTCCAGTCTATCTGGGATCTTAATGGCCCATGATGACATCATGTCCTGGCAGTCACTAGATACCCATTAGGCTTTCCCAGTGGGTGTGAGTTCCTGAGGCTAGGGGGCATTTCTGCGTGGTAGGGTTACATAGCAGCAGGCTGTGTGGAATCTTGGTCCTGCCATAGTTCTGAGCTCTTAATGTGGAGATTCACAACTTGGACTTTCTCTTCTGCTTCTGGTTTGAGATGAGGTAAGACAAGTGTATAAAGTCATTAGGAAAACTAGCAATTAGAAAGAGATCTAGTGTCTGAACTGTGGGAGAAGTTCCATGGGCAAGGGCATTGGGGAGACCAGTGCAGTCATGGAAGGTGCCACAGAGGAGGTAAGACTTGAGTTGGAAGAACTTAGCTAAAGGGGTCAATAGAAGGTACTCTTTAGCAAAGGTGGGTGTAGATGTTGAAAGAAGAGATGACAAAATTATGAACAAAGATCAGCTATTAGGATCCAAGTAATGTAATGAGGGGCAAGCATGTTTGACTTTCTTCTGATGAATTCCACCCTGGGATTCTCTGGGCAGAAATGAAAACAAAAAAATTTTTTATAGTTCTCAAAAAAGAGGTCCCCAGACCAGAATCATTAGCATCACCTGCGAACTTGTTAGACCTGCACACTCTCAGGCCCCAAACTACTGAATCAAAACAAACTCTGGGGGTTAGGTCCAGTAATTTCTACCTTTCCAAGACCTCCTGAAGATCACTTGTTTGAAGGCCACTGTCCCTCTTGCCTGGAAAATCCCATGGATGGAGGAGCCTGGTAGGCTGCAGTCCATGGGGTCACGAAGAGTCGGAAACGACTTCACTTTCACTTTCACTTTTCACTTTCATGCATTGGAGAAGGAAATGGCAACCCACTCCAGTGTTCTTGCCTGGAGAATCACAGGGACGGGGGAGCCTGGTGGGCTGCCGTCTATGGGGTTGCACAGAGTCGGACACGACTGAAGTGACTTAGCAGCAGCAGCAGCAGTCCTGCTCTGCACCCTTATCTGCTAGGTGGTCTCTGGTTATTATTTTCAGAGACAAGGGACATGTTTATTCTGGGATATGTCACAGCCCTTGCAGTGGTCTATGGTTGGGTGATTACTGACCTTTTGTCCTGTCCAAGTGATACAGAGTCAAATAGTTGACAGACTCTTGTTTTAAAAGAAATATTTTAATTTTATTGGAGTATGGTTGATTAACAGTGTTGTGCTAGTTTTAGGTGTACAGCAAAGTGATTTAGTTACACACACACACACACACACACGTATGTTCATTCTTTTTTAGATTCTTTTCTCATAGAGCTTATTACACAATATTGGGTAAAGTTCCCTATGCTATCCAGTAGGTCCTTGTTGATTATCTATCTTACGTATAGTAGTGTGTGTATGTGTTCATCCCAAGTTTCTGTTCTATCCCTCCTCCCATTTTTCCCCTTTAGTAGCCATAAGTTTGTTTTCAATATCTGTAAGTCTACTTGTGTAAGTTCACTTGTATCTTTTTTAAAACTTGGATTCCATATATGAGTGATATTTGTCTTTCTCTGACTTACTTCACTCGGTATGATAATCTCTAGATCCATCCATGTTGCTGTAAATAACATTACTTTATTCTTTATTCTTTTTCATGGCTAAGTAATATTCCATTGTATTTATGTACCACATCTTCTTTATCCATTCCTCTGTTGATGGACATTTAAAGTAACAGACTCTTACTCGTGTACTTGGGCGACATTTATTGAACAGCTGCCGTTTCCTAGGTGCCACTCTATGCTCAGCCCTGGGAATGCAGAGGTGCACTAAATCAAGGTGTGTACTTCCATGAAGCTTGTGTTCTTGCTGAGGCACAATCCAATTAAGCATAAAAATATCTAGTAGTTCTAGATTTGAGGAGGAAAAATATAAGTGATGGGGAAGGGTCTTTTTTGGACTGTGATTAGAGAAGATTTATCTGAGGTGATACTCAAGCAGAAAGCTGGTTGAAATAAGGGAGAAAGCTACATGAACTTGAGGGAGATTGCCCCAGGAAAGGGGAACAGAAGTGCCGAATCCCTGAGGTCCCTGAGGTAGCAACAGAATGTTCTGAGAATGGAAGCCAGTGCAAGGGGGAGAGAGGCAGTACTGGGAGGCAATGGCTGGATCAAGGAAGGCCTTACTGATCCTATTCAGGTGACTTGCCTGGGAGTAAGGGCAGCCTGCTGGAGGGTGTTGGTTTGCATGATGTGTGTCTCTCTGAACAAGAATCACTCTGAAGAATGGACCATTCCATAAGAGGAGAAGCAGGGAGGCAAGTTAGAAAGGCATTAGAATAATCCGTGTGAGAGATCTGGTATAGAGGTAGAAGTAAAAAGTAGTTTGATTCCAGGTGTTTTGAAGGAGGGAGCAAGAGGCCAAGTGGATGGATTCCTCTGCGGTGGAGAAGGCTCAACAATGGCTTCTGAGTTTAGGTGACTGGAGCCCTCCTTTTCTCTAGTCTGAAGGCCTCTGTCCTCCTGCAGTTCCACACCCACAGGAAGGATGGTAACAACCCAGAAGGGTTCCTTTCTCTCAACTCCACATTGGCCATAAGAGGCTGCCTCATAAGCTTTTTTCCTTATAAATGTCATGATTTTCCCATAACTGAACTGTGTTCTCAAGGCTATAGCTAAGTTTCTGAGTGTCGCCCCCATCCACTCCCAATAGAATAAAAACAGCTGTGAGAACATAGAAAATCATGCTATGGATTAAACCTTGCCTAAAACCCTGTGAAGCACAAATGGAGTCTTTTTTTGGTTTGTTGTTTTGCTTTTCTTGCAAAGTCTTAAAGTTTTTTTTTTTTTTTTTTTAACTTTTACTTTGTATTGGGGTATAGCTGATAATCAAACAATGTTGTGACAGTTTCAGGTGAAGAGTGAAGGGACTCAGCCATACATACACATGTATCTATTCTCTCCCAAACGCCCCTCCATCCAGGCTATCACATAACATTGAGCAGTGTTTCATGTGCTATACAGTAGGTCCTTATTGGTTATCTGTTTTAAATGTAGCAGTGTATACATGTCCATCCCAAACTCCCTAACCTTCCCCCACATCCTTTCCCCAGGGGAAGCGTAACTCCCTTCTCTAGTCTGTGAGTTTCTTTCTCTTTGATAAATTTAAGTTCATTTGTATCATTTATTTTTAGGTTCCACTTATATGCAGAGTACATCATGAGAAATGCTGGACTGGAAGAAACACAAGCTGGAATCAAGATTGCCGGGAGAAATATCAATAACCTCAGATATGCAGATGACACCACCCTTATGGCAGAAAGTGAAGAGGAACTCAAAAGCCTCTTGATGAAAGTGAAAGTGGAGAGTGAAAAAGTTGGCTTAAAGCTCAACATTCAGAAAACGAAGATCATGGCATCTGGTCCCATCACTTCATGGGGAAACAGTGGAAACAGTGTCAGACTTTATTTTTGGGGCTCCAAAATCACTGCAGATGGTGACTGCAGCCATGAAATTAAAAGACGCTTACTCCTTGGAAGGAAAGTTATGACCAACCTAGATAGCATATTCAAAAGCAGAGACATTACTTTGCCAACAAAGATTCGTCTAGTCAAGGCTATGGTTTTTCCTGTTGGTCATGTATGGATGTGAGAGTTGGACTGTGAAAACTGCTGAGCGCCGAAGAATTGATGCCTTTGAACTGTGGTGTTGGAGAAGACTCTTGAGAGTCCCTTGGACTGCAAGGAGATCCAACCAGTCCATTCTGAAGGAGATCAGCCCTGGGATTTCTTTGGAAGGAATGATGCTAAAGCTGAAACTCCAGTACTTTGGCCACCTCATGCGAAGAGTTGACTCATTGGAAAAGACTCTGATGCTGGGAGGGATTGGGGGCAAGAGGAGAAGGGGACGACAGAGGATGAGATGGCTGGATGGCATCACTGACTCAATGGACGTGAGTCTCAGTGAACTCCGGGAGTTGGTGATGGACAGGGAGGCCTGGCGTGCTGCGATTCATGGGGTCGCAAAGAGTCGGACACAACTGAGCGACTGTTCTGATCTGATCTGATCTGATCTGAGGATATCAGAAACAGCAGTCTTAAAGACAAGGAAACTGAAATTCAGGGAGTGAAGCTACTAGCCTGATAATAGGTACCCCTTAAGAGAACTTCCTGCCTGCTAGGGAGCTTTGGATGGTCGTGTGTGTGTGTGTGTGTGTGTGTGTGTGTTTTACCACCACCAAAGAATTCTCCACACCAGCTGGGTGCCTACAATTCAACTCAATTCTGAAACTATCTACGCAGAGACAGCATCAGATGCCGCGGGTTAAGGGCTCCGTCCCACACGTCTGCCCTCACTTCAGAGGGCACAACTCCGAGTTGTTCTTTGTGCCTTTGGTTTACGGCCTCTACACCAGAGGTTCCCATGACCCCTCCCCAGGTTTGATTAATTTGCTGGAGTGGCTTATCGAACTCAGAAAAAGGCTACTGATGAGATTACTGGTTGCTGTAATCTAATTACAGTAAGCTGGTTACTGTAACTCAGGGACAGCCGCATGGGAGAGATGCATAGGGCAAGGTGTGGGCAAGGTGCACAGAGCTTCTGGCTCTGAGGGTGCTACTCTCCCAGCGCCTCCGTGTGTTCTTTCCCTGGAAGTTCTCTGCATCCCACCCTTCTGGATGTTCTTGGAGGCTTCACTACATAGCATGAGTGACTAAGTCAATGGTAACTAAATTCAATGTCCAGCCCCTCTTTCTTCCCCAGAGCTCCTGTGGCGGGACTGAAATTTCCATTCTTCTAATCACCTGGTTGGTTTCCCTTAGAAACCAGCCCCCATCCTTAGGTGCTTTCTAAATGTTATTAACATAAAAGACACATGTATGAGTCTCTTCACTTAAACTCCAGGGTTTTAGGAGCTCTGTGCCATGAGCAGGGAAGATCAAATATACAATTATAAATTACAGTATCACAGGTGGAAAAACGGCTGAGCTTGGTGTAGCCCTTATACCTTCTCAGGTTGTCTTCATGCTGAGCATCCCTGTCCCCACCCATCTAGTCTGAGCAGGTACCAGAGCTGCCTTGCAATGTCATCTATGAAGATGCTTTTCCCCTGTGAGTGCCTTCATCCTTAATCCCCCCATGTCCCTCCCCTTCAAGGGAATCAGTCCTAACTGCCAGCTGCCAGCTGAAGGGAGCATCATCTCCCACAAGTTGGATGTGATGTCTTTTTGCTCATATCTTTTAAACAAGCTCTCCTCACATCTTCCCGTCAACAGCTTAAAGGTGCTAGTCTCCTAGGCCAGGCACAGGAAAAGTATGAAAAAGAAAACTATGAGCTTTGCTCTTCAGAGCACTCAGTTGGACAGGGTTTCTTCCCAGTGCCTCTAAGTGGTTGTTTTTCTCTTGTAGGACTTGGAGCTTCTTGGACAGAAAGGCCACATTGTCCTGAAAAGCCAGATGGGTGAATACTCCAACCTGATGATACAGAGTCAGTGTCCTCAGAACATCTGATGCAGCCGGACCGTCTGGCCCCCAAAGTCCATGTCAGTGGCTTTATGGTCACAGGAAATGATGACTGTGGGGTGAATTCCTACAAGATAGTGTTTTGGGGGGGGTTTCCCCTATGGCAGAAAGCAAGCTGGTTCCTGCCTGTTGGATGAAAAGGGTGCATGTTGACGTCACTCAAGCTCTGGCTGTCCTGTGGTCCCGCTGTCTCAGCACTGCGCTTGAGGAGGGAGAACGAGGCCTTCCAGGGGAAGTGTTATGTCTTTCAAGATCCCAGAGCAGATTCAGGGCAAAGGATTGTGAAGCCTTACGATCAGTCTCCTGTCCCTTTTCAGAGACCTTCCTCCAAACCTACTGCTAGCACCACTGGGCCATAGACTCAAGCAGAGAGGAAACTTGGTGTTTCCGGAACAGTTCTCTTCATGTTCCTCAGCAAACCTGCAGACGATGACATCCTGGTCACCACATCACTAGAAGCAAGTGTGAAGGATTTTAGAAAACAGCCTCTGCTCCAGCCCCAGTGGAAACAGCCGTCTCTGATCCGAGGTTGCCAGAGAACCCAGAAAAAATAGCCTTTCCCGGCCCTCAGCCGGTGAAGCCCTTCCAGTTCCTATAAGTTCCTATAAGAAGCAGTTCCTATAAGAAGCTCCCTGGCAGCCACTCACCGGGCAGTTTGGTCCTCCTCTGTAGGATGGAGAAGCCTAGAAGGCACTTCAGAGGATGGGGTCAGCCAACCACTTTCTCCCAGCCCTTCCCAGGTGGTGAAGAGCAATCCTGGAGGATGCCAGCAAATGAACAAATGCCTATCCAGACAAGAGTCTTTCCCGGTGAAACACCATGCTTCCTATGGAATAAAGGGGAGGCGTGGCTGCTGAGGCCCAGCAGTCCTTAGAGGGCAGGCCATCTCTCTCCCTGTCACCACACAGCGTTCTCACCTTGCCAAGTCCTCTTTTCCTGTGTCCCAAGCTGAGAGCTGTCTGGCTGACTCTGGGGAATTCTTGCTGTTCCTGCAGACACCCCAACTTCTGCATCGAGGCCTTGGCTAAGTGCTGGGCTCATCTTCAGTGAAGCAGGGGTCACCTTTGCAGGTGGCTGCATCTCCGGGTGGTGAAGCGTTGTTACCACCTACTCTCTCCATGGTCTTCAAGTGACTCCCTCTGAGGCAGTCATAGCTTGTCCCTTGGATGGCCTTGACCTCACCCCTTCCAGAGCCAGGACAGACAGCCTGCCCCTGAGTGTCTCCTCATGGAACCATGGGCATCTTATAGAAAGAGACCCAATATACATTTCCTGGAGTCCAGAGGGGCTGGCCACAGAGCCACTGGAGGGCTGGGCCAGAGTGAGGGCCCAGAGTGAGGGCTGACCACAGCCCGCACCAGGTTCTTCTAGCTACCACTGCCCCTCACTGGGGTTCCTGCCCTCACCGACCACAGAGGTTCTGGGACACCAGGGAGGCCACCTGGACCAGCTTCACGGCCAGTGTCAGGTTTACAGTTGCCTTCAGATGCCTTGAGACTGGAAAGGTCTCAGACAGAGACTGAGTCCGGCCACACCCTAGGTCTGGGCCCGTCAAGGAGAGAGCATATGGCTGCTGGCCTCACTGCTGTGTTCCCTGGGAGCTGCCATTCAAGCTTTCTGCGACTTAACACTTTCCTTCTGTAGAGCTCACTGGTTTTCCTGGCTCCCTCTCCAAGTCTGGCCAGAGCAGAGCTGGCATCTAGAAGTTTATTTTTTATTTTTTTAAAAATGTTAAGTGTTCTTTGCAGTTTTTTTTATTCCAAGTAAATTAATTTATTTTGGCTGTGTTGGGTCTTCGTTGCTACGCGTGAACTTTCTCTAGTTGCAGCGAGGGGTACTACTCGTCATTGTGGTGCGCAGGCTTCTCACGTGGTGGCTTCTCTTTTTGTGGAGCATGGGCTCTAGGCACACGGGCTTTAGTAGTTACCGTATGTAGGCTCAACAGCTGGCTTCCTGAGCTCTAGAGCACAGGCTCAATCGTTGTGGTACAGGGCCTTAGTTGCTCCACAGCATGTGGAACCTTCCCAGGCCAGGGCTTGAGCCGGTGTCCCCTACATTGGCAGAAGCCTTCTTAACCACTAGACCACCAAGGAAGCCCCCATATAGAAATGTGGTAAGTGCTTCCTGGCCTGAGCCTGAGGAAGCAGTTTCTAGTGGGGCGGTGGCTGGTCCTCGCTACTTGAGGAGGAGTGGGAACTTGCTTCCCACCATCCTAGGAGAGAGAGCACAGAAGTAGCAGGACTCCTTAAAGGAAGAAGACTGGATGGCGCTCTGTGCTTTTTGCTGCTGAGATAGTTTTCTGGTTCTGTTGCATAGCAAACTGTCCCAAAACTTAGTGACTTAAAGAAATAGCCATTTTTTTCATTTCATTTTTGTGGGTCAGAAATTTAGGCAGGTCTCAGCTGAGTGATTCTTGCATTCCATGTGGGATTTACTGAAGTTTCTTGGTGGTATTTAGCTGAAACTTGGGCTGGTCTGAAGGGTGCAAGATGTCTTTACTCATAGGCATTCATAATATGAATGTTAGGGGGACAGCTGGAGGGCTAGATGCAACGTGTCCTTGTTTATATAGTCCTGAGAACTCTTTAGTCAGATTTCTACAAGGTTGCTGGATTTCCCCTGAGACCAAGAGACCAAGATAGAAGCTGAATAGTCATGAGGTAGCTTCAGGTGTCATGCCGTGTGACTTCCGCCGTGGCTCATTGATCAGGTTGGTCGCTGAAGCCAGGCAGATGCAAGGGGAGAATAATAGGACTCTATCTTTCAGTGAGTGGAGTAGCAGAGTCTTTATGGTTACCTTTAAATTTTTTTTTATTTAATTATTTGGCTGTGCTGGGTCTTAGTTGCAGCATATGGGATCCAGTTCCCTGACCAGGGATTGAACCCGGGCCCCATGCATTGGGAATGTGGAGTCTTAGCCACTGGACCACCAGGGAAGTCCCTATGGCTACATTTAATGACTAATTTATGCATCTTGAATCTGTGGATGCATGTTTTTTTGTACATTCAAGAAAACTTGCAGCAATTTCTTCCTCAGCTGCACATGGGATCCTCCCAGACTAGGGATTGATTGAACTAGCATCCTCCACACTGCAAGGCAGACTCCCAACCACTAGACCACCAGGGAAGCCCTGTCCCACTCCTTTTTATCCTCTAGGTCTCAGCTCAGATGCCACCAACAGTTATGGTCACATTACCCTGTTCAATTCTATCAGAGCACTTATTGCTATCGGCAGTTTTCTTGTCTTTCTCACTGGAATCCAAGTGTCACAAAGGCATGTCCCCTGACTTGTTCACTTGTGTATCCCCAGGTCCCAGCAAGTTCTGGGCATATGGCTCATATCCGTTGCATGAATGCTACCTCTCCTTGGAGTATCTTTTGCAGGAACTGCAGGAAATACAGTGATAAAGATTGAAGAATAGCTTATACTTTTAGACTTTATGGAATCTTAATGAGGGAGGGCTTTGAGTAACGAGAAGGGTCTTAAAAAATGCTCTAGAAGTATTTTCTCAGTTCTAGGGGGCCTTTTTTATTTCCATTAGTAGGGATCTACTGAGTTGAATGAGTACCAGTTATTCTTTCTCAAATACCTTACAGAAAAATAGATGTATTTATTCCAGCTTTTGAACCCCCTCCATCCAACTCTGCCAAGTCATTAGGTTTTAGAATCCCAGATTTAAGTTAAACTTCTTTCTCCAAAGCCCATGGGCTGAAGTTGGTGGGTTATTAGGGCTGGTGGAGCTCAGGAACCTGATTCTGCTCTAAGTGAGTAAGTGCTGGGTACCCTGGGTCCCTGGAATGTGGGGGTGTAGGCGGGAGTCCCTCCACTGGAGTGACTGTGTCATCAATGGGCAGGAAGCCTGGCAGATGCCCGACAGCCCTGTGACTTGGACATTCTGGGTCTGCCAAGTGTTCCGTAGGGTTTTTACTGCCCCATGACTCACGGGGCAAAAAGCAACTTGTTAATGTTTAAAATAAGACAGTATTATTCATTTCCCGTCAGGACCTGTATGTGAACAGTGAATGCACATCTGTAGCTAGAGGTGCTTGTTCTGGGAGGGTGTTTATGGAATTTCATTCCTGAGTTGGCTCTGCCTGGAATGAACCAGTTTCACCAAGCAGAGAGTTGTTCCTAGGGAGACCTTGAACTTAGCCACAAGACTGCACAAAACCTGTTTGTTCTTGATGGTATCTTCCTCCCTCCCTTCCACTGCCCTTCTCTGCCTGCTCTGGGCTCACAGGGCAGGTGGCCCTGGAACCTCTGAAGCTGGAGGGCAGTAGCTCACTGAGGGTGGTCATAGCCCGGGTTCTTGCTGCAGCTGCTGGAAGAGCTGTTGACTAAGATCTCAGGAGGAGGCCTTTCTCCTGGTTTATCAGTAACTTCTGGGCTTTTGTAATCCTAAGCATTTTCATTTCAAGGAAAGCTGTTAAGTCCAATCAGGAAAAAAAAAGGCAGGGGAAGAAGGAAAAAGAGTTGGATGGTTGTCAGCTCTTCCGTCTGCCAGGTGGTGTGAGAAGGATCTAGGAAATATTGAGTGGGAACTCCATTCTTTTCAGGAATTTAATCACTGAGCTGTGTCAGTCAGAGTTCTTGTTCAGTTGCTAAGTCATGTCGGACTCTTTGCGACCCCATGGCCTGTGGCCCTCCAGGCTCCTCTGTCCAGGGGATTTCCCAGGCAAGAATACCAGGGTGCCATTCCTTCTTCAGGGGATCTTCCTGACCCAGGGATCAAACCCATGTCTCCTGCATTGGCAGGTGGATTCTTTACCACTGAGCCTCCTGGGAAGTCTATTAGAGACACGAAGTTATATTGTGGTAGCAAAACTCACCACCATCCCAGTGACTTAAAGATTTTTTTCTCTCTCAGGCTATACTCCATTCCATTTGGCAGGTGGGCTCTGCTCTCAGAAGGCCCTGCGTACCCAGCTAGTGGTCCCTGGATGTTTGCCAGTGGGGAAGAGCTCTGGAGGGACTGACTTTGCACTGGCAGTTAAATGCTGTGACCCAGCGGTGAACTCGTTGGCTGGGAGTAGTCACATGAGCAGGCCCCAACACAGAAGAGTCAGGAAGGACAATCTGACAGTGTCTGGGTGGGAGGAAGAGCTGGAAACAGGGAGCAGTCTCAACATTAGTAACTGGAGTTGACTGAGTTGGCATGTCACACTTCAGAATGGTTCACAACACAAAGTTCTGAGGCTTTGACTCGAGATTTGTCTTAGTCATTTAGTGGGCTTGAGGGCTTGGTCACATGACCTTGTTCTCCTGCTCTGGCCTAGAGAGCTATCACAGGGTTTATTTTCTCAAAGGCCTCTTTGTAAACAGTCAGTATGAACAGGCAGGTTTGGAGGTTGAAGAGCAGACCAGAGATCTGGTATTATAGGTGTGGCTATTTTAATGCTGTTTGGAGAATACAAACTTGGGTCACATTCACAGATGTAGAAGATGCAGATGAAAGGAGGGGATAGTATTCCTTTATTCTACTGTAGTTATACTCGGCCTGACACAGTTCTTCTGTTCTGTATCAATTTTGAAGGCAGCTTTGACTAACTTTGTCAAGCTGGGACCCAGGAAGGGTTATCAGGGGGATTCAGGAGTCTTGAAGTTTATTGAAAGGGGTACCTTGGCAGTAGCTGTATTTGAAGATCTGTCAGAAGTTTTCCTTTTACTGGGTGAGGAATCTACCTCCCTGTATTGAGATGGATTGGACTGAATGATAAACAGCCTACTTATTACTATGTTACCAAAGAAAGCTGGAGGAGGGAGTTTGACCCTTCAAACAAAGGGTGGTTGTAAAAGGCAGCTTCTTGGGGCCTTTCCAACTCTGTCATGATAATCCTCTGATTCAGTTTTTTTCCTCAGAAATGAAAATAATCCTTTCCTCATGGGAAAGGGAGTGAATGCCAGTCGAGACTCCACTATATAAAATATTGCTGCTCACAAATGCTCTGCTGCTAATTCCTAGAGGATCTTGAAGTTGGTGGTAGAAACTCCATTTTACAGGTGAGGTAACTGAGGTTGAGGATGCATGTGAAGGATGCGTGTATGTGAAGTCAGGCACACATACAGTCGTATAAGGTGTTTTGCTTTAAGTATAGAGTCTAGAGCCAGATAGCTTGTGTCTGAACCCTGGTTCTGCAGTTTTCTAGCTGTGTGACCTAAGGTAAGTCACTTAACCTCTCTGGTTTATCCTCTGCAAAATGGAAATGATAGCAGGTCATACGGTTGTGAGGATTAACCAACTTAATTATAGACAGCATATTGAACCTTGGCACAGAATGTGAGCTAAATAAGTTCATCTATTATTAAAATCATTATCAATGTCTGAACTAAGTTTGACACACTATAGGAATTTGGTTCACACAACTAGGAAAACAAAATTTCTCTTTCACTTTCTCCTATTACCCATGTAGATGTAACAATATTTTCTTCGTTTTCTGGAAATGGCTCTGTTCTAGCACTTCAACATAATCTAGGAAGTAAGATTTCGTCATTGGAGAGCACTAGATACATTCCAAATCCATTAATTGTGTTTAGAGACCTAAATCCTCTAAACTCATCCTGTAAGTTCAGGCCACAAAGAATTGTCTTCACTAGTCACGTCAAGAAGTTGATAAAAGCAGTCTTTCTGATCTGGACTTCAAGCTATGTGCCTCCCCAACCGTTATGAATACACAAACATTTTCAAAAGTGTATTTTAGTATCTAGTATATACATAGTACATACATTTTAAATAGGGTTAGTATACAGTCTAAGGTTTTGTTTGTCTGTCTTAACCTGAATAGCCACATGAGCCAGGGGCCATTGTCTCTGAACCCATTCCCAAGTCTAGTATAAACTCAAACATCAGTGCAAGCAATGAGGACAAGCTTTAGGTCAGTTCAGGGGGTACAATTCCCAAAGAGGCTTGTGAGATTGAAGCACTGTCGGCATGTTTTGTTGCTATGTCCCCCACCTGCCCCTCTGCTGATGTCTTAGTTTGATGGTTAAGTCAGACTGCCTGAAAGAGACTTTGAGTGGAGACACTTCCAAAGTGTTAAAATCTGTGGGGAGAGAAATTAAGCCAGAAGTAAGCTGAGGATTGAACTAAGTGGCTGTCGACCCATCAGATTTCTTGTTCTGGTGACAAGGTCAATAGTCCCTGGTGGGAATCCCCACCCAATGGACATTCTCATTTTCTCTCTTTCTCCCCCTCCCCACTTTACTACCCCCGCCGCTACCCCCTTCTCCCCTGCTCCTGGCTTTTGGCTCTTACCCAGGTGGAGAACTTTCCACTACATCCTGACTTGCTGGTCCACCTTCTGGGTGGGATGAGGGAGCACAACTCAGGGGCACCAGTCCTGAAGGGGGGTGTCAGACTGTTTAGATGGTTAGGCTCTGATTATCTAACCAGGTGAGCCCTTCCTAGGTTTCCGGACAAAGTCTCCATTCCAGATCTGCTTTCTTAGTCCTGTTAAGTCCACCTGTGCGTTTTCATTTGCTTATGGCTGCGCTGGGTCTTCACTGCTGCATGCAGGCTTCCTCTCGCTGGGTTTCTCATTGCGGTGGCGTCTCTTGCTGTGGAGCATGCGCTCTAGAGCACGCAGGCTCAGCAGTTGTGGCACACAGGCTTAGTTGCCCACGGCATGTGGGATCTTAGTTCCCTGACCAGGGATCAAACCCACATCCCTCCCCCGTGCATTGTCAGGTGGATTCTTCACCACTGGACCACCAGGGAAGTCCCATGTGTGAGTTTAACAAAGGTTCTAGTTCTAAATGTTTCTCACTGGCTGAGACCTAATTGGCCAAGGAAATACACCCTGCATTGTTGCCAAATCTCAGCTGTTTTGGGGGAGGGACCATCCCATCCCATACTCCTTATCTCTTTTGCTGTAACAGACATCAGTGATAGTGACAACTCTGGTGCCCTTCAACCTTCACCTTCAGTTGGCGAAATTCATTCATCCTCAAAAGAGAATCTTTTTCCTCCTGTAAAAAGATCTGCCATAACTTCTGCGCCTCAGCTACCTCTTCTGTAAAATGAGAACAATAGTGCTTACCTCATAAGATTGTTATAAAGATTAAATGACTTCATATGAACAGTGCCTGGCACATTATACAAGTTACAAAGTGTTAGTGGTTGTAAGACATTGTTTATCAGGCTGTGCATTGCCATGTACCTTCTGGAAAACAGAGTAACACACATATTAAAAGCCCAAAACAAAGGGCTCTCAAACATATCCGACTTCTACAAATCTCCAAAAGATATCACTTGTTAAACTTGTTAAACCAACATATTTCTCACAGGATTATTATAATAAAAGTTAGAAATATGAACGTTGAAATCGTATGTGTCAAAATCATGGTACCTTCTACATGACTGACTCCTGTATAGCTGCTAAAAGACTATAGCAATAGACGTGTTTTTTTGTTTTTTGTTTTTAATCTACAAATCTGTGTGCACATTAGTACACGATGAACACTCTGTGAAAAATGAATGTACATACTGGAAGGTGTGGGCCTTTGTGAGTTTTCCTTTTTCTTTCATAACTAAAGAGGAGATCTGCAGCAGAGGCTAAAGGTGGTCAAGTAAATCAAAAAATGGGAACAGAAGACTATCCTTCTCTTTTTTTACTTTTCTTCTGAAGATTTGACTTTAATGATAATTGTCACTTAGCAGTTCTTGCCTTAAACTAGTTGCCTTTCACTTTTTAATTGGGATTTTGTTAAACTGTTTTTTGTTTGTTTGTTTGTTTCACTGTGTGGCTTGTGGGATATTACTTCCCTGACCAGGAATAGAATCTGTGGCCCCTGCATTGGAAGGGTGGAGCCTTAACCAGTGGACCATGAGGGAAGTCCTGCTTTTCACTTTTATTCTTGAAGACTGTTTGGAAAAAGACAATCCTGTTAGAGATAAGCAACAGCTATCTACCTAATGCTGCAGTGCACTGGGTCTTCTTTTTTTTGGCACCATTCCCTTGTGTTCTGGGGCTGAAGGCAGCCTCCATAATCAATTGGTAGGATGTTTGAGCCTTGACCAGCTGTAATAAAGAGCAAAGGTGCTCTCACACAACCTCTACTTTGGCTTACAGCTCTTAGGAAGAAAAGACTCTCTCCACCCCCAAATGATGAAGGCAGGCTGACTGGAATGGAGAAGAACATGTTCTGGAAGTTTAGCTGTTTTATTATTCAAGATGCGTTAATGTGTGGTTATTCCAGTTGCAAAGGAAAAAGCCTAATTCATTTCTATTATAGTCCAAGTACCCAAATAAAGGGGAAAAAACCCCATCAAGTGTTATAAATCCATGTCAGTCAAGACCCTGACAAAGCTTACCCCTCACTTGTAGTAAATGGGAGACTAACCCGTTTACTAGTTATGTGTAACTAGTATACATACAACACAATGAACTGTGGCCACAACAACTGATATCACCAATGTCCCAGGTGGAGTGTGGTTAAAAACCACCACCTGTGCTAAATTTTCATGTGAAAGAGGAACTTTCATACAGACACAAACCAAAACTTCTTACTTGATGGAAAAGACAGGAGTTTAAATAAGAAGCTGAATGAATTCAACAGCCCACAATGTAGTTTCATAACTATATTGCTTAGCCTTAGGTTTTTTAGAAGCTAACATTTTTCTGCTACTGCTGCTGCTAAGTTGCTTCAGTCGTGTTCGACTCTGTGCGACCCCACAGACAGCAGCCCACCAGGCTCCCCCGTCCCTGGGGTTCTCCAGGCAAGAACACTGGAGTGGGTTGCCATTTCCTTCTCCAATGCGTGAAAGTGAAAAGTGAAAGTGAAGTCACTCAGTCGTGTCCGACCCTCAGCGACCCCATGGGCTGCAGCCTACCAGGCTCCTCCATCCATGGGATTTTCCAGGCAGGAGTACTGGAGTGGGGTGCCATTGCCTTCTCCACCAAGAGGTATTTAGGTTGTATTTCCTTTTTCTCCCTTCTAAAATACTCCTAGAAGAGAGGCTGTGAATGTCACATACATTTTCAGGCTACACTTATGGTCTTAAAGGGCAGGTGTGCCTAATTTCTTATCTTACCAACTAAGCACCCTCATGAGGAACCTATAAGGCAGAGAAAAGGCTCTTCCTCAAAGGTTTGGATGGGTCTTTTGGCTGTTGGTGGCAGTTGGTAGTTACTGTACTTGGAGGTTAGCCATCAAGTGAACTACAAGTCCCTAGTGCTGTAGAAGAGCAAGCCTCCTCTCAGTCTTCACCATGGAAAAGTTATGCTTGTACCCCAGCCCGAGTAAGAGTCGACTATGAATTCATGCATTTATGTCATATTTTATTGCATTCTCTGTACAGATCAGTCATAGTCCTGGGGACTCATTAGTGAACCTAAACGACTAATCTGTTTGCTTATGGACTTTACAGTCTAGCCAGAAGACAGACAAAACTAAGGAGTTTATTAGTTGATAAATTCCATGGAGAAAAATCAGAGAAAGGAGGATAGAAAAGGGGCGGTGGTGTTATTAAGGTCTGTGAAAGGTGGTAAGGGAAAGCCTCACTGAGAAGACATAGGAGACAGCCATGCATCTTAGCCATTGGGGTAAGAAGCTTCCAGATGGTATTGTGGCCCCAAAGCAGGGTTGTGCTTGATGTCTTCAAGGAGTAGCATGGAGACCAGCCAGAGAGGGAAGGACAGAGGAAGAGCCTTTGGAATAGTCTGGTGTGGCAAAAGGGACGAGATAGCAAGGCTAACCAGAACCATCTGTTTCTCCTGGTTTTAGATGTGAATGAGTGTAAAACTGGCCTGGAGCTGTGTGGTGACAAAGCAGAATGTGTCAACAGGGTTGGTTGACCCTTACTGAATAATATAGTATTTCATCCTGCATACCACATTTTCATTCACTGTTGAACTTCTATTTCTAGGTTCTAGCTATTATGAGTAACACAGCTGTGAACATTCATGTCCATGTCTTTGGATATGGATATTAGGTTTTTCTTGGGTAGATTTCTGGGAGTGGAGTTACTGGGTCAACTGGTAATTCATGTTTAACTTTTTAAAGAAACTGGCAAACTTTCCCAAAGTGGTTACACCATTTTGCAATCCCATCAGTAAAATAGGAGGATTCCCAGTTTTTCCATATTCTTGCCAAAGCTTATTACTATCTGTCTCTGCTATCACAGCTCTCCAAGGAGCTGTGCCATGGTATCTCATCATGGTTTTAATAATCCCTTCCCTCCCTAATGCGAGTGATCTTCAGCATCTTCCATGTGCTTGCCTGCTAAGTCACTTCAGTTGTGTCTGACTCTTTGCAACCCCATGGACTGTAGCCCACCAGGCTACTCTATCCATGGGATTCTCCAGGTAAGAATACTTCTTGCCTGGAGTGGGTTGCCATTTCCTTCTCCAGGGGATCGTCTCAACACAGAGATTGAACCTGCGTCTCCTGTGGCTTCTGTGTTGCTGGCGGATTCTTTACTGCTGAGCCACTGGGGAAGCCCATGTGCTTTTGGGTTATATATTTCACCACAGAAGATAAGTGACTTTTTGATTGCTGTTTTCTAAAATCTCAAGAAAGGAAGATTATAAACTTCCCTAGAGGTGAAAGTAGAGGTCTGTCCTATTCATGTATTCGTTTCTGATGGCTGCTGTAACCAATTACCACAGACTTGGTGGCTTAAAAACAGCATGTGTTCATGCTTTTACAGACCTGAAATCTGACATCAGTTTCGTGGGGCCAAATCTGGGTATCAGTAGAGCCTCCATGGAAGAATCCATTTTCTTGTCTTTTCCCGTTTTTAGAGCTGCGTTTTTTGCTTTCTTTAGCCCATGACTCCATCTTCAAAATGAGCTGAGTAGCATCTTAAATCTCTTTCTCTGCTTCCTTTGTAATGTGGTTTTTTAAATCTCCTGTACTAAAAGCTCCCTCTCCCTCCCTCTTATAAGGACGCTTGTGATAACATTTAAGACCTACCTGAGGAATCCAGGATAATCTCCCCATCGCAATTCCCTTAACCACACCTGCTACGTCCCTTCTGCCTTATAAGGGAATAGCCACAGGTTCCCGGAATTAGGACCTTGATATGGCTGGGAGCCATTACGCAGCCCACCAGTCACTAACCATCCCTTAAACCAGCTTGGCCTCACTAGCTCCGCACTTGGAGTTGGCTTGTCCGGAGGAAGACCCTGATGGGGGAAGCGTTCTGGAGGCACAGGTAGGCCCTGGAGGGATTCTAGCGCCATTTATACTGCAGCTCTCTCACTTTCCCCACTTGCTTATCGCCTCCTAAGACCTGAGGAGCTGAGGGCATTTGAGAGCTGGGGGAGGCTGCCAACACTGTCACCGCACGGTGTGTATGGGGGTGGGGTGGGGAGTGGGCAGGACTGGAACTCAGGGCCTCGGATGCTCGCGTCCTCCCGGTCCCTGCCTTTCTCCCCCCACCCCTCCAGGCTCTCTTCCCCCGGGCGGGATCCTGGGGTTCCGAGGTGACCCACTGTCACAGTCTCGGCAGCAGGCACGCTGCGTTCCCGCGCGCGGCCAGCAGGGGTCAGCATCCTCCGCGCAAAGGGCTGCCGGCGCGCCGTGGGCCTCCTCCCGGCCTTTCTTCCATCCCGCGTCAGTTTTGTTTGTGTTGCTGCGTCACGGTCTTAGGCGCCCGGCCTTTTGTGTCTTTTTTAGTTCTCACCCGAACGCGCCTTTCCCCGGTCCGCTTGACATCTCACCCTAGACTAGGCAGATAGCCGCCTCTTGGCGTAGCAGCCGGCGAGTGGGCTGACGGCGGGCTGAAGGGAGGGGGCTTGCTCCTCCGCCCGGCCTGGAGGAAGAACGGCCCCGTCCCCAAGGCCAGCGGAAGGAGTGTGTGCCTGGGTGTGGTCGTGCCGGGAGGAATGAAGGGCGCAGGGGTGGGAGGCTGCGGTTTCTTTGAGCCCTGAAAAGCCCAAGGGAGGACTTCTGGTAGCAGTGACCTACAGACGGTTTTAACTGATGTAGGATGGTTCAACTTACAATTTTTTGACTTTATGATGGTGTGGTAGTGATATGCATTCAGTAGAAACTGGATCTTGAAGTTTGAATTTGGACCTTTTCCCTGGGGCCGGGGATGTGTAGATATGGGGCAGGGGCCTCTGCAGCCCCATCACGAGGGTGAACAACTCATAACCAGTCTGGACCTGGATACCATTTGTTTTTCACCTTTAATACCATATTCAGTAAATTACATGAGATGATTCACACTTTGTTATGAAATAAGCTTTGTAGTAGATGATTTTGCCCAACTGTAAGTGTAAAGCAAGGCTAAGCTGTGATGTTGGGTAAGTTAGGTGTATTAAATTCGTTTTCCACTTAGGCTGTTTTCAATAGGTTTATCAGGACCTAACCCCATCGTTAGTGCAGGAAGATCTGTATTAGATTTGGAATGAATTCATCACTAAGCTCATGAGAGCTTCCCAACCAGACTCTTGACCAAAGTGAATCTGATTGGGAAGTCTCCATGGTTCCAAGTGGGTGAGTGCCCATCTCCAGAAGGTGGGGGTGGGGATGGGCTACCCAGTGGGAATTTTTTAGCCCTGGGGCAGAGTAGTGGGCAGCAACAAGCTTTTGTTATAGGATGTGAGCCAAGCCTGTGATTAAGGCCTTCATCCACCTGGCTGCTCTCCCTCTTGTTTGTGGCCTGACCTGAAGTTTTGCCCCCCACCCCACCCCCACCCTCCAGCAGCCTCTGGTCACACCACTGCTTTGCCACAGAACCCAGAAATGGCTGTTCTACTGCAAAGGAGCTAAGACCTTACTTTCTTGGACCAGCATCTCCCACATGGCTTATTCCTCTCATCTTCAAGAGGACAGAGTGATGGCCCAGGTGGTGAACACATGGATTTTAATACTAAAGAACAGAAGATGTTTTGAGTAGAAAACCCAAGATAGTTGGGCCTTCTGGAGAGGCTCTTGCAAAGAGCTGGTCAATTAGCTAGTATCTGCAGCAAATCCAGGCCAGGGGGGTGCTTAAGGGTTCCTGGATACTTGTGAGCATGACAGAACACCTTCAGAACACCCCAGAAACACGTTCAGACACTGCCAATATGGAATCCTGTAGACAGTTCAAGGAAAAACTAAATTCTGGTTTAGAAGTAAATTCACTTGAGTCTTTAAAGAGGATTGACAATCTATTCTGAATAAAGCTGCTATGAAGGTTCATGCACAGCTTCACTTCACCTGGATGACTGTTTAGACGTACAATTTGGGGACCATGTAGTTTCCACGCTTGTAGAATTTCTGATGAGAAGTTGTGAGATAGTTGAAGAATTGCTGCCCTCAGTCAGAGGTGACAGGGAGAATGCCAAAACAATCTACTCCCTGGTGAGATGCTGGTGTTACTGGGAGTAGATTGTTTTTGTGAATAATGCAGCATATCTGTGTGCATGTGTGTTGGGAGGGGGTTGCCTTCCATGCTGTCTCAGGGAGGCCAGGGCACATCTGTTCTTAGGGCATCTGCTGTGGCTGCAGAGAGGCAGGGCCTTGGCCTGACCCCTCAGTGGCCCACTGCAATCTACATCCACTTGGGCTTAGGGACTGTTTCTTTGGAACTTCTTTATGGTCAGCTTGATTCAAGGTAAAATCACTTAGAGTTAAGAGACCTTCTACTGAAGGCCAGCCTTGGGTCCCAGACACATAGCATTCATGCAGGGCCATGTTTCTGCTTCCTAGCCAAGTTTCTTGACCAAGTCCCTACATGGAGCACCCACTTTCTTATCCAGTTCATTTTCCTGCCTGTCACAGCAAGAGACTTCTGTCGAGAATCAAAACAGGGCGAAGACTTTTAATTTCCATAAACAGTGCCAAAACTGCCTTATGCAGTAACTTAACTTACAAAACAAACTGTCCTGCTTAATTGACTTTTCATGTGTTCCTAACCAGAGGGGGGGAAAGAGGACATTCACAATCAGCCCAAATATCATTGAACATTATAAAAAGTATCATCTTGCTGTAAACACTGAGTGCTACATTTTTCTCAGGCCCTGATGAAGTGGGTTTCCTTCCATAAGCAAGGCAATAAGGACAAATCTTAAAACAAAACAAAAAAAAACTAAAAATAAAGGGGAATGGAGCTCATGGTCTGTTCAGTTACAGGAATAACTGCTTAAGCGCCTCTGTTTTCTATACCAGTGTGCAGACTGTTACATGTTGTTTAGCCAAGCCAAGGTATGATTGGGTCTGGTGTCAGGAAGGAAATGGCAACCCACTCCAGTGTTCTTGCCTGGAGAATCCCAGGGACGGGGGAGCCTGGTGGGCTGACGTCTATGGGGTCATACAGAGTCGGACACGACTGAAGTGACTTAGCAGCAGCAACGGTACTAAATTATGAGTAGTTATTATTGCCAGGAAATATTATAGGGTATTATTTGTAAAATGGTTATTTTAATGAACTGGCAACCTATAAAATGATTATATCGATGATTTTTCTAAAATAATAACAAAGCACAATCGTTGCTTCACTTTTTGAACTGGAAGAATAACCCCCTTGCCTTATTCAATTCTATTTTAATTTGATGAACAGCTGCACATGCACCAAGCTCCCAGGAAAATAAAAATGGGATGATCCCTACTTCCAGTAGGGCAGGAAATGGGCACTAAAATGGTTAACAATATTGTAGGGGGAAAAAAGCATGTAATTTTGGTTGGGGGGATGGGGACAGCTTTATGGAGTAAGGAGGTTTTGAAGAATGGAGTTTTGATGGCGAATAGAGTAGGACAAATTGAGATTCAAAGCTATAAACTGGTGAGTACAGATTCCCCACAGAGGAGCTGGGTCCTAGGATCTCTGGCCAGCCCCTTGGGTCTGTTAGTTCTCGTCAACATGTTGACCTTCTGGAATTTGGGAAAACACAAAGTACATCCAGGGCTTATGTTCTGAACTCTGCTCTCTGGCATACAAATATGTTCAAATGAGCTTTGGCCTGGTTAGGATTTGAACTGGCCAGGCTAACCCAGGGAATGGGAGGTGGAGGTCAGTGTGACTTGAAACCTGAACAGACAGCATGGAGGTTCCAGTTCAGCTCCAGTTCAGCTCCCCTAAGCCTGGGTGCTGGTTCCCTGTGGGCAGGTGTCTTGCTTGGTCATGTAGCCTCTTCTTCTGCTGGACCACACCTACCAATAAAGAGGGGCATCCTGAAGGTGATGACCTCCCCTCTATGTGGCCCCAGGAACTTGACTTTTTCAGGGAAATGCTGTGAAGGACTCCGGAGATGACCAAGTCCATTATTGGTCAACGTGTGGCCCAGGATTGAGAACGGCCCAGGGTCACCTTACAGCACGGGTTAGCCAGACATGTCCCTGAATCTCATTCCAGGCCCCCAGCACCCCATCTCTGGGGTGGACCTGGGATTTTCCAGGTCACAAGGTCTCTGGCTGATTCAGACTGAGAACGCTCTGAGTCAGCCCCCTGCATTCAGTGAGTGGACTGGGGTCTGATTGGCAAAGGGATCTGTCCTGAGACTAGGATGAGAGCCCAAGGCTACTCCTAGTCCAAGGCTGGTCATCACACTTGGCACCCGTTCTTCACACCTACCTTCCTGTCACTGTGCAGACCTGGAGTTCAGGTCCTGAGCGTTCAGCCCTGGCTGCCAGATCAGTGGGCTGTCAGTTGCTGCAGGAGCAGAGAAGCCAGGAACTGGAAACTGAATCCTGAAATTGGCCCCCTAAGACTGATTCTATGTTTTCAGCCTGTGATTTCCTTATGAATAATCCCCTCCTCCATCCAGCCCCCAGCCCTCCACTATGGCCCAGCTCTCTGCCCTCAGCTCTGCCCCTACATGTGTGCACATCTTCATAAACACCCACATCACACTCAACACTCCAAGACCTCAGGGCTCCTCCACCGTGTGTTCCCTGCATCAGAAAGTGAACAAAGACGAATGTACCCTGAAATCAGCGTTGAAAGACTGAAGTTGCAGCCCCGTGCAGCCTTGAGCCCATCACTGCCCTTCTCTGGCCTATGGAGGATGTCACTCAGTGTTTATCACTTTGCCTTCTTATTCTGGCTTAGATCACCCCACCCATGACCTGGAAGACAAGGCAGACAAAACCAACTCCTGTTCAATGTGTCACGGGGACCCTGATTGTTTGTTTTTGCTGCATTGGGTCTTTATTTCGATGCATAAGCTCCTTAGTTGTGGTGTGCATGCTCAGTGTGGGTATAGTGGGATCTCTCGGCACGTGGGATCTTAGTTTCCCTACCAGTGATTGAAGCGACACCACCTGCATTGAAAGGCAGATTCTTAACCGCTGGACCACCAGGAAGTCCCAGGGATCCCTGGTTTTGCTCACAGTTTTCTTCCCCACAGTTAGCACACCGCTGCCACATAAAGGTACTCAGTGAGTATTTGTTGAATTACAGATAAAGGTAAACGTAGAGGCATAGAGATGCTAGAAATCAGGGGGAGCCCTTGAGCTGAAAAGGGCTTCCCTGGTAGCGCAGATGGTAAAGAATCTGCGATCCCTGGATGGGAAGATCCCCTGGAGAAGGGAATGGTAACCCACTCCAGTATTCTTGCCTGGAGAATTCCATGGATAGTGGAGCCTGGCGGGCTATAGTCTGTGGGATCACAATGAATCAGAAATGACTGAGTGACCAACATTTGAGCTGAAAAGGCTCCTCCAACTTCAGCTCCAGAAGGGCAGTAGGAAGTACTGTGTGAAAAAGGGGTGATGTCACCGAAGAAGTTCCTTCATTTCAGAAAGGTCCCCACTGCCTTGCGGAGCTGGTTAGTCATTGACAAAGGACAAGGATCAGATGGGGAAGGAACCTTCTGAGGAGTTAGCCAGGAGTGTGGGCTGTAAGTGGCTTCCCTGGTGGCTCAGAGGTTAAAGCGTCTGCCTGCAATGTGGGAGACCTGGGTTGGGAAGATCCCCTGGAGAAGGAAATGGCAACCCACTCCAGTACTCTTGTCTGGAGAATCCCGTGGACAGAGGAGCCTTGTGGGCTACAGTCCATGGGGTCGCAAAGAGTCGGACATGACTGAGCGACTTCAAGACAGCAGGAAAACCCAGCATGCAGTTTAGGATCACACTGGGAGATGTTAGGGGTGGGGGTGGTGCTGCAGTTGGTGCTCTGAGCTGAGGGGGTGGGGAAAGCAGGCAGAACATCTCTGGGGCCCCGGGATGCTGAGCATCCTGTGTAGAAGCCCAAGCCTGTTTGCTCCTTCTTGGTCCCAGATGCTGAAAGGCAACAGAGAAAACAAGGATCCTAGGAAGCAGTCCAGGAACATTCATTGTCTGCTGGGAAGTCAACCCAAATGCAACAGGAATGTGACTTGCTGTGTTTTGAGAGTGGGGAGACCCGACAGCACGTGGCCACATGAGGAGACTGTAAAAGAGGCTTGAGTTCAGGTTTGCTGTGTGGGTGAGGAGTGTTCCTGCTGGGAGCTTCCTGATATACCTGGAGGGGCAGCTCACTCTCTCCCTGAGTTGGAGCTGAGCTCCCTCCCTGGAGGCCTTGGGGAGCAGCCCATTTGAGGGATCACTGAAGAGGGGACCCCATTTGAGGGATCACTGTGCCCCACTGAAGAGGGGGCACAGACTGAACTGATTAGAGGACCTGAGTGAAGGCCTGGCCGGGACTGCCTGCTCCAAGTGCAGCTCCATCATTTCTGTTTGAGACGAAGGGCTCCTGAAACATGAAGTTAAAGCACATGGGACCAGAGCATGACTTGCTATATCAGGTGGAAGGTGTGGGTGGCTCGGCCACTCAGTTGCAAGTGGGGGCCACTCAGTGTCTAGCCCAGTGTTCTCAATCCTGGCTGCCCAGCAGAATCACCTGGGGACCCCTTTCTGAAAACCTCAGTGCCAGGGTCCCAGCCCCTTTTGTTGCTGTTGTTCAGTTGTCAAGTCGTGTCTGACTCTCTGCGACCCCATGGACTGCAGCACACTAGACTTCCCTGTCCATCACCATCTCCAGAATTTCTCCAAGTTCATATCCATTGAATTGGTGATGCCATCCAACTATCTCATCCTTTGTTCTCTTCTCCTTCTGCTCTCAGTCTTTCCCAGCATCAGGGTCTTTACCAATGAGTCAGCTCTTCACATCAGGTGGACAAAGTATTGGAGCTTCAGCTTCAGTATCACTCCTTCCAATGAATATTCAGGGTTGCTTTCCTTTAGGATTGACTGATTTGATCTTCTTGCTGTCCAAGGGACCTCAAGAGTCTTCTCCAGCACCACAGTTGGAAAGCATGAATTCTTCAGCACCCTCTCAGCCCCCCATGTTCTTAGTTGCTCAGTCATGTCTGACTCTTTGCAACCCCATGGACTGTAGCCAGCCAGGCTTCTCTGTCCATAAGGATTCTCCAGGCAAGAATACTGGAGTGGGTTGCCTTGACCTCCTCCTCCACGGGATCTTCCCAACCCAGAGATGGAACCCAGGTCTCCTGAATTTGCAGGCAGATTCTTTGCAGTCTGAGCCACCAGGGAAGACCTCTCTAGACATTCCAATTTAATAGGTTCCAGTTGAGACCCAGGCACAGCTAGTTTTAGGGTATTAGTATTAGTAGTTTTAGTTTTTTAACTTTTTATTCTGAAAAACAAAGTGAACAGAACAATATTTCCTCTCCTCTCTGACACTTGCCCCCACTGACCCCGACCCATTTGCCCATCACCCTGTTTAAACAATTTCCAATTCTTGGAGCCCAGTCTGATGGCAGCAGTTCCTCCACCAACTCCCCCCAAACCTGCCCCTGGCTGACTTGGAAGCAGCAGGGCATCCCCAGGTGGTTCCCATGTACAGACTGGGTTGGGGCCTGCAGATCTGGTCCAGTCTCTTCTTCATACAGATATGCAAACTGTGTCCCAGAGAGAAGAAAGGCCTTGCAAAAATCCCACAAAATGTCCCTTCCTACTTTAACATTCTATAAACTTGTGGACTTGGAAGCACCATAGAGACTTTCAGAGAATCTTTATCAAAGCATGTCTGAGAAGCCTCAGCCTGGTACCAAGCCTCTACCTGGGGTAGACTGGGCCTCTACCCCAGGTGCCAACAGAAGTTTCTTTTCTTCTGGTTCCTGACAGAGCTCCATCAAGCTCTGTTCTTCTTAGCCTCATAGCACTATGGCCCACTGGTGGCCCTTTGTGAATGCTCTCAAGCTCTCAGCCCTTTGGTTGAAATTCAGTGTTTCTGTTTTGGGGACTGCAGGACCAGGTGGGGCTGTGATGATGCAGGGCTGGGAGAGCTGGGAGTTGGTGGCCCGAGGGGCTCCTCCAAGCCCCAGAGGCATGGAGGCATGTGTTCACAGAGGTTCCTGCTCTCTGAGGATTGGGTGGCAGACCCTGATGTGGGTGCCTGCGGTTGGCCTCTCACACGCCACGTCTGTCTGCTTTTCTAGTCAGAGTACACGTCCTCACTGTGAAATGGCCATTATTGACTCAGGACCTCTTTGGGAGGAACTGAATCCTGATCGGGTGGGTCTGACTCCCCAAGGCCAGGGATCCCTGGTGGTTACAGCAGCCCCAGAGTTGAGGGAAGCATCCAGGCTTGGAGTGGCTTTGGTCAATGTATAGAGGCTGGAGTTGTTTCCTCTCCTGCTTTTCAGGTTTCCTTTTGTGTCATCCCTCCAGCTGGGATGGGCCCTGATCCTGGTGTTCCTCCATGCCATCCTGCAAAGGTGGCCAACACCACCTCCCGCCTGCTCTACTAGAGAGGCTGTTGTGGGGGCCAGGGCTATGTATGGGTCAGGGAGGTGGGGGGCATGTCAGCACACTGCTTCACAGGTCCACACCCAAGAATGAAAGGATCAGGGACTCCACATCTTACTTGACCTTTAGCCTGAAGTCCCAGGGACACTCATATTCATTGTCTCAAAGCAGTAGCTTCCAGGAGAGTTACAACTGGGGCCCTGACTCAAGCTCTTCCTGTGTTTGTCACCTGCTGGTGGAATCTCCAGATCACTGGATAGAACTGCTGTGCATTTGAGTGTTGAGGGAGTGGGGTTGTCAGAGTAGGGACCGGGTCTCCATCACAGACACACCTCTGAAAAGAGGGAGTGGGGCAGAATAAGATCCCTCACTGTGAGAACCATATGATCCAGCTAAAAGGCAGAGCAGGTACATGGGAGATCCCCAAAGATGCTTAGATTTCTGTATGCCAACAGGTCTGACCTCAAGGATATATATTCACTATCTCTGTTGGGGAACCAAGTAAAGGCACCTTCAGAGTTCACGGGAGACTTGCTAGAGGTGGGGAGGAGAGAGACAGAGCTAAGTAATGGTCTTGGAACAGGGAACGTAACTTATGAGCACCACACCCCATCTCTGAATGTGCACCATGGAGTTGGCTCAGTTCTAAGTCATGTCAGGCTCAGCCACCTCTTTTACCTTCTGTCAGGTCATCCCCAAAGGGCCACGCTGCATACCACCTTTATTTTTCCAGAAAGGTACACATGCCCTCGTTATTTCAGGCACACATGTAATGTTTATTTTGTGTAAATTTATATGCTATAGAGGCAACTCTTAGTATAATATATAAGAATGTATATACTTTTCTAAAATGGCTAGTTGCATAGTTCAGCCTCAGTGGTGGATGTGATTGGGCTCAGCTCTTCCTTCTAAATGGGCCCAGGGTGGTATTGATGAAGTAAGCAAGGCTGGGAATTCACCTGGCCCTGTCACGTGTGATACAGGGGACGTGCAAATTTTGCTAAGACTTTCATCTTCATTTTCAAACTGCATGGACTAATTTAGCTTCTTGCTATGATTGTTTTCAGTCAGTTCTTTTTTTTAAATTGAAGTTAGTTGATTTACAATGTTGTGTTAATTTCTGCTGTACAGCAAAGTGATTCAGTTACACATATATATACATTTAAAATATTCTTCTCCATTGTGGTTTATCATAGGATTTTGAATGTAGTTCTTTGTGATGTACAGTAGAACCTTGCTGTTTATCCATTCTTTGTGGATATATATAATAGCTTACATCTGCAAACCTCAATCTTTCACTCGACCCCTTCCCCCAACACCCTCCCCCTTGGCAACCTCAAGTCTGGTCTCTATGTCTGTGAGTCTGCTTCTGTTTCATAAATAGGTTTATTTGTGTCATATATATTAGAGTCCACATATAAGTGATATCATATGGTATTTGTCTTTCTCTTTCTGACTTCACTTAGTATAATAATCTTTAGTTACTTTCATGTTCCTGCAAATGGCATTATTTCATTCTTTTTTTTTATAGCTGAGTAGTATTCCATTGTATACATTAACCACATCTTCTTTATCCATTCATCTGTTAATGGACATTTAGGCTGTTCCCGTGTCTTCACTATTGTGAATAGCGCTGCTGTTAACACCGGGGTGCATGTATCTTTTTCAGTTGGAGTTTTGTCTGGATATATGCCTAGGAGTGGGATTGCTAGACCATATGGTAATTCTCTTTTTAGTTTTCCATAGTGGCTGTGCCAACTTATATTCCCACCAGTTGTAAGGGGGTTCTCTTTCCTCCACATCCTCTCCAGCATTTATTATTTGTAATTTTTAATGATGGCTATTCTGACTAATGTGAGGTGGAAACTTGTAATTTTGATTTGTATTTCTCTAACAATTATTGGGCTCCAAAATCACTGCAGATGGTGACTGCAGCCATGAAACTAAAAGATGCTTACTCCTTGGAAGGAAAGTTATGACCAACCTAGATAGCATATTAAAAAGCAGAGACATTACTTTGCCAACAAAGGTCCGTCTAGTCAAGGCTATGGTTTTTCCAGTAGTCATGTATGGATGTGAGACTTGGACCATAAAGAAAGCTGAGCACCAAAGAATTGATGGTTTTGAAGTGTGGCGTTGGAGAAGATTCTTGAGAGTCCCTTGGACTGCAAGGAGATCCAACCAGTCCATCCTAGAGGAGATCAGTCCTGAGTGTTCACTGGAAGGACTGATGTTGAAGCTGAAACTCCAATACTTTGGCCACCTGATGCGAAGAGCTGACTCATTTGAAAATACCCTGATGCTGGGAAAGATTGACAGCAGGAGGAGAAGGGGCCGACAGAGGATGAGATCATTGAATGGCATCACGAATTCAATGGACATGAGTTTGGGTAAACTCCGGGAGTTGGTGATGGACAGGGTGGCCTGGTGTGCTGTGTTCCATGCGGTCGCAAAGAGTCAGATGTGACTGAGTAACTGAACTGAACAATTATCAATGTTGAGCATCTTTTCATTCGTATAAATTGCCAATAGGCCATTTTCTTGTCTGGAAAAATGTTTATTCTTCTGTCCATTTTTTTTAATTGGGTTTGATTTTTTTGTTGTTGAGTTGTATGAGCTGTTTGGAAATTAAGCCCTTTTTGGTCATGTTGTTTGCAAATATTTTCTCCCATTCTGTACATTGTCTTTTCATTTTTTTTTTTATGGTTTCCTTAGTTAATTATTTTTATCTCACCCTGTTTTATTTGTTTTCTAAATGAAAAGTCCAGAGATTTACCTGTTGGTCCAGTGGTTAAAACTGCACTTCCACTGCAGGGGACGTGGGTCCCTGGTGGGGGATCTAGGATCCCACATGCCTCACAGCATGCCCTCCCCACCACCCCAAATCCAGAGTTAGGTTTGCCCTGAAAAATGGAAACATTCAATGGTGTTACCAAATTAGGATTTCTTTTCCTCACTTTCAGAGTTCATTCTAAGAAATTTTATTTCAAGAAAACAAAAATGAAAATAAAGGTAAGAGTTTCTCATTCTGCTTGTTACCTGTTGCCAGTGATGGCAGGCAAATAGCATTTGGAGACTATCCGGCCATTCTGCTGCATGTAGCTGGTGAGGTCAGGACAACAGAAGGAGGCGGCACGTTCCTGGCTCCTGAGTAGAAAGAGTATAAGGAGTCCCAGGTGGCTTTTCTATTGGCTGGAGCTTTGTGGTCTTCAGGAGAGGCTATGTCTGGTGCCCCAGAAGTGGACTGTCTCTTGCCCTCACTGCCTGGCCGGCCTGGGTCCTACTGGCTGGCTGCCAGTTTGTCCAGTCTCTCGCCCTCCCCCTGCCCTTGAGGCAGCCCTTCCCTGCCCCAGCATCTCCACCTCTGTATTCTGATGTCCTCCTGGCCTTGAACACTCTTCCAGAGTTTGTCTTCTCTTTTCCCTGGCCCCCAAAGTAAGGTCACCTCTGAGGCCAGCAAGCTGCCTTCCTCTAGGTCTTCAAGCTCTAGGAAGATGGCCCTACAGTTGTCTTATTTTCCTTTGGCATAATCAGGCCTCACTAGTCATCATCCCCTACCGCACTGACCACCTGTGCCTATCGGGTAAGGGGGCACCTTTGCTCTCTCTTCTGAGCACTTCCCACCCTGTTCCTCCACCCCTGGTGACTTCATTCCAAGGCCCTGAGGCTTCTCTCCCAACTCACCAGATACTAGAGCCAGCTCTGGAGAGAGAATTAAGTGGACATTTAAATTGATACAAAGACAACAAGCAAATATTCAGTAAGGTTCTGACTTGAATCCTGAGATCTAAATTTTCCCATGCAAAGTCCTCACTTCCTGCTTCCCAAATTCCCCTGCCTGCTACTGCAGCCCTTAGAGAACAAACACCCACAGGTGGAGTGGCCTGTGGCATTGACAGGTGCCTAGGAGAATGGAGGGCCTTTCAGACAAGGGACAGGCTGAGTCTGGCCACTGGGGCAGGAAAGTGGTACACATGGGGAGAAGAGGCCCGTCTGCCTTGCTGTTCTCGACAGTTTCTGGACAGCAAAGTATTTAGTGTCTGGACTCTTCTCCAAGGGCTACTGACTGCAGTAAGGCTGTGGTGTTTCAGCCTATCTGGCAGAGGGACTCTTGGCCCTATGAATACGCCTTTATCTTTACTGGAGCAGAGCAAAAACTCAAACACAGAGAGGTGGACTCCGGCTGGAAGTGCAGAACTGGTCTGTAGCCCCAGGAGCAGCAGTGTTAAAAGTAGGACTTGGCGGGGTTTCATCCTCTGCAGTGGGTAGCTGAGAGTGTGGGTGGGAATACTGATGTTTTGTTCAGAGAAGCAGGAGGAATTTATAGTTCTTTATGGAAAATAGGATAGGTTAGCTCACTTATTACTCAGCCAGCCTTTTCAAGAATAACACAGGCTTAATGCTAATCTAAAAGCGTTTTCCAACAAAGGCCATAAAATGCCAGAAGGACCCTAGAGACATCACAAACAGCTCCCTTTCCAGTAAAATAAGGGTGGCCATGGAGAAACCGCTGTAGAGCCAGGGCACTTTCCCTCCTGCCTGGAATTATAGCCCCTTCATCGCCTGTGTCTGTTTTATTACTGCAGAATTTAGGCTCAGCATTATTTCAGTGCACTGCTGAGGAAGTCAAACGGAGGGAGAGAGGATGTCTGTTTATTGGCTCTGGCTGGCATCTCCCCTGTCTGCCTCCCAGTAATGCTATTTGGGCTTACTCCAAGCTTCAGGGAGTGGACAGAGGCCAGGGCTCTAAGTCCTGTGGGTTATCACTCTATGATCCCAACTCACCAAATCCAAGGCAGTGTATTTGCCAATCTGCCTGTACCAGAGGTCCAAGGTCAATGCGGGGGGGTGGGGGGGGGCGCGGGGGGGCGGGGAGGGGGGGTCCCTCCAGTGTTACTTCTGCTGTTATGGACATTAGGCAGTGAGAGCTGGAAAACTGCTTTTGGTTCTCCCGAGTGCTGTAGTGTCACGTCGCCAGTGCCTAGGACTATGTTAGGCATAGTTGGGAGATAAAGAAAATGCACACAACAGAAATGTTGTGTTTCCTTCAAGAAGCACACAGAGGTTTGAGAGATCAAGACGAACACTTTCGAAACAATCACAGACAGGCAGTGAAAGACTGCCTTTTTTGGAACCTGACCCTGACTGGCCTCTCAGGGAGGCACAGTGCAGCGCTGCAGGAGACCCAGGAGTGGCCACAGAGAAAAGTTCCTAGACCAGAACTGCCTCAAATGGTAAGAAAGACCCAGAGATGGGAAAAGTTCAGGGCACAGGACTGACACACATCAGGTGGTCTCTCTCCCTTCTGTTAAAAGAATGCTAAATAATAATAGCCAGCATTCCCTTTGTCTCAGACACGTTCTAGTTTCTTTAACAAAAGTAGATTACTTGATCCAACAATGCCGTGAAATCAGTACTGTTATTATCCCTATTTTATGGATGGGAACACTAAGGTATGAGGAGGGCCTAGCACACAACCAGAACCCGGGTAGCTGACTGTGGAGTTAGGTGCTTGATCATGTTCTCCGATGCTCCCTGTGGGGCTGAGTTGAGGATCTGGTCAAGATTTGGGAGCTGAGAACAAAATGGAACTGAAGCAGAGGTGCAGACAGCCTGTTCTGGAAGGACATCCAACACAGAGGACTGACACCCAGGCCTCATGGCCGCAGAGCCAACATGACACTTCCTCTCTCCCTCACCCTCCAACTTTTTCTGACAATCCCTCATGGTGAGCAGGTGGGCAGACCATAGCCACCCAGGTTTTCACACAGTCCCAGGAATACCAGACTGAAATGGGTGGACAGAGACCATATTAGCAAAGAATATGTTGGCAGAATGAATTACCTGATTACTTCTTGGAGGGATCACACGGGCTGGGCTGGGCGGTGTGATATGGACTCTGCTTTCTTTGGAAACTTGCAGAAGAGAGAGAGGCAGGTGGGACTTCCTGGAGGAGCCTAGGCTTGAGTTGACCATTGCAGAAGGAGTACAAGTAAGTGGGCAGGGTAGGGGCTTCCCAGACAGGTGGTGGGCAGGACCTTGGTCGGTCCCCAGATTCGTGCAGGGACCTGGGATGGCCACACTGAGGATGGGAGGGGGCCAATGTGAGGGAGTGGGGAGGCCTTCATTGTCATGGTCTGCCTGTTGGGCTTTGAGGGTCTTCCAAGAGTCCAAGCAGAGAGCTGCAATCTCCACAAATCCTCATTCACTTTCTCCATGTAAAACTGAAGCAGAGGAGGAGAAAGAGAGAGAAGCTTTTTATTTTCACTCTGTAAGAGATGAAACTTCTAAAATAGTTACTTTTTGCAATCCAGCTCCTTTGATAGGAATTGTGTGCACAGGGATATTTAAATGAACTCTATATCTGTGGTGAGAATAGCTCCATTTCTCTTCAATGTTTGCAGCTATGGTGTTCTGTGTCCACAGGCTTGCAAATACTCTCCCAAAGCTCAGCCTTCAGGCTGCTTACCCACCCACTCCAAAGCTGCTTCTCTCTCTAGAACAAGATATGCTATGTCTCTCTTGAAGCCGGGAAAGCACGGTAACGTTCCTACATAAAATATCAGCAGCTAGGGACCTTAGTTGAATTAAACAGGAGGCAGCAAATTTGGGAACTGGATAATGAGCACCTACAGCATGGCAGATATGGAGAAATACAAGCATGAATAATTCCACCCCTTTCTTCAAGAGGCTTAGGGCCCAGGGAACCCACATGGTAAAAGACAGCCCATGGCACCCTCAGAGCTAGTGGAGGGGGCACTGACTTTTCCAGTTTTAGCACCCAGAGTCCTAGATCCCAGGAACACTTCCCCAAACCCATGCCCCAATCCCTGTCAAGTAGGGACTGTTGTTCACCCCAGTAGGAGGCTGTGACTGTTGGAACTGACTTATTCCTCACCTCATTCCTTGCCTCCATCCTCACTCCTACAAACAGTCTTTTGAAATAAGCTCGCATTGCACTTAAAATAATAATAATTGGTAATGAAAAGAGCAACAGTAATTTATTCTTTACTAGTAGTTCTTAAAGGAGGTCAGAATATGCAACCCCCCTCCCAAATATGCCACTTTGAAATATGGATTATGTTAAGTTGAAGGCAATTGAGAAGCAAAAGTTGCAGGAAGAGTTCTCTGCCCTCCCCTTATCCACCTAAAAGCAAGGCATAAATTTCTCTTTTGAAGAAATACCCATTCCCACACCAGCAAGAGGAGAGCGACTCTTATCACCAAGAGTCAGCACCAAGATGAGTGTGCATAAGCAAACCTTACTAAAATTATCCTTATCTTCCACTGGTTTTCCACATATATTTCATTGTCACTTGCCCATAATTTATTGTCCCTTGGAGCCGAAGCCCTCTCTCCCTTGCTAAGGGCATATCTTTTTTGTGAATTCTGTGCATGTAAAATATTAATAAGTTTGTATGCCTTTTCTCCTGTTGATCTGTATTTGTCATTAAATCTGAAGTCCCTCAGTACTGAATCTAAGAGGGTGAAGGAAAAGTTTCCTACCCCTGACATTCTCAACCTTGGCTACTGATTAGAATCCCTTGAGCAGCTTTTAAATCACATCATCACGCAGGACCCTCTCCAGAGTAATAGGTCAGGCTCTCCCCAGGTGCTGTATAGCTGGGGTGAGAAACACTGCCCAGGGTTTAGGATGCCAGGGGGAAGCAGTGCACAGGGGTTTATTTAAATAAACCAAATAAGCCAAAGCCTGGTTTATTTCCTGGAGTGATTTCAGCTTCAGACTCAGATCAGAAATCACTCGTGGATGATGGGGACAGATTCCAAAGGTAATAATGCAGATGCTCACTCCACAGGGACTTTACTGTTTCTGTCATGGGCCACTTTGTCAGGAAGTAGATAGAATGCAGGGCTTCTCAGGTGGTGCTAGTGGTAAAGCACCTGCCTGCCAGTGCAGGGGACATAAAGAGACATGGTTTGATCCCTGGATCAGGAAGATCCCCTGGAGGAGGGCATGGCAACCCTCTCCAGTATTCTTGCCTGGAGAATCCCATGGGCAGAGGAGCCTGGCGGGCTATAGTCCATAGGGTCGCAAAGAGTCGGACATGACTGAGTGACTTAGCATGCACAGACAGAGTGCGGGTGAAGCACGCCCACACGGTGGGGCTCACTGTGTCTTTTTTGGAGGGATAGCTAAGCTCATGAGGTCCTCTTTGTTGGGCCTGGGAAGCCAAGATGGTCTTCCCCCTGACCCACAGCCTCTTGCTTTGCTTCAAGAAGTTGTTCTGAGGCTGTTTTCCAGGCTGCCACTCCCCGGCGTTCTGGTTTTTCCATTTGTCACCTCTGTGAGAGAAATTAACAGTTTTGCCAGACCCCGTATAAACAGGAAGGCAAGCTGTTAACAAGAGCCTCCTGCCCCTGCTGCCAAGCCCAGCACTCACGTTTCCTTCCTCAGAGCCTGTCAATTGTGGGGAGGAGAAAGGCGAAGAATGGACCCTCTCCGGGCACTGTGTGGGTTCTCTTGTGGCCACTTGAATGCCAGTGTAGGGGCTCGCTGACAGCTGGGTCTGCAGCTGGCTGGTTTTGTCTGCTTTTTGAGGGACAGCCAGGGACAGTCACTGATTAAACTGGGAACAAAGCGAGACTGCAGGCGTGGCTGCTCACACCAGTGCTGCTGAACAGCAGAGAACAATTAATTGCCGTGTTGTGGAATGTATGGATGGGGGCAGGGAGGCGGTGGGAAATGTAAGAATGTGCAGGAAAATGTCAAGCCGTGCTCTTATTCATTAGAAGCCAAGAGAGGGCCAGCTCTCCACGTGTTCTCAGGACCCACCACAGCGTGGGGGCCCTGGTTCTTCACCTTCCCAACTAGGGTGGTCTGGCACACTGGTGTGTCCAAATGGGGACGCTCTGCCAAGCAAGATGGGGAGCCCCTTGGCCCTTGGGATGGCAGTTTTAGCTATTGTGTCTATGGTACAAAAATGCCTGTTTCCCTGTGTGCCATGACAGTAAAAAGGTCGTCTCCCTGCAGGTTTGCTGTAGGGACTATGCAAGCCAGGCTCTGTGTTTGTGCCCTAGAAGCTTGCAGTCTAACTTTTATCCCAGAACCAAAGGAGGAGGACATTGGGAAGAAGCCGGAGCCCCCCATTCTGCCACCACCACTGAAGAAGATTGCTGCTGGCTCTTCAGGGAAGCTGAAATCAGGAGGACAGCGGAGAGATGGGACTAGGGTGCATGCATGTGCTTGTGTGTGTGATTTAAGCCTGAGAAGCTAACTACATTCATGCAATAAAGGGATGGAGAAGAAGAGCAAGAATGGCATGCAAAGGGGTCTGAAGTAGCTGGGAGATGGTTTGGAACACAGACACAGGGAATTTAGAAAGTATTGGCTCTTTGATACATCTTTATAGACACTGAAGGTTCAGATTCCTTTGTATGACACCATTATTGTTTGCTGGACTTCCTGCTAAGACTGAGCCTCATAGGGCCCTGGGACTTATTGAGATTACACAGAAATATTATGTTTCCTATTCTGGGTCCACCCTCTAGAAGGCTGAGCCCAACCTAAAAGTGTTTGTGTGTGGGTAGTTGATATGGGAGGTGACTTCAGGGAGCAGAAGCAAGGCATGGAGAAAAGGGGGAGGGAGGGGAAAGAAAGCCAATATAGACATCTTCCTTGGTGGCTCAGATGGTAAAGAATCTGCCTGCAATGCAGGAGGCCTGGGTTCAATCCCAGGGTTGGGAAGATTCCCTGGAGAAGGGAATGGCTACCCACTCCAGTAGTCTTCCTTATTTACTTAAGTGAGTAAAGCCTGGCTGGCTATTGTTCATGGGGTTGCAAAGAGTTGGACACAACTGAGCGATAACACTACACCACTACACATCAAGGTCATAGCTCTGTAAATGGAGCTTAATCCCACCCAGGATCGGCTCCCAGGCTGGTCTGCCTGATGATCAGCCAGAGACATACATCAACTCCTGTTGCCCATTGTTTGAGGGTTCTGTGGGAGGCATTAACTCTGCTGCATGTCAGGGCTGTGCATGTTTAAATTCAAGGGGGATCCCACTAGTGTCTACAGCATCATGGAAATTTTCAAGTGAAGGAAGCAAGAGACACAGGCCTGCTCTTGAGACAAGTTGCTATCAGGGTAAGGCTAGCTGGCATAGTTTGAGGTTGGAATCAGAAATGAGATCAAGGACTGGGGTCAGGAAGCCAGAGGGATCTGACCTACCATCACAGAGGACGCCCCTGATGTGACCCATGAACAGACTGAGAGACAAGGCAGGAAGGATATGTGATCTTAGGCCAGGCTGTAGCTGAGGGAAGCTCAGGGCCTTTCTGTATCCCTTAATGTGCCTCTCCCACCTTGAGGGGCCACCTGACTGACAGCCCCGCCCGTAACCAGAGCAACACAAGGCACTCATGTCATGGCGGCTCCTGAAACTCCCACTCATCATTGCCTCTCTCACAGCACCCTTGTCCTGCTGCCTGGACCCTGTACCCTCACCCCTAGAGCCCCACCAGCTGCCATTAAACCTCCTCTCCTTACTAGAAGTGTCTCAAATTACTGTTACAAGGCAAAAAGATGATTCATATGGTTGTAGCTTGGGTACAGAATAAATAAACTTATGATAAATTTCGGGTAGGCACGTCTAAACAAGAGAAACTTGAAGACAGAACTGGGAGGGAGGGTCAAGAAGTCAGTGAGCTTCCCTGTCCTGAGAGAAGTCTTGATGGAACTCCAAAGTGAAATCACTTTTTCCTAAATCCACTTTGGGGGTTCATGTGACGGGATGGGAATACTTCCTTTCTTAGCCAGTGTTGCCTGTTTTGAGTTCCCTACAGAGCAGAGAAGGGAGCAGCACGTACTGCTTTGCTGTTTCCTGAATAGACAGGGCAGGGATGAGGAAGTCCAGAGAACACCGTCCTGGGTAGCTGCCACTGGGGACCCAGCCAAGCCTGCAAGTGCAGAAAGGAACATGGGCATGAAATTCCCATGGTGTGTGTGTGTGTGTGTGTGTGTGTGTTTAATTGGCTCTTGTATGGGCTTTGTTACAATGTTGGGCAAGTACAAGCCGATGCAGGATCAATAATAAAGGGTACTGGTCCCATTTAATTTACTGTGCATCTGGGTGGGGAGTGGTTAGAATGTGGTGAGTGCCATGCTATTTTGTGTTTTTTACCCTAGCTTTCCTTTTTTTTAAAAAAAAAAGTATTATTTTGAAGCTTACACCTTAACTGTCAGCTCTAGTTTTATTCCAGTTTTTGCTTCTCTTGAAACAATTTCCAAAGAGTCTTCTTTCCTTTAAGCCCAAAAGGGAGGTTGGGGTGAGTTTAGAAAAAATAAGTTCTGGTGAGGATCCAGTGAGAGAGGTAGAGTGACTTAGGAGATGTGTGTGTGTGTGTGTGTGTGTGTGTGTGTGTTAGAGAGAGAGAGAAACAGAACCACAAAGAAATTTGACCTTATGCAATTACGGGAGCTGAAGGACAGGGAGGCCTGGCATGCTGCAGTCCTTGGGGTCGCAAAGAGTTGGACATGACTTAGCTACTGAACAACGAGTTATGGGAGCTGGTTAAAGAGTCTCTATAAGGCTATTTTCTTTCATGTCTAATGCTTGAGTTTGAAGTCTTCAGAGAATGTATTTGGGAAGTGAAGATAGGTATAAAGTAGAGAACAAGGACAAGCAGGAACCCACAAGAATGAGGTGAAGCCCAAGAAGGATTGAAACCCATGTCAGTCTTCGCTGCCTCTGACTTGAATATGAGTGACCTGTGGGAGAAGATGGTGCCCTCAGAACTAATTAGCCCACAGAACTAATCACACACCTGAAGTCAGAGAAGCTGAAGAAGGTTCTAGGGGAAGGTGGAACTGTTGTAGGCTTGACAGCTATCCCCACACCAACAAAGTGAGCCAGCAGATTAAGTGACAATGTGTGTGAGCTACAAAATGGCTGCTGCCTCAAAATGGCTGCTGCCTCATTTCTACCTCTAAGGGACTCTCTTTTACAATTCAGTCTAACCAGAGACACACAGGAAAGGGAATTCTGGAAGATATAACTCAGCCTGGCCAAGTTGTCAGGTTACAAAGACACCGAGTATTCTAAACAAAATAATAGTAAATTATTATTTGGCAAAAATATTAGCTACTATCTTCTGAGCAATATGCCAAATGCATAAGTTACTTCATTTAATCTCATGATAGTCCTATGAGAAAAGTATTCTATCCCCACTTTACAGATGAGGAAACCAAGTCTGAGAAGTTGCAGTGAGCACATCGTTATGGACCATACAGTACACAGACTCTTCTTTCCTGTGAGGAACTCATCCTGTGCAGTTTGGGTTTGGGTTTACAGTCTACCCTTGGGCAAAGGGATGAACACGTGACCCAGCCCTGACCAATCAGAGCACCCCATCCTCTTGGTCAGTGACTGACCCATAAATGGACATTGACCCAGAATGGGCCAATCAGAACCTTTCCTGGGAATTTTCTATCAGGGAAAATATGATCTTTGTGTCTTGGGGGCTTGTCAGGTTAAGTGTGGGGCTTGGTTTCTTGTACTAATGTTACTCACCATAAAGAACAAACTTATCTGAGCATGGAGAGAAGATATCATATGGGTCCCTAGGTTCAACCATGTCCAAAGTTTGCTGTATTCTCGAACCACCCAGCCTGCCTGAGTCTATGTGTTTCTTATTTATGTTAGATAGTTTGGGCTGGGGTTTTGTCAGTTGCCACCAGAAGAGACTAGTAAACAAAACTGGAGAAAAAAGGTCCCAGAATGTAGATTTCTTATACAAGGGGAACAAACATGTGGGTTTCCTGGGTATATAAACCAATAAATTTTCAATTATTTTAAAAAATAAAATGTTGCTTGCAATGAAGAGAGTATGTCTAATACAAAGGTTAAAAGACTGGCCCAGAGTTGCCCAGCCAGTAAGAGAAAATGGCTAGAGCTTGAATCCGGGGTTGTCTGGTTCCAAAGCCTAGGCCCTTACCTTTGGCCCACACTATAGCTACACTCATTTAGTTAGTGCCTCTGAGGTCAGTCACCATAGGCTCAGTCTCTAGCATCTTGAAGAAGATTCAATGGTCTGTTAAAGGAACACCTAATGTGAGCTTTCCTCATTTGCTTTGGAGACAAACAAGACTAAGGGGTGAAGCAAAAGTAGCCAGGCTGTACCATATAGAATTTTAGTTCCCTGCCAGGGATGGAACCTGCAGCTCCTGCAGTGGAAGCATGGAGTCCTAACCACTGGACTGCCAGGGAGGTCCCTAAGAGTAACCAGATTTGAGGTCAAGATCTAAGGCTGTGATCTGGGATTCATGCAGCCAACTTCCACTGTGCCTGTCACTTGAGTATTCTATGTCCTGAACTCAAACTGATCAAATCGGTGATTAAGGCAAAGTTCATGCTAGTCAATCCAGATGTCGTATTGCTACTCTATTTTTAAATCTTTCCCCGGATGCAAATTTGACAGTGTTCCTTCCTATTCTCATCCAGTGTCCAGTCACCTCACAATAAGAAGTTCTTTATGACTAACTTGCAAGCTTCCTGTTAGAGCTCTTCAAACAAGTGGAAAACATCTGGTTGTTGCTCAGCAGTTAACATAGTTTTAAAGCCCAAATTAACTCCTCACCTTTTTCCTTTCAAAGTTTAAGAAACTTAATTTAGTCTTAATGCCTCTTTCAAAGTTTCTATTTTCCAATGATGTTGGCGCTACTTGTCCAGACTATTTCTAGGGCTCCTCTATCTCTAGGGAAGCAGCAACCTATAGAACTTTCTGCAGTAATGGGAATGTTCTAGATCTGTGTTGTTCAGTACAGTAGCCACTGGCCATGTGTGCCTGTTGAGCACTTGAAATGTGACTGGGCTGACTGATGAATTTGAATTTTTATTTAATTTTAATTTATTTAAATTTAAATAGCCACATGTAGCTAGCCCCTCCCATTGTATATAACACATACATGTTTTGATCTTATTTCTGACCTACCAAGTATTATCTTTGTCCTTTAAAGACCTGCTGACTTTTGTTCAGTTAGGGGTCCACTAGGACCCTCTACTCTGTGTGACATTTTTAGTTTCCAGCTTCTATTTGAGTACTTTGATATTTTTTTTCATGTCACCAAGTCTGTATTTATCTCTACTAGAATTCTATTTCTACCCCTGTTTCTCATATTGTTTACAATAGTTTGGCTTTGACCAAAAAGGGTGGTCATACTGTAAAGTCAGCTGGTGGATAATTACATAAGAATTCCTCAGATGAGAAGAATGAGCAATAAGAGAAGAGCAGTCATGACTTTCCCGAGTCATGATTTCTTTGGTGGGGCTGTCTATTGCTGCAAAAACAGGGGAAAGTTAATATTGATTGCATGCTTTCCTGCTTCTTCCCCTGAAAACCTTGCTTGATCTTTTTGCTTTCTACATGTGTTATTTTACCCCAGTGTTTGGAAATACTATGTCAAACTGATCTCACTGATTCTCAGAGGGGGGAGATTACAAAACTTCAAGAAAAATATTCATGAAATGCAAGTGGCTCTAAGGGTCTGAGAGTGAGTGTATTGGCCACCACCACTTTATTCTCTTCATTGTCCTTTTATTGTTTCACTGACCTGTGCTTTTGACCTTGCATTATTCAAGGAAGAGTGGTACAAGGTTTTTTTATGTAGGATATGTGTTCTAAGATCCAAGAGATCGGGGAGGGTATCTTTAATTTGGTTAATCCAGTGTGTCCTTTTAACAGTTCCTATGCACAGTTCTATTTTGCAGTTAGTACAGGGCTAAAGCCTGCTGAAAGTTGACTTTAGGAGATGGCAACAGAAGATGACCAGCTATTGACTCTTGTTTTCTGGCACTGCTGAGTTATATTTGTCTGCATGCTCAGCATCTGCCCGAATCAAATGACGATTCTCCCGAGCAGCCGCAAGAGCCCCAGGCCCTCAACTCCCTGCGTGGAGCCAGTGCTACTACTCTCTGCCACTTCAAGCAGACTTGCACAGAATTAGCCTTACACAGTTAATGTTTAATTTTAAAAGCTGCATTTGTGTGTGTGTGTATTTCCATTTTGGTGAGCAGACCAAATGCTCTGCCAAATTTACCCTCAGCTAATTGCGTAGTTCAGTGTCCTGAAATGTGCCCTTGTTTGCTTAAAACCTGCTGATTTGCAAAAGAAACGGTTCCAGGAATGTGGATCAGAGTGGACACTCCTGTGGAAGCTGAATTGATCAAGAAAGAGCCTCAGAGTCCTGGCTGGGATGCTGGATGTGTGTAAATCTGGTAGGAATAGAGGACTCTCCAGGGCAGGATTGTCATTTTAATGTAAAGCTGCTGGGGTGGGATCGGGGGAGGGCTGGAGACATGGACAAAGATCAGTTTGGCTCCAATCCATCCTTGGAACCCCCTCAAGCTCTTCATTTTGAGCAGGCTTTGGGGCAAGATTGGAATAAAATATTAATGCACAGCTGGAGGAAAATAATTTTCAAATCTGACATTTGCTGTGCCTCTGTCCCTGGAGGCCCTCTGATGAGATGTATGTGAAGCAGGAGTGATCATCTAACAAGAATAGAGTGAAGATGAAGTTGCTCAGTTATTCTGCCCTGTTCCTCAACGTGGAACCTGATAGCAGAGGTGTCCTTAGGGACTTGGCTCAAAGCAGATCACAGGGTTCTGACCCCTGCTGCCTGGGAAGTGAGCTGAGAGCAGTCCGGAGGGATTGAAAAGCAGAGTGGGGAACTTAAAGAGAGATCAAAGTGGAGGCAGCTCCAGTGGAGGGACAACAAACAGGGGGACGATCATCTGCCCATCTTGGTGGTAGCAGGGGGGTGGGGGGAAGGGTGTTCCCACCTATCAGTGGGGCAGGATATCAATCACATCATTTTTAGCATGTGCTCCTACTCAGGGTATCCTGGGGGCAGCTCCCCTCTGGGCTTTTCACTCCCTTGCTGACTGCGTGTTCCTGCCAGTCTTGTTGCTGTCTTTCTCTTAAGAGATGTTTGGGGGACTAAAAGGCAGACACGAGGGCACAATTCCACTGGATTTCATTCAACTCTTGTAATCCTTCAAGAATTTATTTCCGTCCATGGATGTTCAATTGTTTTAATAATTGTATTAGTTTCCTATGGCTACATATTAGATTACCACAAATTCAGTGGCTTGAAACAGCACAAATGGATCTCACTGGGCTGACACTGAGGTGTAAGCAGGGTTGTGTTCCTTTCTGGAACAATCCTAGGAGACAATCCGTTTCCTTACCTTTTGCATCTTCTAGAGGCTGCCTGCATTGCTGGATTTATGCCTCCTTCCAACTTCAAAGCCAACAATGGCTGGGTGAGTCTTTCTCATATTCTGTCCCTTTGACACTCTTCTGCTTTCCTCTTCTGCATTTAAGAACCCTGTGATCACACTGGACCCACCAGGATAAACCAGGATCATTTCCCTCTGTCAAAACCAGCTGCCTAGCAACCTGAATTCCATCTGCAAACTTACCTCCCACCACCTTTGCCATGTAAGCTAATATGTTCACGTGTCCTAGGGGTTAGGATGTGGATGTCTTTGGGGGGCCATTGTTCTGCTCACCTTAATCATAAACCCTTGCCTTTCTCCAAGCCCTTTTATAGACCTTATTTGTCTCTTAAATGCTTCTGAGATAGGGGAGTGGGCGGGATTAATGTTTTTTAATAATAAGAAAGCTGAAGTAAAAGTAAAAAAAAAAGTAAGCAAATAAAACTTGCACAGATCTCACCCTGAGTTTACTTTTTTTGTAAAAAAAATTATTTATTTATTTATATTTCTGGCTGTGCTGGATCTTGCTTTCTGCTTGGGCTTTTCTCTAGTTGTGGTGACCAGAGGGCTATTCTCTAGTCGCAGTGCATGGGCTTCTAATTGCGATGGCTTCTCTTGTTGCAGAGCACAGACTCTAGGGTGTGTGGACTTCAGTAGTTGTAGCTCCCATGCTCTGGAGCACAGGCTCAATAATTGTGGCACTCAGGGCATGTGGGATCTTCCTGGATTAGGGATCAAAACTATGTCTCCTGCATTGGCACACAGAGTCTTTACCAATGAGCCACCAGGGAGGCCCCTGAGTTTACTTTGAAAGAAAAAATTGTTAAAATACAGGTCATGATGTTCAGTTCATTTTCCAGGCTATAACTCTAGGTATAACTCAAGGTAATAATTTCAGAAAGAGGAATGTAGGGCAAGTATGGCCTTGTAGGACCAATGGTCAGACCTGGATCCAAGTTTTGTGTTCACGTGAACTTGAGCTTGCTCTGTCATTTCCTCTTCCTGAGTCTGTGAGTCCTTGTTTTTGCCTTTCCAAGTAGCTTTGAAAGTGACCAAGATGATAGCTTAAACACAGATCCTTACTGTAGGAAGTTATGACCCAAATGCAAAGCTGTTTGTATTTATTAAGATGAATGCCATTAAAAGATGCCGCATGGAGAATAAAAGCCATGGCCTTGGTACTGACCTTGTTGAATTTTACATGAAGAAGGAATAGACTAACTGTAACAAGCAATCAAGATATGGACAAACTTTTTTTTAAATAACAAATGAGCTTGTTCATAAAATAGTTAGAATGATATTTGCTGCTGCTGCTGCTAAGTCACTTCAGTTGTGTCTGACTCTGTGCGACCCCATAGACAGCAGCCCACTAGGCTCCTCTGTCCCTGGGATTCTCCAGGCAAGAATACTGGAGTGGGTTGCCATTTCCTTCACCAATGCATGAAAGGGAAAAGTGAAAGGGAAGTCGCGGCAATCCTAAAAACAACAGACTGGTTCCAAATAGGAAAAGGAGTATGTCAAGGCTGTATATTGTCACCCTGCTTATTTAACTTATATGCAGAGTACATCATGAGAAACGCTGGGCTGGAGGAAGCACAAGCTGGAATCAAGATTGCTGGGAGAAATATCAATAACCTCAGATATGTAGATGACACCACCATTATGGCAGAAAGTGGAGAGGAACTAAAAAGTCTCTTGATGAAAGTGAAAGAGGAGAGTGAAAAAGTTGGCCTAAAGCTCAACATTCAGAAAACTAAGATCATGGCATCTGGTCCCATCACTACATGGCAAATAGATGGGGAAACAGTGGAAACAGTGTCAGACTTTATTTTTTTGGGCTCCAAAATCACTGCAGATGGTGATTGCAGCCATGAAATTAAAAGACGCTTACTCCTTGGAAGGAAAATTATGACCAACCTAGATCAGATCAGATCAGTCGCTCAGTCGTGTCCGACTCTTTGCGACCCCATGAATCACAGCATGCCAGGCCTCCCTGTCCATCACCAACTCCCGGAGTTCACTGAGACTCATGTCCATCCAGTCAGTGATGCCATCCAGCCATCTCATCCTCTGTCATCCCCTTCTCCTACTGCCCCCAATCCCTCCCAGCATCAGAGTCTTTTCCAATGAGTCCACTCTTCACATGAGGTGGCCAAAGTAGCATATTCAAAAGCAGAGACATTTCTTTGTCAACAAAGGTCCGTCTAGTCAAGGCTATGGTATTTCTAGTGGTCATGTATGGATGTGAGAGTTGGACTGTGAAGAAAGCTGAGCGCTGAAGAATTGATGCTTTTGAACTGTGGTGTTGGAGAAGACTCTTGAGAGTCCCTTGGACTGCAAGGAGATCCAACCAGTCCATTCTAAAGAAGATCAGTTCTGGGTGTTCGTTGGAAAGACTGATGCTGAGGCCAAAACTCCAATACTTTGGCCACCTCATGTGAAGAGTTGACTCATTGGAAAAGATCCTGATGCTGGGAGGGATTGGGGGCAGGAGGAGAAGGGGACAACAGAGGATGAGATGGCTGGATGGCATCACCGACTTTAGGGACATGAGTTTGAGTAAACTCTGGGAGTTGTTGATGGACAGTGAGGCCTGGCATGCTGCAATTCATGGGGTTGCAAAGAGCTGGACATGACTGAGCAAGTGAACTGAAGTGAACTGAAAAGCAACTAGCGAGGAGCAACTCTGCCTGCCATTCCGTGATTGCCACTCAGATATACAGGACTCAATTATGCAGATCTCCTAAAAGCTACATTTCCTTTGCAATTTGACTGGGAATCCTGATCTAGGGAAATCAATGAAGAAAGAAACAGGAAGTCCCTAACCTATTAACAGGTTGGATTTAAAAGGCTGATACTGAGCTCCTGCTTGCTGACACTCCTGCTCTGTTTTATTCTGTTCTTTTTGGAGAGTGGAATTAAAGACTTCCCCAATCTTAGCACAGTATCTCTGCTCAGGGGTCTGATTTAAAAATAACACACACACACACACACACACAAAACCCTCTTGGGGTATTTGGCTATCTTTTCATCAATAATAAAGGAGCTTATTACTATTAAGCCAGGAGTTAAACTTGAAAACAACATGCCTTCCTCAAATGGACACCTTTACCAGGTGATTGAGTTTGGCAGTGTGCACTGCATGGACACCCTGAGGCTTGGAAAGGGTAACTGTATTATGAGCAACCTGCATCTCAGAAAGCAATTATAGTAAAACACTCCTAGGGCAGGTTTGCCCGAAGGCTAAGTGGTGACTGATTCTTCCTCTTCTAGCTCTGGAGCTTGGGTCTCTCAAAAATAGTCAAAATGAAAAGGGAAGGAATGTTTTCATTGGAGAGTCCTGACACAGTTTCCAGCATATTTTCCATTTGCTTGACTTTACTCTTGGCCCTGAATGAAGTAGAAGGTGGAATTTTCTCTGCTGGAATCATGAAAATCTGGCATGTGTGCTCATATCTGCTCTTGATATTGCTCACGCTGTTAACTGCAGCTGCGTTTGCTGTAAGCGAATTGCTTTTGGTTTTGCTGAGGATCACATTGCCTTGTGATTGCCCTGCGATTGGAGTGGGCATTTTCATGAGAGGCTTGGTTGTTCTTGTATTTTTGTTGTGTCTTTTTCAGTTTTCAATCCATGTGCTGATGTGGGCTTGTTTGCAAAGGGAAGAGGTATTTGGCTATTCCATTTCACACAGTAAAGGTAGCAGCTTACTGGGGGCTGTTTTTATAACCTAGAAGACTGAAGTTTTTGAAAGAAATTTGGCAAGCCATAGGTGTTATTAAGATTTTATGTGATATGGAGCTGCACAATAACACCCTGCACATGGGCCTCTCTTTTAACTCTATTTTAAGTTTTAAAAGCAAAACAAAGAAACAAAAAAAAACCTTCCATCAAAATGTTATTAGGTAAGTTTGGACATTTAAGCTCCACAGTCTTTACATCTCTGAAATCCAGAATCATTCCATTTTGTTTCTGTAAGACCAAAAATGGATTTCAGAAAATATTTAACTCTGATATTAAAAAAAAAAAAAACCCAAAAACCTTACAATAAATGCTGAGGTATAAATACTGAGAAAGATCAGGCAACTTCTCATTATAGTTTAGAAACACTCTGAATTATAGATTAATAGGATGCAAGAAGTTATGAATTTGTGGAAAGGTTTTTATATTTTTAAATTTTAATACCAGGCCCTTTACTAAGAGAAACAGAAAAGCATGGTATCTTAACTGGCATGGAACCCCTAAGGGTTTAAATAGCCTCTCAGAATCCTTTTCTGACTACCTCATATGACTGCGCTATTCTCTTTTGTCAGCCTCTGTGTGAACTCTGTTTGTACTTCATTAATTTGTATCTGCAGAAATTTTGTATTATAAAATGTGGCCTTGGGTTTTGTTCTAGGAGAAGGAAACAAGAGTGCATGCATGCCAAGCTGCTTTAAAGCACTGCTGTTTCCTGCCTCCAACAGTGGGCTGATGCTCGGAACGCCTTGGCTATTTGAAGTGGAACAGAATGCCAGCCAGTGGGGCCTAGAGTCCTCCCCAGCACCCCTTTATTACTCTCTGACACCCCAAGTTTTGAGAGGTGTACTGGACCGTAGGTCTTTTGAACAGTATCTTAACTCATCTTATTATAGAATCCCACGTGCCCACCAAACAATAGAACCTCCATTCATCTGTAGAACTGAACTGTGTGGTTAAGCTTTGGAATTGGACGTACCTCAGTTTGAATCCCATTTCTGCCAGTTTTGGGCCATGTGATCTTGATAACTTACTGCTGCTGCTGCTGCTGCTAAGTCGCTTCAGTCGTGTCCGACTCTGTGCGACCCCATAGACGGCAGCCCACCAGGCTCCTCCGTCCCTGGGATTCTCCAGGCAAGAACACTGGAGTGGGTTGCCATTTCCTTCTCCAATGCATGAAAGTGAAAAGTGAAAGGGAAGTCACTCAGTCATGTCCGACTCTTAGCAACCCCATGGACTGCAGCCTACCAGGCTCCTCCGTCCATGGGATTTTCCAGGCAAGAGTACTGGAGTGGGGTGTCATCGCCTTCTCCGATAACTTACTAGAGCTCTGTTACTCGGGTTTTCTCATTTGTAAAATGTTAAATGGCATTATTATAATGATTACAGATGTCCCTGAGTTACAGTGGTTTTACTTACAGCTTTTGGACTTTGGTGCAAAAGTCATGCATTCAGTAGAAACCTCCTTCAGATTTTGAATTTGGACCCTCTCTTGGTCTGGCAATATGCTGCATGATGCTCCCACATGCTGCTGGGCAGGGCAGCTGTGGATCCCAGTCAGCCACACAACCATGAGGGGAAACAACGGATACACTCAAACCACCCTGGACCCACACATCCATTCTGCTTTTCACTTTCGGTACAGAATCCAATACATTTTCATGAGATAGTCAATACTCTATTATAAAAGAGGCTTTGTGTTAGGTGAGTTTGCCCAGCTGTAGTCTAATGGAAGTGTTCTGAGCATGTTTAAGATAGGCTAAGCTATGATGTTCGGTGGGTTAGTTGTGTGAAATGCATATTCGATGTGTGATATTTTCAACTTATCATGGATTTATTGGGACATAACACCATTGTAAGCTGAGGATGTTAATGTAATGTGTTATATTAATATAACCTAATGATAATACAATTATTAGAATTCCTTGGAAGAGTAAATAAGATAGTGCATGAAAAAATTTAGCTTTTCACAAGGAACTGCCTCAGAAAACAACAGTCCTTTTAATTAGTTTGTTAAAAGCCTTTCCCATTTAAAAAATTAATCAAATGCATATCTCTTTAACTGTCAGTCAACTTGGATGAACCTGAAATGACCAAGGTCAATGCTCTGAGTTAGTGTAATTCCAACCAAAAGCAAAAGACTCAGATTTTTAGTTTGCTAAAACTTACTCAGCCTTTCCATAGGTAAACATATTCTATTTTTTAAAAAGCAGTGATAGTAGCTTGTGTACCCCTTTTTTACTATTTTTCTTGACCTCTAGAGGTCTGGGGTCCAAACAGGAGAAATAGCATCATTGTTCTTGCTTTGGCTTCCAGATTGGACAGGTCTAAATCAACCCCAAATACATTTTTGGAACATATATTTGAGGACAAGTGAAAAACCGTGGTCTTTAGGGCCAAACAGGCTTAAGTTTAAATCTTGTCTTCTATTTACTTGTGTGACTCTGGAGAAGTTCTTTAACCTCTCCCAAGTCCCAGTTTTAATTTCTGTAAAATGGGAATAATTCCTGCCTTATAGAATTATCATGTAAGTCAAATGAGATAAGGGTAAAACCCTAGTTCAGCATCTGATACATGACTGACTTTCAGTTAAATAGTGGTGGCTGTTACTTGTATTAGTTTTGGGAGTCTTGTCAAATTTAAAATTTTACACTTAGTGTAAGAGTGGTTATTGGCAGAGGTGCTATTGGATATAAAAATTAATAATGACATATTCCTTGCCCTAAAGAAATTTGTAATCATCAGGATAATACATAGTGATTGAACTGAAAATTATATAATAGTCAAAATCAATGTGCAAAAACAATAAAGGAATGAGTAGCATTCGGTAGTTAAAAAAAGAGTGGTTATTGGTTTTAAATTTAGGATTTTTTTATGGCGAAAAGATTTAGATATGAATAAATGTGGCATTCTACTGTTAGGGAGCTTATCTATTAGAGAAATTACTGTGTATTAAGAACAGGAGCTCTGAGTTCTAACATGGCTTGTTTATTTATTCATGTGGGCTTACCAGTTGACACTAGCAGTAAAGAACCCACCTGCCAATGCAGGAGACATAAGAGACTATAGTTTGATCCCTGGGTCAGGAAGATCCCCTGGAGGAGGGCTTGGCAACCTATTCCAGTATTCTTGCCTGGAGAATCCCATGGACAGAGGAGACTGGCAGACTACAGTCCATAGGGACGCAAAGAGTCGGACACAACTGACGCAACTTAGCATGCACGCACATTTTAGTCAGCATTCTTAGATGCCTACTATGTGTCGAGCACGGTTTTAGGTACTTGGTGTACATTGAATAAGACCTGGTCCCTGTCCTCAAGATGTTCACTGATTATAGGGGAGACAGACTCTCAAACTTGCCTTCTACCTCACAAAGACTTCTGCCCCACCCTTTTCTGATTGTCTTTCAGGATTTCATTTAGTAGAAGCCCCAGGGTTCATTCCTTTTGCCACTGTAAACAATCCCTGATAACCTTCTTACTGTTGTTTTTCCACTGCATTTGCTCAGTTGCTCCCTATACTCCTAACTCTGGACCAACTTAACCAACGACCTTCAATCCAAGAGTACCCAAATAGCTCTAGGAAATAACTCAGTTGCATTGATTGAAATAGCTGCACAAATCCATGGTTTCTACACTCAGCTGAGCTTTCAATACCACTTAATAATTCTTTGCCCTGCCTGGGCATTTTCTACATCCCATGATCTGGTCTCATGTACCTCTTCAGCCTGATCACTCTGCTTTCTTCCTCTCAGCTCACCCTTTGAACATTACACATACTGAATGGGATTCCCTACACATACCATGAAATGAAATTTCTGCCTTCCCTGACTTTGTTGGTGGCATCCCCCAGTCCTGGAGAGAGGGAGCCCTGATCAGCATGGATTTAAGTAGTCAGTTCCTTGGCAGACACATCTCTGCAGTGAGATGAGTGCCTCAAGTTATAGCTGGATGACATGAACATCCATTTCTTTGATCTCATGGATAACAAGCAAATTTAATGATTATAATTTGGCTTTTCAAATAGATTTCCTATAGAAAAATCATACTGGAAGTGGTATTTTGCATTATACATGAATGAATTTGTACCCTGGTTTGTACATCAGTCTTTTATGAGTTTAGTTACTGTAGTCACTCCTTTTGAGTCTGTTTAGTTTGGGATATACTAACAAAATTGAGTTTCTGGATGGAAAAGCCAAGGATCAAACTGCTAACCCCACATAGGCCACACCAAAATAATTAACTGTCTGTCTGAGATAATGTATCTATCTTACCTCTCTGTATCAACAGTGACTTCTAAAGACCTTTTCAACTCCAAGATCATACTCCCTCAAGAGAAAGGCAAAACAACAAGAACAAAAAATCTTGGATGTGACCTATTCTAGTGGAAATGTCCCCAGTGGATATACACTAGCTTGTTAAAAACATCCTTGTAACAATATCTGATTTCCTTCTTTTAAAGCAAACTCTGCAGTTATAACTTGATCTCCCAAGTGGACCTGGCCCCTCAGGGAGTGTAAGCCTTATGCCTGTTTTTGGTGTGTGGGGAACTCAGAGTAGATATAGCTCCTATTATACATTATCAGTAAGTCTCTTATTAGTTTAGATCCATGAAGTTGCTCAGTCGTGTCCGACTCTTTGCGACCCCATGGACTGTAGCCCACAAGGCTCCTCCATCCATGGGATTTTCTAGGCAAGAATACTGGAGTGGGTTGCCATTTCCTTCTCCAAGGGATCTTCCCGACCTGGGGATCGACCTGGGTCTCCTGCATTGTGGGCAGATGCTTTACTGTCTGAGCCACCAGGGAATCCCTAAATTAGTTTAGATGGAGGTAATCAAAACCCCTGCCTGATCAAGTCTGAGGGTCAAGTTTCTGGGCCCATAAAGCGAAAGATTGAGTTTAAAGACCAAGAAGGATTTAAATTGCCCAGGAAATTCAGAATATAAAATCATAATAAGGATATTTACCATATATAAATGCTTATAGGCATATATAAATGCCACTTCCCAAGTGGCGCTAGTGGTAAATGCAGCAGACATAAGAGATGTGGGTTCCATCCTTGGGTCAGGAAGATCCCCTGGAGGCAGGCACGGCAACCCACTCCAGTATTCTTGCTTGGAGAATCCCATGGACAGAGGAACCTGGCAGGCTATGGTTCACAGGGTCTAACAGAGTTGAACACAACTGAAGCAATTCAGCACCCATGAATGCTTATTCTATTTATCTCACTTAATTCTTACAAAAGCCCTGTAAGCACTCATTTTAAAGATGAATAAACTAAGGGTTGAAAAAAAAGTGAAAATGAAAGTGTTAGTTGCTTAGTCATGTCCGACTCTTCGTGATCCCATGGACAATTGCCTGCCAGGCTCCTCTGTCCATGGAATTCTCCAGGCAAAAGTACTGGAGTGGGTAACCATTCCCTTCTCCAGGGAATCTTCCCTACCCAGGTTGCTTGCATTGCAGGCAAATTCTTTACCATCTGAGCCACCTGTTAAGTTTAATACCTCAACCAAGCTGATAAATGGAGCAAAGACTTGTGCATAGATCTATCTGCCTCCAAAGCCTGTGCTTTTAACCACAGTGTAACACTGACTCCCCTTAATAAGTCTATTCATTCGTTTATTCACTGTCATGAGGAGGAAATTTTCTTTCAGGCTGGGTCTAAGAATTAAATTGACATGAGACATGTTTAACAGGAGAAATTCAAACAAAAGTTTAATAACACATGTATATGGGAGAGACCCAGGAAAACTGTGTGACTTGCCAAAATAGCTGGAACCCTCACCTTGAATACCATTTTCAGTTAAAGACAAAAGAAGATGTTGCCAATTAGGGGTTTGGGACTTCATTAGGGGAGGAAGGCAATTAACATGAAGATGGAAAAGCAAATGTTTGGTAAATGTTTGCTGGGCTATGCAGAGACAATGGGACACAGAGTGGACTCTGGTCTCTGAGAGTTTCCCTCACCACACCCAGCCCATATTCATTGCAGGTAAGTATCTCTGGCGATACTTACCTGTTCCATTGATATCTGTTCCACTCTGGGAACAGGCCCTCGTAAATTCTTTTTAGGCATTTGGGGGAAGGTCAAAGTTTCTTCCTGAGGCTTTGGGGCCTTGATTGTTTTCAGTTTGAAATTATCTACATGCCAGAGACATTTTGGGGTGGCAAATTTTGCTCCCCAGTATCACCAAATATTTATCGAACACTTACAAAATGTTAAGCACTGGAAATACAAGGATGACTAGGACACTTACCATGAAGACTTTACAATTAAGTACTATTGCTATTGTTTAGTGGCTAAGTTGTATCTCTTTGTGACCCCATGGATGGTAGCCTACCAGGGTCCTCTGTCCATGGGATTTCCCAGCCAAGAATACTAGAGTGGGTTGCCATTCCCTTCTCCAGGGGATTTTCCCAACCCAGGGATTGAACCCAGGTCTCCCGCATTGCAGGCATCTTTTTTACCTTCTGATCCACTAGTGCATGCTAAGTCGCTTCAGTCATGTCCAACTCTGAGACCCCATGGACTGTAGCCCAGCGGGCTTCTCTGTCCATGGGATTCTCCAGGCAAGAATACTGGAGTGGGTTGCCATTCCCTTCTCCAGAGGATCTTCCTGACCCAGAGATTGAACCTGTATCTCCTGTAGCTCCTGCATTACAGGCAGATTCTTTACTGCTGAGCCACTGGGGAACCCCCAATTAAGTACTGCTGCTGCTGCTAAGTCGCTTCAGTTGTGTCTGACTCTGTGCGACCCCATAGACGGCAGCCCACCAGGCTCCCCCATCCCTGGGATTCTCCAGGCAAGAACACCGGAGTGGGCTGCCACTTCCTTCTCCGATGCATGAAAGTGAAAAGTGAAAGTGAAGTTGCTCAGTTGTGTCTGACTCTGTGCGACCCCATAGATGGCAGCCTACCAGGCTCCTGCGTCCATGGGATTTTCCAGGCAAGAGTACTGGAGTAGGTTGCCACTGCCTTCTCTGAATTAAGTGCTGCTGCTGCTGCTGCTAAGTCGCTTCAGTTGTGTCTGACTCTGCGACCCCATAGACGCCAGCCCACCAGATTGCCCCGTCCCTGGGATTCTCCAGGCAAGAACACTGGAGTGGGTTGCCCTTTCCTTCTCCACTGCATGAAAGTGAAAAGTGAAAGTGAAGCCGCTTCAGTCGTGTCCGACTCTGTGCAACCCCATAGATGGCAGTCTACCAGGCTCCTGCGTCCATGGGATTTTCCAGGCAAGAGTACTGGAGTGGGGTGCCATTGCCTTCTCTGGAATTAAGTGCTAGTAGAGGTCTAATATGGGATATATTATTTAATTCCGCACAGAGTCGGACACGACTGAAGTGACTTAGCAGCAGCAGCAACAGCAGCAGCAGAGGTCTAATATGGGCTTCCCTGATAGCTCAGTTGGTAAAGAATCCACCTGCAATGCAGGAGACCCAGGTTTGATTCCTGGGTTGGGAAGATCTGCTGGAGAAGGGATAGGCTACCCACTCCAGTATTCTTGGGCTTCCCTTGTGGCTCAGCTGGTAAAGAATCCACCTGCAATGCAGGAGACCTGGGTTCGATCCTGGGTTGGGAAGATCCCCTGTAGAAGGGGAAGCCTACTCACTCCAGTATTCTGGCCTAGAGAATTTCATGAACTGTATAGTTTATGGGGTCGTAAGAGTTGGACATGACTGAGCAGCTTTCACTTCACTTCAGAGGTCTAATATATAAAAATACATATAATTAATCATTTTAGATGCAGTCAAAAAATATGAGGAGCAGTGAGGCAAAGAACAGAACCCCTGTGTTTCCTGGAAATGGGTAGGGGAAAGGGGGACATTCCATGGAGGACGTGATGGTTGAGCCAGGCATTATAAGATAAGCAGACTTTCAGCATGTGGATAAATTTACTTCAGGCTGAAAGCAGAATGGAGGGAAAAGGTCTGGAGGCAAAATCAAGAATGGTATCCTGGAGGAGCTGCAGGTGAAGCATTGGAGGGGTGGCAAGATGAGCCAAATAGGGGGGAAGAGGCTAAGGTTCATGGGTGTTCTGCTGCAGGAAGTAGAGAGTCTAGTGGAATTTTAAGGGAGTAGTGGTGTGATTAGATGTAGTTTTAGATTTCTCAATACATGTAGCTGCAGGGAAGTTTACAATAAATGAGACGTTTATTACTGCAACATGGAAAAGTACAGTGAGATTGTTCCTTTCCGTGATCTGGTCATTCAGTTCAGTTCAGTCGCTCAGTTGTGTCCAACTCTTCGTGACTCCTGGACCACAGCACACCAGGTCTCCTTGTCCATCACCAACTCCTGGAGTCTAGTCATTATACTCCTATTGACTACCTATATATTTTCCTTTGAAAAATAGCACATAATGAACTCCTTAATTATTAGTGAGCTCATTTGAGAGGCTTATGTTGGAGGGTGTATGTGTGTGTGTGTGTGTGTGTGTATAAAATGTATTTGTACCAGCATTTCAACCATTATGAGATTCCTTTGAAATGTGATTGCTATCATCTACCAAATTACCTCTATAAGCTTTCTATCATTTTCAAATTTGGTAGCAAGGTCTTCTATTTCTGTTTCAATATAGATACACCATTCATTGCCTACAGTATACAGTTCAAACTCTTTATTATTATATGTAAAAGACTGAGAACATTCCGATGCCAGTCTTTCCAGCTCATCTCAGGCCCTTCTCTCCATGCTTTATATTTTAGTCACATCAAACTACTTTTAGTTTTGTTCAGGCCTCATAATTTCAAATGTCTATACCTTTACTCATGCTGTTCCATCTGTCTGAAACACTATCTTGCCCCCTAGTCAGGATTCCTCACTTATCTTCATATTTTACGTAGTTCTATTACAAACATTATTATAAGCCATGATGATCACCTAAAATTTGTCTCCTCTGCTAGACCATGGCTGGAAGGGCAGGGACTCAATCCAATTTATCTTTTTGTCCTGGAGTATCAAGACATAGTGGATGGCGTATTGTTGGAGCTAAGTAAATTAAGTTTGCTTTGCAGAACAAAATCATAGCATAATACAAATAAAAAGCCTGAACATATCCTTTGCTGTTCTGCTTCATAAATTACCAATAAACAGTGAACTGTTCTCCTGCCTTCCTTAGCTGGGGCTTACTGGCAATCAGGAGCTCTAGTTTTCAGAAGAGCAAAAAAAAATTGACTTTTACTAGCTTTCATGCTTTCCAGAAAAGCTACTGAGGCAAAGTCCAAAACTTCCACTCTCTTTAGTGATCATTTTACTACTTCTAGGTACTAATAAGTCAGGCACTTATAAAACAATTATTAAGTGTGCATATGAACATTTTTTGAATATCAGACATTTTTTCTCTTTTGAGCTATAACATCAAGCAGTATCTTCAATGTGTTTTTGATTAGAATATAAGTAACTCAAGATCAGGAACTAAAAGCCTTTTGTGATGAATCGATTATACCACTTTCCCATCAGCCATATATAGTGCTATTAGAGTTCTGAAAAATTAAAGGAGAAAGGCCATTCTTGGTTGATTATTGTTTTTAAAATCTACATTTTTAATGTACCCAAGTGCTAAACACTTAGGCCTGTGGAACAATGAAGGACAAATAAATAGCAGTGATATATACACTGTGATTGTAGAGACCTCTTTGGGTTAGGAAACCCTTTCCAAGGGTGTGGCTGTGGAGCTTGTTTAGATGATAAGCTAAATTTCCAAGTGTCTTTAATTTTTCATAGAATATATGTTGTATCTATCTTCTGGCCTGTGTCTTGTTTTTTGAGTTCTGTTCTTTCTTGACTTTGGTTAAAATGATTACACACCTGATCCCTAGTCTCATTTGCAGAAAGATGGGCATCTGTGTAAGCACCAGGATAAAGCTAAACACTGTGGTCAAACCTGAATTTAAACAGATTTTTCTAGGGCCTGAATATTTTTAAATGCTTAATGCTTAAACACTGTGGTGGGGTGGAGGGTCGGGGGGATGCAGTGGGTGGGGGATTGTTAGAATGATTCTTAGAATAAGTTTTAGAATGATGAACTATTTAGTTTTTTTAATTGACTCAAAACCCTCAGATTAACAGTCTTCAAACTAGAATAAGATGTATACCCATAACAAATTAGTATTAATTGCACTTAAAAAATACCATCATTAAAGCTTGCTGACAAACCTTTTCTAGGACCAAAAAGCTAATGTTTCACATCATAACAAATTTACAGGATAAACCATTCTACTAGCCTCATTGTTTTCTGCCTCCATGCCTATTTTGTTATGCAAAAGCTTTATGTCAATTTACTTTTTGAGCCGTTTAAGACCAAACCAAATTATTCCTTCAGCACATTTTAAACAATCCCTTAAAGACCCTCTTTTTCTTGGCTATGTTTCCAATCTTGGCTTATCACTGTAATATTTCATGCTCCATGCTTCTGAAAAAATTCAATATTCAAGAACAAAGTAATCCAGAGCTTTACTTCATTTCAGTCTTTTTATGTCCTAGGGCTGTCCCAACTCAATGACCCAGTTTGTATTGTGTCACATCTGTCTGTTGCTGACTGCAACCAGCTCGCCTAAGCCCTTTCCTGCCCCTTATCAGTTTTCCCTTAATTCAAAACTCTTTTTTTAAAAATTCTTTGCACTTCTCCTTTCACAGCTTTTAGGTATTTTTTTTCTCCATAGGAGACTCTGTTCCTGTGGTAGCTACTCAGAAACACAAAGATAAATAGGTCTCTAAGGTCTCTAAGTCTGTCCCTATCAAAATTTTCGTTGTAATATCTTTAGAATTACAGAGAGTGGATAATTTAATTCAGCAGTATGCATCAAGAATCCTCAAAAATGTTCATACCCTATGATCCAGCAGTTTCACTTCTGAGACTAACTTGCTAATTAAAAAACAGAATCATCTAAGATATGGAAAAAGATGTATACATGAGATGTTCGTTACAATGTTACGTATTGGGGAGTCCTCTTGGATGGCCTAATAATTAAATTGATGCAGATTAATAGAAAAACCCAATTTAATTCATATAAACAGAGATCTATAGAAATGGTATCTCTGAAGTGACCAAAGCAGACTGTTTACATATCATTTTTAGACAAACAGTTATTTGTGAAGATTTAACAAAGGGGCTTGTGCTTGGGGTAGGAGGCTAATGAAGAGGTAACAAAGTTTGTCTACAGAGTTTTCTCAGCCTTGAATTTCCTAACTCTGGTGATAAGATTGCTTTCTATCCTCTTGGTATAAGGAGGATACTTTCACATGGAGATTATTTCCTGCTTTTAAGGGGAAAGATGGGGTCAGAGTGTTTTTCTGTATCAGTTTTTCTCCACTGGCTGTTTCTCAAGTAAGTTAAATTTAAAATAATCAATATGTTATTGTAGCATATCTTGAATGAGCCTGCTCTGAGGCTCAACAATATAAATGCAAAAGAAGAAAACAACACAAATATCCAACAATAGGAGAGAAGTTAAATAAATTACTTTCCATCTACTTGATGGACTATTGTGCAATCATTTAAGATGATGGTTGCGTGACTATGTAAAAAGATGGGTAAAATTTTATGTTTTCAGAAAAGCAAGGTGCAAAGTTTCAAGTGCTGGTGGTTACAACTATGTTTTAAAAAGCATTTACAACAGGAAAACTACAAGGAAAGAGAACATTTTGCTTATACTTGCTACTTTAGGGTATGGAATTATAGATGATTTTTCTCTTTACTCTCAAAATCTTGATTCAATTTAAAATTTAAGTTTTTGAAAAGTATGATCTTCACAAGTACAAGTTAAGAATTATTTAGATATTTCTTGTAAAATAAAATTTATAAAAAACTATTTTGGACAGAGGATTACTTACGTCTAGTAATAATCTAACAATGGCCAGGGGAGGTGGGGTGGATAAGACAGTGAGTATGTCATTTTGTTTACCATTGTAATCCTCAGAAAGAAAAATAGGAAACATTTTTCAATACCTATTTTAAAATATAATTTAAAAAAATCTTACTAGGTTCTACTCAAGTTAATTTTACCACCACTGACTTTATCCAGGACAGTTCTCTCCGAAGTTGTTCATCAAGTTCTACCTTTAGCCCAACATTTGCAGTACATTTTCCACAGTTTTCAGGGAAATTTTTTCTGAAACCTAAATATGTGTGATATTCTACCATTTAAACTATTCAGAGTATTAGTCTTTAGCTTGCTAGCGCCTTGGAAGGTTCTCTCTTATTCTGTGGCCTTTGTTTTCACGCACGCTTCCCACCAGTTTTATCGAACTACATGTCATACCTGAAACAGTACTCAGAATCACTATTACTTCTGTCTCTTAATACTGAAACTAATGCTGAGTATCTGCTCAGTTTTCAAATCTTAAAGTGTTAATTTTATTTGGAGGGCTTCCCAGATTCCTCATCTTTTTTCTCTTTAATGCTACAGTGCTCTCTCTGACCTGCTCATCTGCTTTTTGAACCAGACAGTAAACATCTTGTTATTGTGTACATGGGCAAGTGCGAGTGTGTACATGCGAGTGGTGTACACTTCACAGCAAGCCCTGCCCCCGGCCCTTGTTCTGACAGTGAGAGGAGCAGTGAATGCTGAATGATGCTGATGAAAGGCCAGTGTGCTAACCCTGGACACCAAGTGCTAGGAACAAAGAGCGGAGATGCACTGCATGCCAAGAGCTGTTTGCTATCAGGTACTTATTAGGCAGAAACTCATTCCATGCATCTCCCGGATGAAGTGAGACTTTACCTGCAACACTGTACCCCTGAGAACAGGGAGCTCAGTTATTTGTGAACTCTCTACTATTCCTTGTACATAGTAGGCATTCAAACATATGTTGATTCAAATCCAATTTTTAAAAATCATTCCAATGTACAAAAATTTACATCTACCTTGTCTGTAGTTAGAAAAAAATACCTGAAAGAAAAAAAAAATGTGAAAGACAAAGTATTTGTGAAGCTCAATATCTTCTAACTAAAAAACTTCAGAACAGTGTTGTGAACCCTGGAGAGGAAATGCAATATAAATTAAGGATGAACAAATTTATAAAGACTGCCTAAACTCCAAATGTGCTGACATGGAAATGTCTTTCCTATCTCAATTTTCCTATGCTTACATAGAGCACCACGTATACACCAATAGAAAATATTGGTTCAGACTAACACAAAATCATGGTTTTATTGCTTCATGAAAAACCAATGACTTGGTCACATTCTCAATTGATTTTCTTAGTTTCTTTTTTCTTACCCTCATTATATCTACATGTTAAGCAATAGTTATTAGAACAAAAACTTTAAAATTTTTTATAAATATATATTCCCCCCATTTTGTATTATTATTCTTTACACTTTTAGTGATTTACCTTAAAGTTTAAATGTATCAAGAGGCTCTGCTATTTAAAATAAAACTCTGGAATGACTGTTAAATAGAAAAGTCTTTCTTGATGATCACCTTAATTTATCTGTTATGTAGATTTAGTGTTCTTATTTTATATTTTCTTATAAACTCACCTATCTGGAAACAAATGTAAACAAATACATTTTAGTAAACTATCCAAACAAAATTCTATTTTGAATTTCAAAGTATTGGAATATACCTAGTGACAGCTTTGGTATAGGGCAAAGGTTAATCAGTCAGTGCATGCGGGAAGAAAACTTTGACTGAACATTATATATAATAATAAAAAGCACAAATAATAAAAAGAGCATAAACAGACTGGTAAGGTGTGATTAACAGTGGGAAGTGAAAGCATTTTCAAAATTAAGCAATGTAAAAATGAATACGGCATAACATGGAAATCCTAAGATAAGCATGAATCACAAAACAGGAAGGATAGAAAAAATGATGTTTAATGTAGCTACAACTATCTCTCAGTAAAATACAGTACTTACAGAGGTACATTTTCCAATAGGAAAGAAAATACTGTACCCCTTAAGACAACCCAATTATCACTTAAAAATGATGGTTCAGATATACCCAAGCAAGCTTTGTTCTTAACAGAATTTCTTTAAATAGGTTTCTCCTATTAGCAAGGGAATATGCTCATTTATGATCATGAGTCCCTTGGGCCATCTAAACTCTATATATTAACAGGCACCCTGATTCTCAGATCAATCTTCATGTGAATTTACTGGGTATGAGCAGTTCTTCAGTGAATAATGACTTAATAGATAAGATCATAAGGGTTAATGTACCCAGGACAGTGGCAAATTACATAGAAGGTTCTCAAATAACGTACTTTTCTCTTTCAACTTTATAATAAAAATAAACCCACAGCCCAAAAGAACTGTAAAAGACAAGAGTGATATCTAAAGATACTTTAACATAAATATTTTATAACTTATTGTGAAGACATTTTGCACACCACCACCATAAATACTGAACATGGTTGTATGAAAATAACAATTTTAGGATAAAAACATTTCCTAAATATCATCACAATCCACCTGCTATCTTCTTAACCTCAGTATAATAGCTAAGACCCTAGCAGACATAAAAATTTGGTGTCTCAGTTTACAAATGTAGTCTAATACATCAGAATACTGACCAATACATACTTCATACATACTCCCAAGACATGGTTAGGCCAACAATATTGAAAGAAATATATACATTTCTAGTTACAGGTACTAACTGGAGATATTACAGTAAAGATGTAATGCCACCAATACAGATCTCTACACACCTGAAAAAGTTGACAACAACAAAAAATTCAGATATTTGACATCAGGTAGACAACACGGAGGCTTTAGGGTTGATTTACTGCTTTCATGTGCTGTACAGATAGTCTTACCATTGTGTCCAGCTTTGGAATTTCAGAGCCAAAGAGTATACAGTTCAAAACACTTGCTTTATCCTTTTTTGTGTGTTAGCCCTCTGGTGTTTTCCTGCAGTCTTCTAGAATGATCTTCCAGATCCTTATTCAACAGCACTGGGTCAAATCTCTTCTATACAGGACCTCACTCTTCTCATGTCTCCTCGGCTCGCAGACAGCCTGTCAAAGTCTTGGAGGTGGAAACGAGTTGCCAGCTGATTTACCATTTTCCTCAAGGTAAGAAATGCTGAAACAACTTGGAAAGTAAGGAATATAGTGAAGATGATATGTACTGCTTTCTCCAAGGGCAGATTTGTTAGGCCCTCATTGAAGAGCAAGAAAAGAATTAAAGGCAACTGCAACAGAAGGCTCAAAAGCCAGAAGCCAGCCAACTCAGGAACCTGCAATGATACACACGACAAACATCAGACTAGTGAAGTACCATCTTCTGCTTGTATCGATAAGCAAGTGATACTACTGTGAACCTACATTTTGAGCTCTGTAATTCAAAAGAAGTATAGTGTGGTCCTTATCCTCAGAGAACTTACAATCTAGACTGAAAGAGAAAACTAACTTATGTGACAGGCCTACATTACTACACTTAAGTGAATAATGAAATGTATGTACCACTTAGAGGAATAGACTAAATGCTCTAACAGAGTAAACAGGATAGGTAAAAGAAATAATTCAAGCAGGTAGGCTTTTAAAGTTAGACAGACTGAAGAAGCGGAGAAGGCACTGGCACCCCACTCCAGGACTCTTGCCTGGAAAATCCCATGGATGGAGGAGCCTGGAAGGCTGAAGTCCATGGGGTCGCTGAGGGTCAGACACGACTGAGCGACTTCACTTTCACTTTTTACTTTCATGCATTGGTGAAGGAAATGGCAACCCACTCCAGTGTTCTTGCCTGGAGAATCCCAGGGACGGGGGAGCCTGGTGGGCTGCCGTCTATGGGGTTGCACAGAGTCGGACATGACTGAAGTGACTTAGCAGCAGTAGCAGAATGAGGAAGAGGCAAGAACTTAAGTAAGCAAAAATGTGGAAAGAATATGACTGGGAAACAACACATCAGCCTGGAATGGATGTTTGTGTTAGGAAAAAGCACGAAATACAGTGGGGTAGGCTGGGTGGGGCTTAATTATGAAGGGCCTGGAAGAACACTGAAATCTTTAGGCATTATCACTCAGTTCTGGTAACTGTAAATGCTTAGGCAGCATGATGACTCAGAAAACATGTGCCTCGCATAGGAGATGAGTTTGTCATTTTCCCCAATTTTCTTATTCAGAATCTAAATCATCATGTTTAATGACCAAGTATTTTCAAGACTACTGGGCAGAGGGAAAACAATCACTAATTAAGAGTTTACTATGTTCAGGTGCTTTATATAAATTGTTTAATATAATCCTAACAAATCTGTGAAGTGAATATTGCCCCAATTTTATATGTGAAGGAACTAAGGTTCCAGAGAGTAAGCAAACAGACCACAGTGGCAGCCGTGGTGAAGCTGGAGCTAGGCCTTACCTACAGGCCTTTGCTCCTTCCACATCTCACTGCCTTTTCTTGTTGGCAAAGTCTTAACTGCATTTATGTGTAGCACTGAGAGAAAGGAAAGAAGAGCCTACCTTCTCCTGCAGGTTCCCCATGTAGCCCAGATACAACCTGATAGCTTCAATTAAAGTTATTAGGATGATAATGGTGACCACAATGAACTTGTAGTAATCAGGCAAGATGGAATACTGAAAAAACAAAAATAAACAAAAATCTCACATATAATAAGACTGACCTGAGACTTTAAAAAATATGAAGAACTTTTAATTTTACTGACAAGGTAACAATGCCAGGCAGAAGTAGTAAAGCACACATTTACCTTCATCTGAAGCATCATAATGCTGCTCACCCACCAAAGTGGGAAAAAGTAAGTGTTAAAATAAAGTGACATCTGCAGTGCCAAACTGGAAACCATTTCATTATCTACAGAAGAAAACAGAGAGAAAAGGAACAAACTCTTACTCCTGCTCTATTCCCTGTACATCCTTTAGTTCCTCAGAATTAATAGCTATAGTTTCAGCTCAACAAAACTCCAAACTGTAAGCCTATTTATAATCATTGACCCCTGGAGAAGGAAATGGCAACACACTCCAGCATTCTTGCCTGGGAAATCCCATGGACAGAGAGGCCTGGTGGACCCACGGGGTCACAAAAGAGTTGACACAGTAACAATAATCATTGACAGTGAAAGAAAATAGCCATAATACTACTAATATTTCGTTCCAATATTTGCTACTTGGGGGCATGTTTCATATTTTTCTATTACTTTACTACCTTTGGTTACTGTCCGATGACTTTTTTGGATACTACTGGTATAAATGTAGAACATCAATATGAATACTATTGAACAGATAACAATAATAATCATTACCTCCTTTGTTAAGAGTTCAATGTAAGTGGTGCTTGTGCTCAGTTATGTCCGACTCTTTCTGATCTCATGGACTGTAGCCCACTAGGCTCTGTCCATGGGATTTCCCAGACAAGAATACTGGAGTGGGTTGCCATTTCCTTCTCCAGGGGATCGTCCCAATCCAGGGATCGAACCCGAGTTTCCTTCATTGGCAGGTGGGTTCTTTTACCACTGAGCCACCTGTAAAGAGCCTATGAAATGAACACATAAAATACATAACAGGACTGTAGCCATGAAATTAAAAGATGCTTGCTCCTTGGAAGAAAAGTTATGACCAACCTAGACAGCATATTAAAAAGCAGAGATGTTACTTTGCCAACAAAGGTCCATCTAGTCAAAGCTATGGTTTTTCCAGTAGTCATATATGGATGTCAAAGTTGGACCATAAAGAAAGCTGAGTGCCGAAGAACTGATGCCTTTGAACTGTGGTGTTGGAGAAGACCCTTGAGAGTTCCTTGGACAGCAAGGAGATCAAACCAGTCCATCCTAAAGGAAATCAGTCCTGAATATTCATTGGAAGGACTGATGCTGAAGCTGAAGCGCCAATACTGTGGCCACCTGATGCAAAGAACTGACTCATTTGAAAAGATCCTGATGCTGGCAAAGATTAAACGCAGGAGGAGAAGGGGATGACAGAGGATAAGATGGTTGGATGGCATCACCAACTGGATGAACCTAATTTGAGCAAGCTCTGGAAGTTGGTGATGGACAGGGAAGCCTGGCATGCTGCAGTCCATGGGGTCACAAAGAGTCAGACACAACTGAGCGACTGAACTGAACTGAATCTCTCAGGTATAAACTAATCATGCAAAACCAACCCCTCCCCCATCTCTTTCAGCATACCCTAATACCACCTGTTCATTCACACCCAATTCAAAGCCACTTTTTCCATAAGTCCTTTCTTGATCACATTCCCCACTCCAGCGGAAATCTCCTTCCCCTCTAGGTACTTATCACACTAACCTGTGTGTAAGAAGTGTTAGCAAAGAACCACACTCCTTCACTTGAGACATAGTCTGATCATGACTTTTGAAGTCCAAGTAAACCCAGAGCTCCCCAAACTCACCAGAACTCTGGATGCCTGACTTAGGATAAAATTATTTAACCTCTTTGAGCCTTAATTTACTCATCTGTAAAATGGTAACATTAAAATTACCTCACAGATTGCTTGAGAATTAAAGGTAATATAAATTACTTCACCTGAGCACTATGCCTGGCACTGAGTAGGCACTCGATAAATATCAGTCCCTTTCCTTCTCTTTTATTTATACACAGGCTGACTGTAAGCACAGACCATATTCTACCCAAATTTAAGACCCTAACAGAACCTAGCATGTTGCTTTACAAATGGTAAATACCAAATATGAATAAGCAGAAAGAGTGAATTAATGAAAACATATTCTTACAAGGACATTGCCAGTGTAGCCCTTTGCGACACATGAATTTCATTTCTCTAAGGCTGAACTGAGAAATCTGTATGCAGGTCAAGAAGCAACAGTTAGAATTGGACATGGAATAACAGATAGGCTCCAAATCGGGAAAGGAGTACATCAAGGCTGTGTATTGTCACTCTACTTATTTAACTTTTATGCAGAGTACATCATGTGAAATGCTGGGCTGGATGAAGCATAAGCTGGAATCAAGATTTCTGGGAGGAATATCAATAATCTCAGATATGCAGAAGATATACACGCTAAAGGCAGAAAGAGAAGAGGAACTAAAGAGCCTCTTGATGAAATTGAAAGAGGAGAGTGAAAATTTGTCTTAAAGCTCAACATTCAGAAAGCTAAGATCATGGTATCCAGTCCCATCACTTCATGGCAAATAGATGGGGAAACAATGGAAACGGTGACAGACTTTATTTTTGGGGCTCCAAAATCACTGCTGATGGTGACTGCAGCTATGAAATTAAAAGATGCTTGCTCCTTGGAAGAAAAGCTATGACCAACCTAGATAGCATATTAAAAAGCAGAGACATTGCTTTGCCAACAAAGGTCCATCTAGTCAAAGCTATGGTTTTTCCAGTAGCCATGTATGGATGTGACAGTTGGACTATAAGGAAAGCTGAATGCCGAAGAATTGATGCTCTTGAACTGTGGTGTTGGAGAAGACTCTTGAGAGTCCCTTGGACTGCAAGGAGATCCAACCTGTCAATCCTAAAGGAAATCAGTCCTGAATATTCATTGGAAGGACTGATGCTGAAGCTGAAACTCCAATACTTTGGCCACTTGATGTGAAGAGCTGGCTCAATGGAAAAGACCCTGACGCTGGGAAAGATTGAAGGCATGAGGAGAAAGGGATGACAGAGGATGAGATGGTTGGATGGCATCACCTACTTGATGGACATGAGTTTGAGTAGGCTCCAGGAGTTGGTGATGGACAGGGAAGCCTGCTATACTGCAGTCCATGTGGTCACAAAGAGTTGGACACGACTGAGCAACTGAACTGAACTGAACTGAAGGCTGATTACATAGTACCTTTTGTTTTCATGTAAGAGAGAAAGGTTCTAAATTAAGAATTTGATTTTTAAAACTGACCCCTACAAATGCATCCTAAATATGACTAAATTCTAACAATTTAAGAGTAGATAAGTATTTTGAAATCCACTGCTTGAAATGAAAGAATTTACAAAGGCTCTGAGATAAATTTCTTCAAAACAGATTATTTCTTTTTCTCCACAGCTGAGTATATCTATCATTTAACAATTTTAAAATATAAAATTATTATGGTCTCTCACAGCAAGGTTTTTCCTTTACTTCCAAGAATATCCCTAATTAGGATGATATACTTTTCCTTGTACCTATTTGTTAAATAACCACTGATAAAGGAATGCATTCTTAAAATCTGAAGGAAACTCACTCCCTAGGATTTTTTCATGACAACAGTAAAACTCTTGGTCAGCTATGAACATGTTCATAATATACCCCTGTAATTACAGTACAAATAAACATATACTTCAGATCCACAAAGAAGAAAAGGTGGAAAAATAATAAATTAAAAATTTTAATACCTTCAGGGCAAGCACTGTAGTAAAATTTTGCAAATAAGCTTTTATGTTAAGAATTCTGTACACGAGCATCTAAAGAATTATGCTATATCTATATTTCAGCAGATCAAACTTATAATCATTCAGCTGAAAATCAAGTTAATATGTAAATGAACCTTGAAAGCTCAAGACATGAAGTTATTAAATTTTGCAAAAGTACAAGCTGAGTTCTGTAAATGGAATTCAAATTAAAACACTATGTAATATAAATCAGGAGTAGGCAAACTACCAGCCAACTAACTGTTTTAGTACAGCAAGTGAGCTAAAAATGGCTTTTTCAGATTTTTAAATGGTTGGGGGAAGTATCAGTAGTATTTTGTGACACCGAAAATCATGCAATTCAACTTTAGTGTCCATAAATAAAGTTTTCTTGGAACACTGCCATGTCTATTCCATTACCATTATCTATGACTGCCACAGAGACCTATGGCCTGCACGGTATTAAGTATTTACTATCCGGCCCTTTACAGAAAACTCCTGATACTTTACATCATCATATTTTAGTGCCTGTTAAGCCCTGGCTTTAGAATCAAAAACGTAATAACCTAATTTTTCACATTATGTTTTTCTCTGTACATCCTAAATCATGACCAGCCCTAAACTGGGAGGACAGGCAAGTGATTAGAGTGAAAAATTGAAACGGTGGGAAATGACTTTTCTTGTTCCCTTTGAAAAATCCCTAAACCAAGCAAGAGGAAAAGATTTCTATTTCCCAGCACAGTTCAGTGATACAAGCTGCCTGGGTGTGGTTGACAGTATGTTGTCTATCATCATGATTTAAGAGGGTTAAACTGTTTTGCAGAAAACTGCGTTGTCACTTGTCACATCAAATGCGGCGTCGTGGTATAGTGTTACTTGATTTAAGTCAAGAGTTACATATATACCGGGGAGAGGAAGGAGAGAGTGGGGAGAAGGCGAGTTTTGTTAAAGGCGATGCTAGTGTGGCAGCTGCTATTCCGGATTGGAGAACGTTTAAAATAACTCATTAAAAAAACCTTCTACGTCTTCTGTCAGAAAATGGACTGTGGCAAGTACCTGTTCTGGTAGGAAAGAAGAAAAGGAAAAGATATTTTACCGGGGCACGGGGGCGGGGGGGTGGAGTGGGGAGGACCATTCAGGGCAGAAAAGCCAGGGCGGAGGTCGTTGAGGAAAAGCAAAGAAGTCGGCCTTCTCAGCCTTCTCGGACGTAAGGCATCGGACGCGGGTTGCGAAGGTGGCTTTATATTTTTTATATTTTGAGGAATTGCCAGCGCCACCTCAGCCGCCCCTCTTGCAACTGGCCGGTTAGACCGCAGCATGATCAGCCCAGGACCAGCTGGGTATCAGAGTCCGGGTATCTGGTCCCAGTCCCAGCCAGCGGCCCGGCCCCTCCTCCAGGAGCGTTTCCCGCACTGCGGAGAACCAGCTGAAGACCAAACCGCCATCTTAGGTCTGGGCAAAATCTGGCCGTTCCAAACCCCGCACCAGGTCCTCCGCGGGCCACACGCCCTGCGCTGGGCCTCGGCCACTCACCCGGACCCTCGTTATACTCCGGCCCGGTCCGGTTGGAGTCGCTGAACACGGTCCGGCTGAAATTTCCCAGCCGCTGGCGGACTGGATCCGGCAGCTCCATGCCGGGGCCTCGGTACCGCTCACTGCTAAGGTCTTCGGGAGTCGCAGTACTCAGCTGTTCCCACGGCAACCGAGCAGCGGGAGGTGCTGGGGGCTCCGGCGCACGCGCGGATGCACTGCGGCGCAGAGGCTCGGGGACCCCTCGAACTGGGAGGACAGGGACACATTCCTGTGGAGCGCGTCAGATGAGTGCAAATCGCAGATTCCCTAGTCTTGTTTTAAGTTCCACCCTTTTAACAACGAATAATAATAAACAACCTGGGGTTGGATCTTGATATAGGAGCTCTAATGCCTTATCAATGCAACCTTTTTGGAAGGAAATACAGAATGAATGCAGAGCTTACAGAATATTCATGACCCAGTAGCTTCTATGTGTGTGTATATACACATACTCTTTTCTAGGAATATATGTTGTTATGTAGTAGGGATATTTTATATATACACATGCCATATATATACATATATATATATGCACTTATATATTCACACATACTGTCTTCTAGGAATATATTATATATTAGGAATATTTTATATATACACACCATGAAAGTGAAAAAGTCGCTCAGTCGTGTCCGACTCTTTGTGACCCCATGGACTGTACAGTCCATGGAATTCTCTAGGCCATAATACTGGAGTGGGTAGCTTTTCCCTTCTGCAAGGGATCTTCCCAACCCAGGGATGGAACCCAGATCTCCCGCATTGCAGGCAGATTCTTTACCAGCTGAGCCACCATACATACCATATACATATTTCTATTTGATGGGCTGCATTGCAACAGTTTAAAAACATGCTTGCAATGAATGTTTGATTATCCGGATTAACTTTCAGTAAAAATTAAAAAATTATATGTAGAACTAAGTGGAAGTGAATCTAATTTAATAAAATGTGTGTGTGTGTGTATGTGTAAATATGTGGGGAGCAAAGAGTGGGAGGAGATGGCACAGGCACTGTGGGTTCAGAAAAAGACTAGAAGGAAATAATCAAAATGTTAATAGTAATTTCTAGGTAGTGGATTGTGGGTGATTTGAAAATTTTAAAACATTTATGTATTTTTCAGCTTTATCTCAATAAGATGTATTTTTTTAAGAAGAACTATTTAGATATAGTACATATACAGAAAAGGGCATAAGTTGAATATAGGTAACCAGAACCCAGATTAAAAACAGAACCTTACCCACACCCAAGGAGCTCCCCCTGCCTATTCCATCATAGTTACTAATCCTCCACTACTTACTGACCTTTCCTGACTTCTTGAGCATAGAAGATTTTTGCCTATTTTTATTCTTTACGTAAAACTAATCATACAATAAATGCTTTTTAGAAAACTCTTTGCCTTAAAAATTATTCTTATGAAATTCCTTCATATTGTGAGGTATAGATTCTTTTTCCTTGTGATATGACCATACCACAATAAGTTTACCCCTTCTACAGCTGATGAGCATCTGTGTGTTTTCTAGATTGGAGACATTATGAATAGGACTGCTTTTGGTGAAAATATGCCTTTTGGTGAACATATGGATACATTTGTGTTGAACTTATTCCTAAGAATGAAATTTTTGGCTTAAGAGGTACCACTCAGCTTTATTTCTCTATCTCTTAAATGTGGAATCCCTTGTTAATTCTTTTCCCATTTAAGATGTTACATAATATTTAGCAGAGTTCCCTGTGCTATACAGTAGATCCTTGTTGGTTATCCATTTTAAACATAGCAATGCGTACATGTCATGCCCTCCAGTAGGAGAACTTCCCAGTATTCTTGCCTCGAGAATCCCATGGACAGAGGAGTGTGGCGGGCTATAGTCCATAGGATCGCACAGAACTGGACAGGACTGAAGCAACTTAGCATGCAGGTAGGCACATGTGCATGCACGTACGTGTCAATCTCAAACCCCCTAAATATCCCTTCCCTTCTCCTCTGGTAACTGTAAGTTCATACTCTAAGTCTGTGAGTTTGTTTCCGTTTTGTAAATAAGTTCATTTGTATAATATTTTTTAGATTCTATAGATAAGCAATACCATATGATACTTGTCATTCTCTGTGTTATTACTTACTTTACTCAGTATGACAATCTCTAGGTCCATCCGTGAACCAGCATCTTTTTTGTTTTTTTTTAGTGATTCTTCTCTCGTTCTCTTTTTTCGGCTGCTCTGGGTAGGCTTTCTCTACTTGAGGCATGGGCTTTCTCTAGCTGCAGTGTGTGTGGACTTCTCCTGTTGCATTGTGGAGCACGGGTTCTAGAGCATGTGGGCTCAGTAGTTGTGGGGAGCATGCACTTAGTTGCCCCATGGCATGTGAGATCCCAGGTCCCCAACCAGGGATCAAACTGGTATACTCTGCATTGCAAGGCAGATCACTGGACTACCGGCGAAATCCCCACATGCCCAGCTTTAGTAGATACTGCCAACAGTTTTCTGAAGTGTCTGTACCAATTTCTACTACCTCCAGTAATGTATGATACTTTCAGTTGCTCCAAATCTGTCACCAACACTTATCATTTTCCATGCTTTCTTTTAGCCACTCTGAAGGGTATGTGGTGAACAGTATTATTTTTACATATAAAGGAAAACCACACATATTTATATAAATGTCAACAGGAAGGTATGGGAGGAAATACCTATATGGGTTCAGTTCAGTTCAGTTCAGTCGCTCAGTTGTGTCCGATTCTTTGCGACCCCATGAATCACAGCATGCTTGGCTGCGTGGGTGCAGGAGGGCCTAGAGGAGCCACTCCACATTCAAGGTCAGGAGGGGTGGTGGTGAGGAGATACCCTTCGTCCACGGTAAAGAGCAGCGGCTGCGCTTTGCTGGAGCAGCCGTGAAGAGAGACCCCATGTCCAAGGTAAGAAATCCAAGTAAGACGGTAGGTGTTGTAAGAGGGCATCAGAGGGCAGACACACTGAAACCATACTCACAGAAAACTAGTCAATCTAATCACACTAGGACCACAGCCTTGTCTAACTCAATGAAACTAAGCCATACCCATGGGGCCACCCAAGATGGGCAGGTCATGGTGGAAAGGTCTGACAGAATGTGGTCCACTGGAGAAGGGAATGGCAAACCTCTTCAGTATTCTTGCATTGAGAACCCCATGAACAGTATGAAAAGGCAAAATGATAGGATACTGAAAGAGGAACTCCCCAGGTCAGTAGGTGCCCAATATGCTACTGGAGATCAGTGGAGAAATAACTCCAGAAAGAATAAAGGGATGGAGCCAAAGCAAAAACAATACCCAGCTGTGGATGTGACTGGTGATAGAAGCAAGGTCCGATGCTGTAAAGAGCAATATTGCATAGGAACCTGGAATGTCAGGTCCATGAATCAAGGCAAATTGGAAGTGGTCAAACAAGAAATGGCAAGGGTGAACGTCAACATTCTAGGAATCAGTGAACCAAAATGGACTGGAATGGGTGAATTTAACTCAGATGACCATTGTATCTACTACTGTGGGCAGGAATCCCTTAGAAAAAATGGAGTAGCCATCATGGTTAACAAGAGAGTCCGAAATGCAGTACTTGGATGCAATCTCAAAAACGACAGAATGATCTCTGTTCGTTTCCAAGGCAAACCGTTCAATATCATAGTAATCCAAGTCTATGCCCCAACCAGTAATGCTGAAGAAGCTGAAGTTGAATGGTTCTATGAAGAACTACAAGACCTTTTAGAACTAACACCCAAAAAAGATGTCGTTTTCATTATCGGAGACTGGAATGCAAAAGTAGGAAGTCAAGAAACACCTGGAGTAACAGGCAAACTTGGCCTTGGAATATGGAATGAAGCAGGGCAAAGACAAATAGAGTTTTGCCAAGAAAATGCACTGGTCATAGCAAACACCCTCTTCCAACAACACAAGAGAAGACCTATATGGGTAGAATTTCAAAATAACTCAACAAATGTTAACTGCATTCCTACTACTTTTGGGGCACTGTCCTAGGCTAATTAGGGATATAGTCCCTTCCCAATCAAGAAGATCAGCCAAGTGAGAGACATGGAAACAAATAAGTACACTACACTTCAGTAAAGGAACAGTGATTAATTCTGGTTGGGAAGGTCAGGAAAAAGCTGGCCAACTTCTGCTGCTTTTCAAAGTGGAGCTCTGCCCTCAGCATCTCCAAAAGGCTTCCAGGACCTCCCGGAAGCCGGTTTAAGTGCCCTCCTCTGTGTCTCTCAAAGCATTTTCCTCTGTGTTACTTTGGTCACAGTGCCAGTCACACTATACTGTAGTCTATTTATGTCTGTTTCTCTTGCTAGTTCACAAGCTCTTTGAGGTCAGGGATGGGCTTTCATCTTTATGTCCTGAACACTAGCACAACACCTGACCCAGAATAGGAACTAGATAACCATTGAATGAATAAAGGGAAAAGTCTAAAGACCATTCCCCTGTTTTCCCATTTCTAGTTCAAAAATTTAGCCAGCTTTCATGTCAGTTTCACTCTGTAGAATGGAGAATAGAGGTATTAAAACACAGTGAATTATAGCAATCAAAACAATTTTAAACTTTGCCGCAAAGAATCAGTTTTCATCTATTAAATTAACCAAGATTTTTATAAAGGGAACAGTGGAGCAGAAAGTCTCATTCTCCACGGATTGAATTATAATTTGAATAATCTCACTGAGGAAAGCGATCAACAATATGTACAAATTGCCTTAAAATATTCCTGCCTTTAGAATACCTATCCAAATTTTAAACTCTATTTTGGGAAGATAATCATAAAACAAAGTTTTATACACTAGGATATTACCTCTTTAATATTATTGATATTAAATAGGTTGCTTCCCTGGTGGCTCAGACGGTAAAGCGTCTGCCTACAATGTGGGAGACCTGGGTTCAATCCCTGGGTCAGGAAGATCTCCTGGAGAAGGAAATGGCAACCCACTCCAGTATTTTTGCCTAATATTATTGATATTAAATAACAATGCCAATATTATTATTGATATTGTGAGGTGTTTGGCTGTGGTGGAAAGGATGCCTTTTGAAGCAGAGACAACAGGGTTAAAATCCCTCAGATTCTCACATTACCACCTAAAAACTCTGCCTTCGGACCTTTGTTTTGAAAAGTGAGACTAGTGCTAATTTACTACTATAGTTGGTATAAAGATTATATCATTAAATGTTATTGTTGTTGTTGCTTAGTTGGTCAGCCAAATCCTACTCTTTGTGACACTGTGAACTGCAGCGTGCCAGGCTTCTCTGTCCATGAGATTTCCCAGGCAAGAATACTGGAGTGAGTTGCCATTCTTTGTCCAGATAATCTTCCCGATAAGGCTTTCTATAAGGAATAGTTATTACGGACACATCTATTAAAATGATTTCCCTGGTGGTCCAGTGGCTAAGACACAAGTGGCCCAGGTTTAATTCCTACTCAGGGAACTAGATCCCACATACTGCAACTAAGAGTCTGCATGGTACAACTAAAGATCCTGCATGCTGCAATTAAGAACCAGTACAGCCAAATATTTAAATTTTTTTTCAAAAATATATGTTTGTGGAGAAGTAAGTCCTACAGTGGAGTGAAATAAAAATTCTAGAGTTTAATTTTCTGAAACCAACCGCTGTTCAATTGTTGTTCAGTCACTCAGTCATGTCCGACTCTGCGACAACATGGACTGCAGCACGCCAGGCTTCCCTGTCCTTCACTGCCTCCCGGAGTTTGGTCAGTCTCATGTCCATTGAGTTGATGATGCCATTCAGTCATCTCATCCGCTGTTGCCCCCTTCTCCTTCTGCCCTGAATCTTTCCCAGCATCAGGGTCTTTTCCAATGAGTCAGCTCTTTGCATCAGGTGGCCAAAGTATTGGAACTTCAGCTTTAGCATCAGGCCTTCCAATGAATATTCAGGACTGATTTTCTTTAGGATTAACTGGTTTGATCTCCTTGGTGTCCAAGGGACTCCCAAGAGTCTTCTCTAGCACCATAGTTTGAAAGCATCAATTCTTTGGCACTCAGCCTTCTTTAGGCTCCAACTCTCACATCCATACTTGACTACTGGAAAACCATAGATTTGACTATACAAGCCTTTGTCAGCAAAGTGATGTCTCTGCTTTTTAATACCCTGTCTAGATTTTTCATAGCTTTTCTTCCAAGGAGCAAGCGTCTTTCAATTTCATGGCTGCAGTCACCATCCACAGTGATTTTGGAGCCCAAGAAAATAAAATCTATCACTGTTTCCATTTTTCCCCCATCTATTTGCTATGAGAGGATGGGACCAGATGCCATGATCTTAGTTTTTTGAATGTGGAGCTTTAAGCCAACTTTTTCACTTTCCTCTTTCACCTTCATTGAGAGGTTCTTTAGTTCCTCTTCTCTCTCTGCATTAGGGTGGTGTCATCTGCATATTTGAGGTTATTGATATTTCTCCCAGCAATCTTGATTCCAGCTTGTGCTTCATCCAGCCCGACATTTTGCATGATGTATTCTGCCTAGAAGTTAAATAAGCAGAGTGACAATACACAGCCTTGAAATACTCCTTTCTCAATTTTGAACCAGTCCAATGTTCCATGTTCAGTTCTAACTGTTGCTTCTTGACCTGCATACAGGTTTCTCAGGAGGCAGCTAAGGTATTCTTATCTGGTATTCTTATCTCTTTAAGAATTTTCCACAGTTTGTTGTGATCCACACAGTCAAAGGCTTTAGCATAGTCAATGAAGCAGAAGTAGATGCTTTTCTAGAATTCTCTTGCTTTTTTCATGATCCAACAAATGATGGCAATTTGAGCTCTGATTCCTCTGCCTTTTCTAAATCTAGTTTGTACATATGGAAGTTCTCAGTTCATGTATTGTTGAAGCCTAGCTTGAAGGATTTTGAGCATTACCTTGCTAGCATGTGAAATGAGTGCAATTGTGTGGTAGTTTGAACATTCTTTGGCATTGCCCTTCTCTGGGATTGGAATGAAGACTGACCTTTTCCAGTCTTGTGGCCACTGCTGAGTTTTCCAAATTTGCTGGCATATTGAATGCAGCATTTTAACAGCATCATCTCAGGATTTGAAATAATTCAGCTGGAATTCCAGTACTTCCACTATCTTTCTTCATAGAATTCAACTGTACCTGTGAGATAATACCTCTATTGCTTTCCTAGTAAAGGCACTGGCTGCAATTAACCATAAAAGAGTCCATTATTGTTAACCAAATTTGCCAAAAGCCTGAGTGAGTTCTTTTAAACATTTTTTCCCCTAACATAGAAAAAAAGATGTACCATATCTTGTTCAGACTGAGATTATTTCATCAAAATTCAGCAAAAAACAAAAAATTTTCAAAAACTTCTTGAGGAATTATGGGTATTTTTCCTTTAATTTTATTTGTTATTCAAATTTCCTACAGTAAGCATGTATTTCATAGTTTGAAACAGATCTTATTAAAAATATATAGGAAGAGAGAGTGGTGGTACAAAAATAGAGAATTTTGAGAGGAAAAACATGTGGTTTGGAAAAAATCCTACCATTAGTGATGTAAGTGGTCCAAAAGACAAAAGCTTTCCAAATATGACTTTGTTAATTGATTCTCACAATATTCATAAATAATTGCATTGGTGAAATACTGAAGAACAGAGAAGGAAATCCACATTTGTAGAATCAAGAAACTAGTAGAATTTGGGTTTTCCAGGTTACTTAGGATCTAAAGAGGGAAGTATGGAGTCTCCATTCTCAAAATCACTGGTATCATTCCCAAAAAGATGAATAAGTTACCCTATAAAGTTAAACTGTTTACTTCTTATACCAATGTTGATGGTCCGAGTTATAGCTACTTCTCCAGTGATTAATGCATTTCATTGGGATTTAATTATACCTATGGTTTACTTTCCTAAATATTTATTTTCACAAAACTTTTGAGACTTGTGTAATGATTTAGTTCTCTTTAATAAGAGGCAAAGATGTCTGGTAATAACTTATAATGCTCTGTGACAAGAAACTGATTTGGGGAGTCATGATTATCCCTTACCATAATAAAGGTATAAATTATTTCCACTTGACACTAATAAAGAGTTTAGAAACAGTATTTTAAATATATTTTAAACACTATATTAAAGTGAACATGTCAATTTATTGCTTTAAAATGAACTCTGAGACATTTATAAGAATTTAGATAAATTTAAAGATAAATTATATATGGGAACATGCACAGCATCATCTTTTAGGATTTGAAATAACTCAACTGGAATTCCATCACCTCCACCAGCTTTGTTTGTAGTGATGCTTCCTAAGTAAGGCCCACTTGACTTCGCTGTGAATATGCTGCACTCAGTATGTCAGCAAATTTGGAGAACTTAGCAGTGGCCACAGGACTGGTAAAGGTCAGTTTTCATTCCAATCCCAAAGAAAGGCAACACCAAAGAATGTTCAAATTACTGCACAATTGTACTCATCTCACACACTAGTAAAGTAATGCTCAAAATCCAACCCAGCTTCAACAATATGTGAACCCTGAACTTCCAGATGTTCAAGCTGGATTTAGAAAAGGCAGAAGAACCAGAGATCAAATTGGGAACATCCGTTGGCTCATCAAAAAAGCAAGAGAGTTCCAGAAAAACACCTACTTCTGCTTTATTGACTACACCAAAGCCTTTGACTATGTAGATCACAACAAACTGTGAAAAATTCTGAAAGAGATGGGAATACCAGACCACTTTACCTGCCTCCTGAGAAATCTGTATGCAGGTCAAGAAGCAACAGTTAGAACTGGACATGGAATAACAGACTGGTTCCAAATAGAGAAAGGAGTATGTTAAGGCTGTATATTGTCAGCCTACTTATTTAACTTATATGCAGAGTATATCATGCAAAATGTGGGGCTGGATGAAGCACAAGCTGGAATCAAGATTGGTGGGAGAAATATCAATAACCGCAGATATGCAGATGACACCACCCTTAGGCAAAAAGCGAAGAACTAAAGAGCCCCTTGATGAAAGTGAAAGAGGAGAGTGAAAAGTTAGCTTAAAACTCCACATTCAGAAAACTAAGATCATGGCACCTGGTCCTATCACTTCATGGCAAATAGATGGGGAAACAATGGAAACAGTGACAGACTATTTTGGGGGGCTCCAAAATCACTGCTGATGGTGACTGCAGCTATGAAACTAAAAGATGCTTTCTCCTTGGAAGAAAAGCTATGACCAACCTAGACAGCATATTAAAAAGCAGAGACATTGTTTTGCCAACAAAGGTCTGTCTAGTCAAAGCTATGGTTTTTCCAGTGGTTATGTATGGATGTGAGAGTTGGACTATAAAGAAAGCTGAGTGCTGAAGAATTTATGCTTTTGAACTGTGGTGTTGGAGAAGACTCTTGAGAGTCCCTTGGACTGCAAGGAGATCCAACCAGTCCATTCTAAAGGAAATCAGTCTTGAATATTCATTGAAAGGACCAATGCTGAAGCTGAAGCTCCAATACCTTGGCCACCTCATGTGAAGAGCTGACTCATTTGAAAAGACCCTGATGCTGGGAAAGATTGAAGGCATGAGGAGAAGAGGATGACAGAGGATGAGATGGCTGGATGGCATCACCAACTTGATGGACATGAGTTTGAGTAATCTCCGGGAGTTGGTGATGGACAGGGAAGCTTGATGTGTTACAGTCCATGTGGTCACAAAAAGTCGGACATGACTGAGTAACTGAACTGATATATGGGCACAATATCTTTAGATATGATTCCACATCAGCATCCATATTTAAAAAATCTTATTCTACACAAACAACTTATACAATTCAATATCAAAAAACAAATAATCCAATCAAATAATGTCAAAAGCCCTAAATAGACATTTTCAAAAGAAAACATAGAGAAGATCAACAGGCACGTGAAAAGATATTCAACATCACTAATTACTAGAGAAATACAAATGAAAGCTGCAGTGAGGTATCACCTCATCCTCATCAGAATGGCCATCACCAAGAAGTCTACAAATAATGAATGCTGGAGACGGTGTGGACAAAAGGGAACCGTCCTACATTGTTGGTGGGAATATAAATTGGTGCAGCCACTGTGGAAAACAGTATGGAATTTCCTCAAAATACTAAAAATAAAGCTACCATATTATCCATCAATCCCACTCCTGGGCATATATCTGGAAAAGATGAAAACTATAATTAAAACAGATGTATACACCACAGTGTTCATAGAAGCACTATTTGTGGTAGCAAAGACATGGAAAAATCTGTGTCCATCGACAGGTGAATGGATAAAGAAGATATGGGACATATATATATATGTGTGTATGTGTGTTTATATATATCAGCCATAAAAATGAATGAAATATTGCCATTTGCAGCAACATGAGTGGACCTAGAGAATATCACACTGCTGCTACTGCTAAGTCACTTCAGTCATGTCCGACTCTGTGCAACCCCAGAGACAGCAGCCCACCAGGCTCCCCGTCCCTGGGACTCTCCAGGCAAGAACACCGGAGTGGGTTGCCATTTCCTTCTCCAGTGCATGAAAGTGAAAAGTGAAAGTGAAATCGCTCAGTCGTGTCTGCCTCTTAGCGACCCCATGGACTGCAGCCCACCAGGCTCCTCCATCCATGGGATTCTCCAGGCAAGAGTACTGGAGTGGGGTGCCATTGCCTTAGTGAAGTAAATCAGAGAAAGACAAATGTTATTTATCACTTATATGTACAATCTAAAAAATAATAGTGATGGTTCTATATACAGAACAGAAACAGACTCACAGACATAGAACACAAATTATTGTTATCAAAAGGGAAAGGGAGGGATAAATTAGGAGTATGTGATTAACTGATGCAAACTATTATACATAAAATAGATATGCAACAAAGATTTAGTGTATAATGCAGGGAACTGTATTCAATACCTTATAATAAGCTACAATGGAAAATAATCTGAAAAATATAATTGAATCATTTGCTGTATATTTCAAACTAACACAATATTGTAAATCAACTATATTTCAGTTTTATAAAATCTTACTCTGAATTACCTCAAGTGTAATCTTATAATCCTCAAATTGTTAATGAATAATCAAAAGCTTTTGAAATCTCAAGTATAATATATTCTATTCACGGAATTTTTCAAAGGTTTATAAGAAACAGGCTGTGAATTACATAGAAAGTCAAACCTCATGAAAGGAATTTTTCTTATTGTATCAAGTGACATTTTAAGGCTGAGTTTAGTACTTTGTCTTCAAAGACATCCCCATTGAGCATTTTTACTAGAAATTTCTTTCACTTTAAAACTACTGTTTATATTATAGTTTTTTTGATTCAGTGGCATTTCTTTGTGTTAGATTACCACATTCCTCATAGCAAGCAGCTCTTCCATGTGTCAGACTACGTGGGAAATGAGAATGACAAACCCAGAAAAGATCAGTGAAGCAAAACCTTTAAGGAAACCTCAGATCTGTCAAGTGAATTGTGATACTGATTAGAAGCAAGTGGCTACTTTACTGAATAAGTAATAAATTCCACTTTTAGTGTGATAGTACTATTGTGCTAATAATACTTTTTATACCACACTGTGTAAAATGTACATTATATCCCCCTTTCTAAAAGGAAATGAATCCTTAACTTTTATTGATTATAATAAAATATTATTTCCCCTCCACTAAGTATTGATACATCTTACTCCCTCTTCCTTGTTTTAAATTGTGGTTTTTTGTTTTTAAACAAGCAGGATACTTTGTCTTCAATAACAGACTGTACATTGCTTAGTCATGTTCAATTTTGATCCTCCATCACGTCAAGGTTGTAGGAAAAGAACTCTTATAAATGGGCAACTTAGTATTAAAAACACATAGGTAAAAGAGTTAAATTTGAATGATTTGTTGTATTTATATAGATAAATTACCCTCCAGATTTTCTTGAGGGTAAATTTATTTTGCAGAATAGAAAATTGTTGTGATTTTTCCCCTGTATACCATTCTTTTTTCCTATTATATTTTTAGTTAATACAGAATTGTTCTTTTTTCCAACACATGCTGTAGAGATTAACAGAAATTCCAGGTGGCTGGAGACAAGTGTAATAGGATGTCAACGGGGATGTTCTCTGGGCCACAGCTAGGTCCCAAAGCTGTGCACAGAAGGAGGTGAGCTCACATATTCTAAGTTCAGGGACCACCTGTCGTTAGGCCAGCTTGCCAAGTCATGCCAATACAGGGAAACAGCCCTAACACCAAACATACCCCAAATCACCCCATCCCTACTCCCTGAGGTATAAGGAAGAGGTGAGTGGAGAGGAGGTTAGCCTTTTCTGAAGCAGAATATTCATGTTGTTGTTCAGTTGCTAAGTTGTGTTTGATTCTTTGTGACCAGACTGCAGCACACCAGGCTTCTCTGTCCTTCGCAAGTTTGCTCTGATTTGTGTCCATTTAATCAGTGATACTATCTAACCATCTCATCCCCTGTCGCCCTCTTCTTCTTTTGCCTTCAATCTTTCCCAGCATCAGGTTCTTTTCCAATGAGTCAGCTCTTTGCATCAAGTGGCCAAAGTATTGGAGCTTCAGCATCAGTCCTTCCAATGAGTATTCAGGGTTAATTTTCTTTGGGATTGGCTGGTTTGATCTCCTTAGAATCCAAGGGATTGTACAATTACAATCTCATAATTCGTAAGGATACTCTATTCCCTCTCTTAACTGCATTCTCACTGTAGTAAAGGAGATCGAGGTTCTTCTTCCACTCAAAGTCTAGAGAAGAGCGTTCAGGAGGATTGTGTATAAAGTTTAGAGATGCCCAGCCTTCCCTGGTTGGAGACTGGTGATTGTCTCTCACCTCTGGTCTCTCCAGGACCAGCAGAGTGCTTGATGTTCTAGGACAAGGAGAGTGGGTAGTAGAGAGATGACCTAGATGAGAGAAGGGGCACCATGGTGGTCCACATTGCCCTCTCCAAGAGAGGCTGTTCACTGGATCCCTTGTGGAGGAGGTAAAGGAGGTGCAAGATATGCCTCAAGGAACTGGGCAACAGGGAGGCACCCCAGGGAGCCTCACTGATGAGGGAGCCTGAACTTGGATTCGCTCCAGCATAGAGAACAATGAAAATCTGACAGGGTTAACTAGAGAAGCAGCAGCATCCAAAAGAGAGGGAATTACCATTTTGATAGCCACTTCCTCACTTCTCCTCTTGCCTTGACCTTAGAAGTGAAGCACCAGAAAGAAGGAAGAGGGGAGGGTATACAGAATAGAGCACTCCTGCCTTCAGACTCCTCCCACCCCCCACACCCTTAGTCAGAGCCACTAGAAATAGACTTGCCTGTCTTTCTCTGGAGGGAAGCGAGGACTGCTGCTGCTGCTGCTGCTAAGTCGCTTCAGTCGTGTCTGACTCTGTGCAACGGCAGCCCACCAGGCTCCCCCGTCCCTGGGATTCTCCAGGCAAGAACACTGGAGTGGGTTGCCATTTCCTTCTCCAATGCATGAAAGTGAAGACTGAAAGTGAAGTCACTCAGTCGTGTCCAACTGTTAGTGACCCCATGGAATGCAGCCCACCAGGCTCCTCCGCCTATGGGATTTTCCAGGCAAGAGTACTGGAGTAGGGTGCCATTACCTTCTCCGGGAAGGGAGGACAAATAGTTTTTAATTCAGTTTGAAGCTTAATAGAAAATGAGCAGAATTGAACTTTACTCGCCTGAATGAGATGATCCTAATAACTTGAAGAGACTGATAAATGGAATCAAGCCAAAGTGTGATGAAGTGAGTTGACACCTAGCAAAAAAATGGCAGGGGCAGAGTACAATAGTGGAGGAGATTATTGGAAAAAATGAAGCCATTTCATATTTGTAACCCAATGACTGTGAGTCCTCACGGAAGTAGTTACAAAATCAAATGTAGTTCTATTAATTTTTACAGAGGAGTGGTTTGATCAGTTTTGAGTAAGACAGGCTGGTGAGAATGATAGCAATTCAAGTAAAGAAATTACAGTGGTTTTATTCGTTTCTCTTAATTGAGGTATAACACGCACACAAAAAAGCATACATACCGTTAAGTGTAGAGCTCCCTGAATTGAAGTGTACCCATCTATGTAACCAGCACCAAATCAGGAAATGGAACACTATCAACAGCCCAAACACCCCCGTATGTCCCCTGTCAGTCATTATCCTCCTCCCCCTAAAGTCACTGCTGTCTTGATTTCTATATATGTAGGTTAACTTTGTCTTTTATTTTTACATAAATGAAGCCCTACGTTATGTACCTTCTGTTTGCTTCTTTCATTCAGTATCACATTTGTGAGATTTATCCATGTTGTTGTGTATAGAATAAATGGAAAGCATCCATTTTCATTGCTGCTTAATACTTTGCTAGTTGAATATATCATGAATTTTATTCATCTAAATGGTAGTGCACATTGTTTTATTTTTCCCTCCAGTTTGGGGCTATTACAGAGAGTGCTGCTGGACTTTCTTGCTAAGTATTTTATCTAGGACTTTCACATCTATGTTCCTGAGAGAGATTGGCCTGTAATTTTCCTTTCTTGCCAGCTTTTGGTATCACAGTTATACTGACCTCATAAAATGATTGGAAATATTCCCTGTTTTTCTGTTTTCTGGATGATTTTCTGTAAGATTCATGGTTTTCCTGTTGTGTTTGGAAAAATTCACTAAAAGAGCCATCTATGACTAAAGTTTTCTTTGTGGGAAGGTTTAAAATTATGAATTTAATTAAAAAAACATTTTATAATTGAAATATAGTTGATTTACAACGTGTTAATTTCTATTGTACAGCAAAGTGATTTACTTTTACATATATATGTGTGTATATATATGTTCTTTTTTGTATTCTTTTCCATATGGTTTATCATAAAAAATTGAATATATTTCCCTGTGCTATACAGTAGGGTCTTGTTTTTTATCCATTCTATATGTAATAGTTTACATCTGCAAACCCCAAATTCCCACTGCATCCCTCACCCACCATGAATTTAATTTTTTAATAGATAGAACTACTTATATTTGCTCTTTCCTTTTAGACCCCTCTGTTAAATTGTATATTTCTAGAAATTTTTCATTTCAACAGCATGCAGTTGTTTAAAATTTCCTCTTATTACATTCTTTTTAAAAATTGAGTAGTAATTGACATGCAACATTGTATTTGTTTCAGATACATAGTATAATGATTTAGTATTTGTATATATTGCAAAATTAACACTGCAATAAGTCCCATTAATATTCACCACCATACATAGTATCAAAAATTTTTTCTTGTAATGAGAACTTTTAAGATTTACTCTTAGCAACCTTCAGAAACCCAGTACAGTATTATTGACAATAGTCACCATGCTGTACATGCCATCTCCATGACATTCATTTTATAACTGAAAATTTGTACCTTTTGACTCCCTTCCCCCATTTCATCAGCCCCTCACCCCTTGCCTCAGGTAGCCACCAATCCATTCTTTATACCCATGGACTTGTTTTTGGTTTGTTTTTTAAAATTCCATGTATAAATAAGGTCACAGTTATTTATCTTTTTCTCTCTGACTTATTTCACTTAGCATAATGCCATCAAGCTTCATTCTTGTTGTTAGAAAAGGCAAGATTTCGTTCTTCATTTTATGTCTGAACAATATTCCATTGAATGTATATATTGCATGTTCTCATTCATTCATCTAGCAGTAGACACTTAGGTTGTTTCCGCATCTTGGCTTTGTAAATAATGCTGCAACGAACATGGGGGTGCACATATCTTTTTGAGTTAGTGTTTTTATTTTCTTGGATAAACACACAGAAAAGTAGAATTGCTGTATCAGATGATAGTTCTAATTTTAATTTTTTGAGGAACCTCCATGCTGATTTCCATTGTGGCTGCACCAATTTTCATTCCCACCAGCAGTCCACAAGAGTTCCCTTTTTTCCACATCCTCATCAACTTGTTATTGCTTGTCTTTTTTATAACAGCCATTCTGACAGGTATGAATTGTATATTTTTAATGCTGATAGGATCTATACTGATGTCTCTACTTTTCTTCTTGGTATTGGTTATATGTAACTTATTAGTTTTTTTCTTGATCAGTGTTTTCAGGGGTTTGCAATTGTATTAGTCTTTTCAAAGAACCAATATCTGGCATTTGTTTTCTCCATACTTTCTTGCTTCTTAATTTCTTTTCTAATCTTTATTATTTCCTTATTTCTTTCTATGGGTTTAATTTTCTTTGGATATGATTTTTAAATAGACATGCAGATCACTGGTTTTCAGGTTTCTTATTTTTAATGTGCACTGCTGCTGTTGTTCAGTTGCTAAGTCATGTCTGACTATGACTCCATGAACTGCAGCACGCCAGGCTTGTCTATCTTTCGCTATCTCCCTGAGTTTGCTCAAATTCATGTCCATTGAGTCAGTAATGCCGTCCAACCATTTCATCTTCTCTTGCCCCCTTCTCTTGCCCTCAATCTTTCCCAGCAACAGGGTCTTTTCCAATGAGACAGCTATTCGAATCAGTTGGACAAAGTATTGGAGCTTCAGCTACACAATCAGTCCTTCGAATGAATATTCAGGGTTGATTTCCTTTAGGATTGACTGGTTTGATCTCCTTGCTGTCCAAGGGAGTATTCTCCAGCACCATAGTTTGAAAGCATCAGTTCTTCGGCACTCAGCCTTCTTTATGGTCCAACTTATATCCATACATGACTACTGGAAAAACCATAGCTTTTACTAGATGGACCTTTGTCGGAAAGTAGTGTCTCTATTTTGTAATACACTGTCTAGGTTTGTCATAGCTGTTCTTCCAAGGAGCAAGCATCTTTTAATTTCAAGGCTGCAGTCACCATCCACATTGATTTTGGAGCCCAAGAAAATGAAATCTGACGGTTTCCACATTTTCCCCATCTATTTGCCATAAAGTGATAGGACTGGATGCCATCATGTTAGTTTTCTGAGTGTTGAGTTTTAAGCCAACTCTTTCACTCTCCTCTTTCACCATCATCGACAGGCTCTTTAATTCCTCTTTGCTTGCTGCCATTAAAGTGGTATCATCTGGATATCTGAGGTTGTTTATATTTCTCCCTGCAATCTTGATTCCAACTTGTGTTTTATCCAGTCTGGCATTTTGCATAATATACTCTGCATAGAAGTTAAATAAGCAAGGTGACAATATACAGCCTTGATGTACTTCTTTGCCAATTTTGAATTAGTCTGGTATTACATGTCTAGTTCTGTTGCTTCTTGTCCTGCATATGGGTTTCTCAGGAGGCAGGTAAGGTGGTCTGGTATTCCCATCTCATTAAGAGTATTCCACAGTTTGTTGTGATCCACCCAGTCAAGGGCTTTAGCATGGTCAATGAAGCAGAAGTAGATGTGTTTTTGAAATTCCCTTGCTTTTTCAAATTGCCAGAGTATATTGTCAATTTTATCTCTGGTTCCTCTACCTTTTCTAAATTCAGCTTGTATATCTGAGAGTTCTCAGTTCACATACTGCTGAAGCCTAGCTTGAAGGATTTTGAGCATAATCTTGCTGGCATGTGAAATGAATACAGTTGTACAGTAATTTGAACATTCTTTGGCATTACCTTTCTTTGGGATTGGAATGAAAAAAATTTCCTTTAAGTTTGGCTATTACTATACAAATTTTGATATGTAGTATTTTTCTTTTCATTTCATTGAAAATATGTTCTAATTTCCAATGAGATCTCTTCTGCAACCCATAAGATACGTAGAAGTATACTGTTTTTATAATAGGGAAACACTAGGGAACTTCTAGCTATCTTTTTGTAATTGATTTCTGGCTTTGTTCCACCATAGTCAGATAATTTAGTATTATTCTAATACTTTGATATTTGTTGAGATTCGCGTTATTGCCCAGCATATGTGTACTTTTAATAAATATCTAGGTATACTTGAAAAGATTGTGTTTTCTTTAGTTGTTGAATGCAATGTTTTGATGGTTAGTTTTATGTGTCAAACTGACAACATATTACTTAGGTAATATCTGAATAGCTGGTAACACCTTTGCTAAGTTACTTCAGTCGTGTCCGACTCTGTGCGACCCCATAGATGGCAGCCCACCAGGCTCCCCCATCCCTGGGATTCTCCAGGCAAGAACACTGGAGTGGGTTGCCATTTCCTTCTCCAATGCATGAAAGTGAAAAGTGAAAGTGAAGTCACTCAATCGTGTCCGACTCTTAGCGACCCCATGGACTTCGGCCTACCAGGCTCCTTGGTCCATGGGATTTTCCAGGCAAGAGTACTGGAGTGGGGTGCCATTGCCTTCTCCGGTAACACCTTATTTCTAGGTATGTCTGTGAGGGTATTTCTTGAAGAGACTAGCATTTGATTCAGAAGACTGAGAGAAGAAACCCCCCTCATCCATCCACTGGGGCACAAATGGAACAAAAAGGGAAACAAAGGATGAATTCATTCTCTCTGTTCTTGGGCTGGAACACTCTTCTTTTCCTGTTCTCAGACATCAGAGCTTCTCGTTTTCAAGTCTTCAGGCTGAGACTAAATTATACCACTGGCTTTCCTGATTTTCTTGCTTACAGACACCAGACTGGGACTCCCCTACCTCAATAACTCTGAGTGAGCCAATTCCTATCTTAAAAAACATGAATACATACATGTATGTATACACACACACACACACACACACACACACACACAATTGGCTCTTGAACAACATGAGGGTTAGGGGTGCTGACTCTCCACAAGTAAAAAATCCACTTACAACTTACAGTTGGCCCTCCCTCTCTGAAGTTCCTTAGAATCTCTCATTCCCCATCTTCAGATTTAACCAACCTCAGATCATGTGACTCTGTAATATTTATAGTGAAAAAAATCCACATGTAAGTGGACCCAGGAACTTCAAGCCCACATTATTCGGGGGTAAACCCTGTCTATCTATCTTCTGTTATTATAGTTTTGTTTCTCTAGAGAACCCTGACTAGTAAAAACCTTCTACCTAAGTCAGGTCGTGTTTATTAAATGTTAGTTAACTATTCTATATTTTTATTTTTGTGTCTGTTCTATCAGTCACTGAAAAAGGTAGGGTAAAAACTATTCTGATTGTGAATTGATTCATTTCACCTTATTTCTCTCGATATTCTTTATGATAGTTTGAAACTATGTTATCAGAAACTTAGAAATTTAGAATAGTTATGCCTTCCTGGTGAACTGACCTTTTTATCATTACGAAATGTGTTTTGTAACTCTAGAAATGTTTTTCCTTTACTGTATGATTTTCTATTTCTCTCACTTTTTCTGTGTTTCCTTTTATCTCCTTTCTTGCTTTCTTTGGATTTATTTTAAATTATTTTATTGTTCCTTCTATTAGCTTGTTAGGTATGCATTCTTTGTTACTCCTTTTGTGGTTACTCTGGAGAAAAATGCATGCCTGAATCTAATACAAATTAATATTTTACCTCCCTCAGACAACTTAAGGACTTTAGAACAAACTACTTGCTCCTGTCCTGTCTTCTGTATTAATGTTTTCACATATTTTAATTCTGCACACAACCAAAACCCCACAATATGTTATTATTATTGCTTTTTGTTAATTTTCATGTAGATCTACCCAATCATTTATTCTATTGTTCTTTATTCCTTCTTGCACTTCTGTGCTTCTCTCTGGGATTGTATTTCCACTTCCTTTCAATATTGGTTTTCTACTGATAAATCTGCTCAAAATTTGTTGGTCTGGAATGTCTTTATTTTGCTTTCATTTTTGAAGGCTACCCTGGGTGTAGAATTCTAGGTTAGCAGAATCTTTAAAGATGACAAACATACCATTGCCGCCTTTTCCATTACTTCTGATGATAAGGTAACTATTAGTTTTATTCTTGTTCCCTTGTAGATATTATGCCTTTTTCTCCAGCTGCTACTTTGAAGATTTTACTTTGTATTTGGTTTTTAGTGCTTGACTGTGATGTGTTTAGATATGAATTCCTAATTTTTAAAATTCATATCTCTTCAGGTTCATATCCCCCCTTGTGGCTGATATATTTTGGATTTTTAGAAAATTATAAGGCCTTATTTATTTAAATATTGCTTCTCCCCATTTTCTATATTTTTCTTTTTTCCCCATGCTTTGGTCTATGAGTATATATAAAAGTAAAATTTGTGATTATTAGAGAGTGTATTTATTATGAACGTATCATGTCATTCTAACCTCACTTTTCTTCTTTGCTAGAATTAGCAAATTAGTAGTATCTGTCACATCAGTCACAGTGCCTACCACAGTGGTATTTAACTTCTAGATGAAAAAAATTCACCCATAGCCTCCTGCTTGGCTAAGCAGAGTTGGACTTCTCTTTGTACAATGATGGCTAATCAGATTAGCTTCTCCGTGATGCAGGGTATGGGACAATGTAGAACAAACTGGTTAGTCAGTTTCAAAAGGAGTTGTTCAGTCACTCAGTCATGTCTGACTCTGCACCCACATGGACCACAGCATGCCAACCTTCCCTGTCCTTCACTATCTCCTGGAATTTGCTCAAACTCATGTCCATTGAGTCGGTGATGCCATCCAACCATCTCATCCTGTGTCACCTGCTTCTCCTTCTGCCTTCAATCTTCCGCATCATCAAGGTCTTTTCCAATGAGTTGGCTTTTTGCATCAGGTGGCCAAAGTACTGAAGCTTCAGCATCACTCAAAAGGAGAGCAAAACAAATTGTGAAACAGAAGCCAGGACTTGAGGGAGGTACCATGTAGGTCATAAAAAGGAGAATGGAAAGAGCATATTTTCTCCAAACCGCCTTGATACTTGGGATTTATTTAGTTTTAGGTACTAGATGTGTAGTTTTGCAAAAACCTAATTTCTTATAGTGACCTAAATGAGTCTGTCTTCATTGCAACCAAAAGACTAAAATATTAGGGAAATATAGCTGAATGTATATCTGAGCTTTAGCAAAGCACTTCTTTAAGACACATAATACCTGATGGACAAGACTGAGAAATTTTCACTAAATGTGAGTGTAAATCAGTGGACTAGAAACTAAATTGCTTCAGCCTGGAGGGAGGTTTTTTGTTCCTATCTTTATTTTTGCTTTTGTTTTTGTTTTCACTGTAAAGTTCTCCCCTTGACCTTGTTCTAGCTAACATTTTTATCACTCTTTTTGTTGAGGACATGCTTATCAAATTTTCTAAGGAAATTTAGTAAGATCCTATAAGTTAGAATACAATGATCAAGTCCAAAAAGGTAATACTAAAATTTTTTTATTTTGAAAATAATACATGCACATTGCCAAATATTGAGAACACTATTCTCTTTTTTACATTCTGTTTTTTATGAAAAATGTAATTAGAACAATAACAATACTACTTTCTAAATACTTTAACACTTCAGAATCATAAGCATTTCCAAACTATTAAATATTATTTTGCAATATTGTTTTAAGAGATCATATTTATTTAACCAATCTCCTCTCAAAAAATGCTGTAATATTGTTTTCTGAACTTTTTTGTTTTGCTTCAAAATCAATTTTTCAAATAATTAAATAATATTCTCTCAATTGCATGACTGTACTATTATTGACACAATTAGAATATGTCATTAAGATTCCCATGAATATTCTTATGGTAGGCATTATTTAAATGTTATAGTTATTTTTTTCCTGATAAACTCCTAGCAATGTATGAGAATCTTGGCTCATTTCTATGTTGCTTCACCATTGCTATTATAATTTTCAAAATTCCTGCCAATTTTATAAGCACAAATTACAGTCTTGCTTTATTTTGGTTTCCTTTGAATACTAGTGAAGCCAAACATTGTTTCATGTATATTGGCTATTTACATTTCTTGTTTTGGAGCATCTATGTTCATGTCTTTTGTTCATTTTTTAACTACAGAGTGTATCTTAACATTTCTTAAGGGCTTTTTATAGATTGTATATGTGTGTGTTAGTTGCTCAGTTGTGTCCGATTCTTTGTGACCCCATGGACTATAGCCCACCAGGCTCCTCTGTTTATGGGATTCTCCAGGTAAGAATGCTGGAGTGAGTTGCCATTTCCTTCTCCAGGGGATCTTCCTGACCCAGGGATCAAACCTGGGTCTCCTGCATTGCTGGCAGATTCTTTACTATCTGAGCCACCAGGGAAACCCTTTTATAGATTATGCGTATTAATCCTTTCTGGAAATACATATCACAAATATTCCTTCCAAGTTTGTCATCTTTCTTTTCCAATGAAGCTTATTTTTTTACAAAAAGACTTTCACTTTTAAGAAGTTAAATCAATAATCATTTAAATTGTTCTTTCATATCCTACTAGAGAGTCTCATATAACTGTTTACCTGTATCTTCTGTCATATAATGTTTAATATGAATAGAGTAAAGACCAGCTTTTGGATTCAGAATACCAATTATATCACTTCTGGTTGGAGGAGCTTTGAGGTTGCCAGCATCAGTGTACTTTGGCTGTGAAAAATCTGTTGGGATCTTGGACATCATTAGTAGAAACTTAAGGTCCAGAACTAGGAAAACTATAGTCCTGGTACACTGCCAAAGCTTCAGCGCATATTTGGTTTAAATGTGGTTGAGATTGTTTTATTGGCTAGTATTTTAAGAATTGTTGAGGGATCTGTGTAATCAAAAACATTTCCTCATTCTCGAGATAAGGCAGACAGTTTTCATAGTGAAACAAGGTATACAAGTACAGCTTCAATAGTTTGTTTTTGTCTCAAACTGTCTGATACCAGCATTACAGGCATTAACTTCGGTTAAAACTCAGAAAACTTCTATGCTTCTTGTAACCACACTTCAGTTCTGACAAACTTTGCTTGATATTGTGGGGCTTCCTTTTAAAATCAAGGAGACAGGGATAACTACCACTGCCCAGTCTATTCCCCACTCAACACTAAACCTGTCAAGAAAAAAGAAACAAAAGGTGTGAGGATTGGAAAGGGGAAAACAAAATTGCCATTATTCAGAATCGGAATTTAATATGCTTTTAATTTCATGGTCCTCACCTCGGCTATTTCATTAGCTGTGTGTATCACATTTTAAGACTATTGTGTGGACATAAGCCAAAAGAGATTTGTAGGGAAATTATCACGGTGGTGACAAAGAGGGGACTTTGAAAACATGGCATATAAAGAAAAGATTTGAAAATATTTTACATGGGGAAAAGACTCACAGAAGGGAAGGTAAAGAATCTACCTACTATGCGGGAGACCTAGGTTCAATCCCTGGGTTAGGGAGATCCCCTGGAGGAGGGCATGGCAACTCATTCCAGTTTTCTTGCCAGAAGAATCCCTATGGCAGAGGAGCCTGGCAGGCAACAGTCCATGGGGTCAAAAAGAACCGGACATGACTAAGCGACCAAGCTCAGCACAAACTATTTAAAGAAAAAGTGATGATGTATAACAGTGATTATTTTGTCTGACAGGCCCAAGGAAGTGTAATCAGGGTCACTAAGAGGCAAGAGGAAGAGAGACTGAAGCTCTGGCAGAACTTTTAAGAGTTTGTAATTCAAAATTGTTAGAGGGATGCCTTACGAGGTAGAAGGAAATTTGTTATTAGAGGTTTTCAACCAAAGGCTGAGTGACCATGTGTTGGGAATGCTGTAGGATTCCCTAAGGCATAGGGATGAAAAAGCTCACATTTCTTGAGCACCCACTGTGTCCATGTACTGAGCCAGGCCCTATCTCATTTAATCATGGCAACGCAATGAGGACATTTTATTGTATTCCCATTTAACAAATGAAACAAGTGTAGAGAATCTAAAGGACTGCCTGGCATCACATAGATGGTAAGTAGGAAAGCCCGAGAACAGACCCAGGCAGTCTGTTTCCAGAGTCTCAATTCTGAACCAGTGTACCACATTGTCTGGAAAGAGTGGTTGGCTTCCATAACTTTCAAGATTTCATCAAATCCTGAGATTGTATAATTGTGCAGAGAGAAAAGTCATGCCTGAAGGGATTTATATTAAAGATTAATTTTGTTGGCAGTGACGTGAGGTGGCTCCTGTTTTAGTACCTAATCTTTAAGTTAGGAATAAAATCAAAGTTGCTGAAAATCCACCCATCACTTCTAAATTAGAAGGCTGTTGGATATTCATATATCTACCAAGGTACAGATAAGTTGGTAGACAATGGCTGGGATCCCAGACAGATGCTCTTGGGCTCTGGCAATAAGACTAAGCCTATAAATATCAAATGTATATAGTATGTCTTACAAAACCAAATATCAGCAGTTTTGAAGCATCGTGGTGTTTTGTGGGTTTTTTTTTTTTTTTCTTCTAAGCAGATCCAGCAATTGATCTTGGGCTACTTTGATAGCATCTAAAACAAAATTGTTTTATTCGGCATTTTTGAGTGTTACATCACTGAGTTAGAGGTTATATCATATTGGTCACAGAATGCTATTTAAAATTTGCAGCTAGGTACATTCTCCAATATCTATATATAATTTCTTAAAATATAGAAGCTAGATCAAACATAAATAGAAGTAACGTGTGTGCAAGAGATAAGTACAGAGATTGGCCATTTGCCATTGTTATTAGGGAGAAAGGCCTGCACACTGAGAGTTTCAACAAATTACAAATGCCAGGAAGAAAATAATATGGCTGTGTTTGAAAAGCTCATGCTATTTACTTGACAGGCTCTGCCAGGGCAAAGTTACAGCTGTGTCCCTGCTTTGCAGATCATTTAAACAGGCTTTTCTCTATGTCACTGACACTTCAGTCACATCCACAGAGCTTTGCGATCAGCAAATAATAATTATTATGTGGGGAAGATAGCCTATGAGCTGCCCCAGTATCTATACCACAAATAAATCAATAGAAACACGTTAGTTATTAATAAAATGATTTTAATTTATTTTTTCCAGTTTGTTAACACAATCAGACCTGTTAGAAGAAAGGTAGATTATCATTTAACATTATAAACAGTGATATCTCTGTGTATGCGTGCAAAAAAACAAATCAGGATTGTCTTTTTATGTGTTTTTTTCTAATCCTCTCACTTGAAATCTTTTCTGTATTCTATATAGTTGGAGATTTCTCATATTGTCATTTGTTATGTCCCACCATCTTAGTATTCATCTACCTAAAGGAAATGTGGGGTAGTAGGGAGAGTCAGTGGAAAATCCCATGGACAGAGGAGCCTGGTAGGCTGCAGTCCATGGGGTCGCACAGAGTCGGACACGACTGAAGCGACTTAGCAGCAGCAGCAGCAGCAGCAGGGAGAGTCAGATGGTCTGGATTTGAGCATCCTACCTGTGTCAATTGAATTCTCTGAGATTCAGTTTCTTCTTCTACAGTAATACCTACCCAGCAGTTGTGCAGATGAGAGGAAATCATGAACGCAGAGGTATTCTGTAAACTGTGAAACATACCAAGATCAGGTCCAAAGGTCCATTTCTCCCAGCTTAATCTTTGATGGGGGCTTCCCAGGTAGTTTAATGGTAAAGAATCTGCTGCCAATGCAGGAGATGCGGTTTCCATCCCTGGTTTGGGAAGATCCCCTGGAGAAGGAAATGGCAACCCACTCCAATATTCTTGCCTGGGACATCTCACTTGCAGAGAGCCTGGTGGACCACAGTCCACGGGGTCAAAGAGTCAGACATGACTTAGCAACTAAACAACAACAAATTTTTGATGGAGACTTAGAAGTTCTACAAACTATCTTTCAAGTGACTAACATTGGAAATAAGCATGGAAGTGAATCATGGTAGACATCAGAGCTTCCCTGGTGGTTCATCTGGTAAAGAATCTGCTTGCAATGCGGGAGACCTGGGTTCAATCCCTGGGTTGGGAAGATCCCCTGGAGAAGGGAATGGCTACCCACTCCAGTATTCTGGCCTGGAAAATTCCATGGACTGTATAGTCCATGGGGGTCACAAAAAGTTGGACATGACTGAGTAAATTTCACTTTCAGACTCCAGGGAAACATATTTCATGTAACTCTTTTCAATTTTTTTCTTTTTTAGCTTTCATGGAGAATTACAAGGACTACTGATCATGTTTATTCTAGTGAAAGTTCCTGTGGTTGTTATTATAGCTGTTGTTCTGGTGATGTAAGAAATACTAGAAGTAAATCGTGGGCAGCTAAGAGAAAAGGAAAATGTGTGAAGGTGTGTTTGGGACTTGATCAATATTATTGAATTAATACATATGAAGGTACCAAACATCTCATGTTGTGTTAATATTTAGAAATTTAAGAGAGACATGGCTGGTCAATTGCTTTGAGGCTTTGTTTCTCAGAGCCAATAGGGAACTCCAGCGCTGCAGGGGTTATGTGGGACAGCAAAACCCAGATTGAATTTCTCATGCATTCTACTGCCTGAAGCCTTCCCGAAAGTCACATAAGGCACTGATGGCCGGGCTGGAGTGGGGGGAGGGGAGTCCTGTGGAAAAACAATCTTTTGACTTTTTCCAGAATGTGACTAGAATCTCAAATGGCTTTGTTTATAACAAGTTAGTTGGGTTTTTCTTTTCTTCCATTTGTCCTTAGATAAAAGAAACACAGATCCTTTAAAAGCTTTGGGGAGGGACAAACTTTTTTACTTAACAGTCTGTCACTGAGGTGGAAGGCTGGTTCAGATCTGAATGGTACAGTGCTGTTTTGTGCTTTCATGGGTGTCTGTCAGAATTTTTCAAGCCGAAAACTCCAAGGCAAGAGACATCATTCCTGAATGGCAGACAGTGAACCCCACAAAAGGCCAGGGAGAGAGCCTGGGGGTGATGTATAGGGATGGAGAGGACCAGGAGGAGGCTGCAGGAAGAATGGCTCCTTTCCTAGTCACGAGTGAATTGTTCACTGTATTACTTTTCTATGGTGACTCAAATCCTTCTTAAATTCAATAAAAAGAAGCCCAGTGCTTTTTAGGGAAAGGAAATTCTTCAGATTCTAACTACACAGACCTGTATGAGCAACGCATTAGTGATATTTGGTTTGTGTGGTTTTGTGTGTATTATACAGGTTTGGATTACAATAATTCTTCCCACTTGTATAAGGTTTTACAGTTTTTAAAGCATTTTATGCTTAATCCTCACAATAAACACAGATAGAAGAGTACAGATGGATCTTGACTCACAATAGTTTCACTTTAGACCCCTGCTGTTACGACCTTTATTATCATAAATATGACTCTCCCAGTGTTGGTCAAATCTCAGCATGCAACTTCCCAGGACTCTCATCATAAGTGACAGGAAAATTGAAGCTACTTTTTATGTGAACTGGTGCCAGAAGTATACAGAACAACTTTTGATTTGATGGGTGCAGGTGTACTTGAAGCAAATCCATATGCATCTGAATTAGGCAATGCTATTGCAAAAGCATCATCCATTTATGTTGAAAAAGAGCTACCCCAAGATGTCAAAGGGAGTTTTTACTGCAAGTAAAAGTTGGTTGGATCACTTTCAGAAAATGGTCGGCAAAACATTTACTATTTAAAGAAGAAGCCACAAGAACCAATAGAATAGCATATGATACCAATAATGTGCCCACAAAGTCTGCTAAAGATAAAGGCTACTCTATGTTCTGGGTGTTTAATGATGATAAGATCAGACACAGAGATAGAATGAGGATTGCAGGAGGAGGAGAAAATGAAGAGAACACAGCAATGAGGAAAACTTGAACATTCAAAGAATTTCTTCCCCACTGAATCTACTATGATAGTTTTTAGACAGATGGCCCTAATTTTGATCACAGTTTGAATATCTTTAAGCACTGAAGCATTTACTTGCTTCAGAGAGACTTATCAGAAAAATAACATTTCTTTGGACTGGTATTTTAAGAAGACTCAGCCAGTTGATTAAAAAGAATTTCCCCAAAGGATCTAAACTTTGACTTTTTCTTTACAAACCTAGAAAATCTTTGTAAAATCATGTAGTTGTCTTTCCACAATTCATTTTGGTATTTTAGAGCATAAATTGGGTCTTCAGGGACACCATTTTAATTTATAACTTCAAAGATATTAAAGGTTTAACTTCTGGAAGTTTAGTTTGTGGCAAATATCCAGGAATAAATCAGATCATAAATGCCTATTATAGGAGTCCCAGTTTATAAATGAGGAACAGACCACAAAGCAGCAAATGACTTGCTGACTTCCCCTAAAAAAGGCCAATGAGGTCACATAATGCCCCTAAAAAACACTGATGAGGTCACTAGATTAAAGTTTAATAATGCTTCCCTTTCTCTTCCTTACCTAAAGAACATATGTTTTTCACAGGTTGTCAAACAAAAATTCATGTAACATCTGAGGGACTACAATCTTAATATTATGGTAACATCAAATAAATTAGTTGATGGACCTATATGTATTTATTATTAAGTACTATCAATGGTTAAATTCAATGAAAATTTATTGGATAAAGACAATTAGTGCCACCATGCTTTGGAAATATACACCTATATCATTGAAATAGGCAGAGAACTAGGTTAATTATTATTTCAATGGAAGACAAGTCCCTCCCTCAGGCTTAATCAAGCTATCTACCTGAATTCATCTTTTTTTTTCTTTTTCAGAAACTCATTATCTTCATTGTTCCTCACTTCCCCCTACCTTCAACCTTTTTTCTCTGCCAGTTTTCTTATAAGTTAAGCAGTTTGAACAGGCTCAAGTATCTCCCATCTTAACACATACACACATATACACATACACATGCATACATATACACACACCCTACCTCATTCAACCAGCTATATTGTCTTTTTCTCCTCTTCTTTAAAATCACACTTCCTAATAGTTCTCTTCACTCACTCTCTTCATATTCTCATGTCTCCCACAAACACTCAACTTTTGATAACCTAGCTTCAGCCTCACCATGCTTTTAGAGTTGCTTTCTCACTGAGACTCTAATGAACTCTATTTGCTAAATCTTATGGCTACTTATCTGTACTTTTGTTGTCTTCTCAGCAGCATTTAATACTCCCGTTCACTCCTTGAATTTTCTTTTTCCATGAGTTTCCATGTCTGCTAACTCTGGGTCCTTCTCCTCTCTCCCTGGTCATTTCTTCATCAGTCTCCTGTCTCTTCTGCCAGTGCCTAAAATGTTACTATTTCTTAGGTTTTCTTCATAAGTCCCTTTCTCTTCTCACTGGACGATTTCATCTACTACTATGTTTTCGGCCTCTCTTGCAAGGAAAACACAAACTTAAGCTTTTACTCCCAATTTCTTCTTCTGAAAATCTAACATGGGTCTTCACTTTGTAGTCTTCCAGAAATTTATCTTGTTTTGGACTTCCCTCCTTCAGATAGAGCATAGAACAAACTAGGGCTTAGATGCATGAAGATTATTTGAGAAGCAGGAATGAGGGAGCAAGAATAGTAAGAGAAGGAGGAAAAGTCCTTAAAGGATACATTGTTGAGCTGTAATCATTGTGGTCACAGGCTGGCCATCACTGTCACTGAGACTCGGACTTGTCTCCCTGAAGGAGGGAGGCTGGGGCATTGTCTACCAGCTCCTAGCACACATTGGTTGAAGACTGCTGAAGGAAATGGTAACTTGAGGCACTTCCAGGCCATACCTTTGCCAGATTGAATGAACTTCCCCAGCTCTGGAGCAAGCTCTGTGGCAGAAAAGCATAGATAGAAAGCTATCAGGGTGCAGGGAGCCATGCCCCGCAGCTGCATGGAAATCAAGTGAGTCAATGGGATAGAAAGGAAAGTTGCTCATCATGTCCAACTCTTTGAGACCCCATCATGTCCAACTCTTTGAGACCCCATGGACTATTCAGTCTATGGAATTCTCCAGGCCAGAATACTGGAGGGGGTAGCCTTTCCCTTCTCCAAGGGATCTTCCTAACCCAGGAATTGAATCCAGGTCTCCTGCATTGCAGGTGGCTTCTTTACCAGCTGAACCACAAGGGAAGTCCAAGAATACTGGAGTGTGTAGCCTATCTCTTCTCCAGAGGATCTTCCTGACTCAGGAATCAAACCAGGATCTCCTGCATTGCAGGTGGAATTTTTACCAACTAAGCTGTGAGGGAAGCCCCAAGGGGGTAGAAAGCACATCACAAAAGTCTTGCTTCACAACATTCTAAAACTGAATTTACCTGCCCAGTGGTGGCCCTCTTTGTGTCTCCTTTTCTTAGGGACTGGCTCCATCATCTTCTCAGCAGCTCAAACCAGTCACCTGAGCAGCATCTTTGACTTTCTTTTTCATAATGTCTTTTTTCAAATCCATCTGACTGTGTTCATTGACACTGCTGCAGCTTGGCTATTTATGAACTCTCATTTGGCTTTCTGCAACAACCTCCTAATTGACATTCTTGGCCTATTTACATCTGTTACTTTCACTGCAACCAGAATAATCCCTTAAAACATTCATTGGATTATGTCACTCGCATGGTTAAAACTCTTTAGTGGTTCTCCTTCACTCTTAGAATAAAGACCCAAGTTCTAAATATTGCCTCAGGGCCCTGCATGATCTGACTCCAGCTCATACCCCCCTTCATCTTTTGACATTCCCCTTTGTCTATGATCCAGCCTTGCTGACCTTTTCTCAGTTTGGCGAGTGCACTATGTTTTCCTCTATGTCTAGGCTTTCAAACATGCTGTGTCTTACTTCATGTGGGCTGCTATAACAAAACCCCACAGACTGCTGGTTTATAAACAGCAGAAATATATTGTTCACAGTTTTGGAGACTGAAGGTCCAAGGTATTTGTACCAGCATGGTCAGGTTAGGGTCCCAGACTTCTCCTTGTATCCTCACAAGGTAGAAGAAGGTAGGGAGCTCTGTGGGGTCTCTCATAAGATCACTAATCCTGTTCATGAGGGCTCCATCCTCAAGACCTAAATCCCCTCCTAAAGGCCCCACCTACTAATATTATCACCTTTGCTGGGTTAAGATTTCAAGACATGAATTGGAGGAAAGGAGGTAGGTGCAAACGTCCAGACCATAGAATGCTATCTTCATCATAGACCACTTTCTCTAATTGCCCTTTCCCTCATCAATTCTTACTCATGACTTGGTTTCACATTAGTTGTCATCTCTTGATAATCCTCCACATCTGAACTTGTTTCCCCTCCAGTCTATTCCTATGTCATCTTATGCTTTTACTACCAGAGTGCTTATATGGTATCATAACCGCCTGTTTACTTGTCTGTGTCCCCCTGTAGGGGGGCCTCCCTGGTGGCTCAGATGGTAAAGAATCTGTCTGCAGTGTGGGAGACCCAGGTTCAATCCCTGGGTCAGGAAGATGCCCTGGAGAAGGGAATGACTACCCACTCCAGTATTCTTGCCTGGAAAGTTCCACAGACAGAAGAGCCTGGAAGACTCTGTAAAGGAAAGATCTATTTACACCTTTTTCACCATTTTAGAGACCCATTGCTTTCCATGGTATCCTTGATATATTTGATTCTCAGTAAATACTGTTAAATAATTGAATCAACACCTAACGTGTTAATAGATCCTTAATCCTAACTGTGTAGTAGACTCCTACAATACTTGGGAAAATTAAGAATTCAACTGGTTCTTAAAGGATTGTAAAGACTTTTTTAGGTTGGTGATAGGGAAAGATTTTCCAGGCTATCAACCTCAATAAAAGAGGAAAACATAGCAATCTCAAGTCATCAAAAATTCCACCACTATTTGGACATGGTAGAGGGTTGAAATTTGTGACAAACAAACTGTGGCAAGCTATAGGTGTGTCCATTGAGAGTTTAGGGCTGTATTTATGGTCAAAGAATTCAAAAGAACAAGAAATTTAGCTAAAGTCCAAGTAGCAAGTTCTTTAGCTTGAGGATGGGGACAGGTTCTTGGCAGATGTTCATTGGTTGAGGGATAACTTTCAGTTTTCTGTAAATCATGCATTTACAGGAAACCAATCCCTCAATCCTTAGGTATCATTTTCCTGAGGGCCCGTGTGTGAGATTCTCCATTTCTGTTTTAGATTTAATTTCTTTCATGAGGCAGCAGGAACAGAATATGTAAAGGCCCCGAGGCAGAAGCAGACTGGCTTGTTCAGGAAACAGGGTGCAGTTTGGGTGGCTAGAGCACAGTGGTTCTTGGTAGGGCACGGCAGTGGTGAGTCTGGCCTTACACATTGTGTCCAGATCACAAAGGGCCTTGAATGATTTGGATTTGAATGAGTAGACAAAGGCAGAACCATTAAGGAGATTTTAGTAGGAGAGCAACATAGTCATTTGGGTTTTAGAAAATTAATTCAAGGCAACAGGGTAATTTTAGGTGGGAGAAAAATAGAAGTAAGGAGTTCAGTTAGGTCACAATGACTGTGGACAACAAGGTCTGAAAAAAAATAACAGTTGAGATAAGGAAAAGAACTGGATTTGAGAGACCTTTGAGAGGGAGACACAGTTCAGTGACCAATTGGATGTAAAGAGTGAAGAAAAGCAGTGTACACTGACTATGAAATTGAATGCTTGGGAAGATGGTGATATCACTAGCTGAGCTGGTGAATTAAATTCAGTTTTAGATAAAATGAATTTAAAGTGCCTAGGGGACATCTAATAGATATTCAAAAGGAAACTGAAAATTTCAGTCTGGAGATCATGATTAGAAGTTGGGGAGGCTGAATAATGGTCCCCAATGATATCTAGATGCTACTCCTTGGAATCTGTGAATGTTACTCTATATGGCAAAAGTGGCTTTGCAGATGTGATAAAATTAGGAATATTCAGATAGGGAGAGTATTTTGGAGTATCCAGGTGAACCTTATATGTAATCACAAGTGTTCTTAAATGAAGGAAACTGAGGAAGACTTGACTACAGAAGGAACAGGAGATGTAATGATGGAAGCAAGACGCTGGAGGAAGGGTCATAATCCAAGGAATGCAGGAAGCCCCTGGAAGCTGGAAGAAGCAAGGAAAGATTTCTTCCCTACAGCCTCCAAGGGAAATTAGCCTTGGTGACGTACCATACTGTGTGGCACGTGGGATCTTAGTCCCCCAACAAGGGATTAAACCCACGTCCCCTGCAGTGGACGCATGGAGGACCACCAGGGAAGTCCCAATGACATCTTGAGTTTATCCCAGTGAAACTTATTTCAAATTTCTGGGTTCCAGAACTGTAAGAAAATAAACATGTGTTGTTTTACACCAAATACTCTTGCCTGGAAAATCCCATGGACGGAGGAGCCTGGTAGGCTGCAGTCCATGGGGTTGCTAAAAGTCAGACACAACTGAGCGACTTCACTTTCACTTTTCACTTTCATGCATTGGAGAAGGAAATGGCAACCCACTCCAGTGTTCTTGCCTGGAGAATCCCAGGGACGGGGGAGCCTGGTGGGCTGCCGTCTATGGGGTCGACTGAAGCGACTTAGCAGCAGCAGCAGCAGTGGTAAAGTTGTTTCAGCAGTCATAGGAAAGTAATAAAGAGGTATAATTCAGGGAATGATTGGTAAGTAGCACTAAGTAGTAAGAATGAATACAATTATCTAGGGGAGAAGAGAATATGTAGAATAAGGGGAGAGGCGGACCTAGGAAGGAACCCTTCAGATCAACTCTCACCATTCAGGCAGAGGCAGATGGACTTCCATTTCTGGCAATATGATGGACTAGATATTCAGAATAATCTTCTCATTGAAGCAACTAAAAATGGTTGACAAAGTATTTTTTAATCTTTTGAAATGCATTCTATGCTTGCAGCAAAGTAAACACACACACACACACTTGGAGGCCAAGAATGGAATGTAAGTAGGAATCTAGGAAATAAGCAAAACCTAGAGAGCCTTTTGCTTGAGGGCATTTGCCAAATGAGTGAATATATTGGTTAAGGTGTACACAAAGTGAGAAATCTATGTCTAGACTCAGCCACCACTGCTTAAAGCTGGGGCCTCAAAAGACTACCCCTTTTGTGTCAGGATGAACTACAAATGAATCTACTGCCTTTCCTCCACCCCCCAAAAGTGGCAAGGAAAATCGCCTGTCTTGAAGATTGACTCTAAATGGACGGAGAGGAAAAAGAAATCCCTGAAGATTTGAAGCATAGTCAACACTTACACAGGCTTGCAGCTTAAATTCATGCTATACCTGGGAGTCAAAAAGGAAAAAAGAAAACAACCTCAAGCCAGGAATTAAGTTAAAAGTAAACCTCAACATGTAGTTCCAAGACACCTCTCAGAAACAAATACAAATCTGTTCTGGGGGTACCCATCTTCAAAACAGGCCTTAAAGAATTCCCATCAGTAAGTGCTAAAGAAATACGAGCTAATGGTTTAAATCACAAAATACAAAAGGAAAGAATACACCATGAACAAGGGCCAGCAGAAATAACAGTAGAATCAGACTGGAAAGCATTAGCTATGAAATTACCAGTCACAGCATATAAAATCAGTATGTTATATGTATTTAAAGAAATAAGGGAAGGGGTTAAAAAAAACACAACATGAGCCAGCAGACTTGAAGAAGACTCAAAAAAACTACTAGAAATTTCAAATATAATATTTGAAATTAAAAACACAATGTATAGATTTAATGGCAGAAAGCTGGAGAATGTATTAAGAAAGATCCAAAAATTCATAATGTAGCCCAAGGAGATGGAAACATAAAACAGTAGTCATATGTCATGGAGATATTGTTAAACAGTATGGCAATTACCTAATCAGAATTCCAGGCAGACAGTGAAGGAACCGGTAATGAAAGCAATAATTGAAATAAGGACTGAGAATTTCCAAGAAATGACAAATCACGATTCAAAAACCTCAACAATCGCAAGAAGGATAAATAAGAGGAAATTTACACTTAAACACATTCCAGGAGAAATGCAGAATACTATAAACAAAGAAAAAATGTAAAAGCAGCCAAAGAAAGTAAAGACAGATTACTTTCAACAGGATAACAATTAAACCTGACAACCACAGAAGCCAATGTACCAAAAGAAAATTATTGTCAAACTAAATTTATATATTATCTTTAAAGAAAAATGTAAGAAATATCTTAAAATAAGCAAACAAAAACTGAGAGGTTGCAACTATTTAAACCCTCAGAAGGAAATTCTAAAGGCTGTTTTCACATTCTTCCTGAAGAAAGTGAACACCAGTGGAAGGTCAGAAATGAATGAAGGAATGAGGAGCAAGGAAAGTGCTAAATATGTGTTTAAGTGTAAATAAATATGGGCTAAGAACAACAACAACAACAATAATCTCTTAAAAGATTTTCTTAAAGTAGCTAGAAATAAAATACACAGCCATGAATAGCAGGTAAACTGGGAGAAGAATGATCAGACTTCAAGTATTCTGTGCTTTTTATTGTTCGGGAGAATGGTAAAGAAATTAAATTTCCAAGTTAAAATTTCTAGAATAACCACCAAAAGGGTATATAACTTTTTAATTATAAAGGAAAAAAATGGGAAAGAGAAAAAATTCAATATAAAAACATGAAAACAGAAAAAAAGAAATATTGAAGATTCAAGACACATTAGAAAGCAGAAAATAAGATGGTAGAAATAAATTTAAGTATTTCAGGTGTTAAGCAAAAATAAACTGAGTACCCAACATTTTAGGCGAGAATTTACAGGTGGGGTGTGTGTACGTGTGTATTCGTGCATGTGTGCTGAGTCGCTTCAGCTGTGTCCCTGTGGACTTTGTGACCATGTGGACTGTAGCCCACCAGACTCCTCCGTCCATGGGATTCTCCAGGCAAGAGTACTGGAGTGGGGTGCCATTGCCTTCTCCAGGGGATCTTTCTGACACAGGGTTTGAACCCGAGTCTCTTGCAGCTCTTGCATTGCAGGCAGATTCTTTACTGCTGAGCCGCTGGGAGGCTTACAGTGTGTGTGTATCCATATACATGTATATATTCTATTTTAAAGAGTTCGGCTATATTCCATTTAAGTCATGTTTAAAACATAAGGATTTAGAAAAATTGAGAATGAGTGTGAAAAAAAAAAAAAACAAAACTATACCATGCAGACAATAACCACAAGAAAGTTGGTGTTGCTATATTAGTATCAGACGAAACAGTTCTTAAGACAGAAAATTTTAAGGACAAACATTTCAAAAGGATAAAAGGTTCAATTCTCCAGGAAGATGTCAGAGTTCTCTAAACTTGTAAGTATTTAGAATGAAGCTGACAAAATCAGTAAAGAGAAGATTAGAAAAACACAATTAATAAACCATCCCTAATTGAGTAAACATTGATAATATCATGTGTAACAACTACAGGATTCACATTCTTTGCAACCAACATGGAGCATTTTTGAATTTCAAAAGACTGAAATCATACAGACCACAGTTTATGACCATAATACAATTACTTTAGAAATCAATAACAAAAGGATAACTAGAAAAAACCCATATGTGGAAAATTAAGATGTCGTATTCTAAATAACCTGTGGGCCAAAAAGGAAATTATGATAGAAATTAGAAAATAGTTAGACTGTATGGCAAAAAATACTATAATCAAGATGTATTCAATGTAGATAAAGTAAGAGCTCGTGTACATCCTTAAATGCTTTTATTAGTAAACATGAGAAGGCAATGGCACCCCACTGCAGTACTCTTGCCTGGAAAATCCCATGGATGGAGGAGCCTAGTGGGCTTCTGTCTATGGGGTCACACAGAGTCGGACACGACTGAGTGACTTCACTTTCACTTTTCACTTTCATGCATTGGAGAAGGAAATTGCAACCCACTCCAGTGTTCTTGCATGGAGAATCCCAGGGATGGGGAAGCCTGGTGGGCTGCCTTCTATGGGGTCGCACAGATTTGGACATGACTGAAGCGCTTAGCAGCAGCAGCAGTAAACATGAAAGGCTAACAATGAGCTAAGAAGTTAGAAAAACAATAATGAAATAATAAATAAAAATGTGAAAATAAAAATAACAGCAGAAATCAATGAAATAGAAAAAAATACAAAAGAAGGTTAACAAGTCCCCAGATTCTTTCTTTGAAATGCCTCTTACAGATAAATATTAGCACAAAAGAGATAATTACAGTCAATGCAGACAAATAATTAATAAGGAGGATTACGAATTTTAAAGCTATGAACCAGAAAATTTAGAGAAATGGATAAATTCTTAGAAAAATATAACCTACTAAAACTTCTTCGAGAACAAATAGAAAATGATAGTCAAAAAAATTTAAAGAAAATAAATCAGTTGTTTAAAATTGTCCCATATGGAGAATGGAGGGAAGGGGTAGTTAAGGAATTTGAGATGGAATGTACATACTACTATATTTAAAATGGATAATCAACTAGGACCTATTGTATAGCACATGGAACTCTGTTCATTGTTTTGTGGCAGCCTGGATGGGAAGGGGAGTTTGGGGAAGAATGGATACATGTATATGTATGGCTGAGTCCCTTGGCTGTTCACCTGAAACTTTCACAACCTGATGGGAAGCGCTGACTCATAAGAAAAGACCCTGATGCTGGGAAAGATTGAAGGTAGGAGGAGAAGGGGACGACAGAAGATGAGATGGTTGGATGGCATCACCGTTTCGATAGACATGAGTTTGAGAAAGCTCTGGGAGTTGGTGATGGACAGGAAAGCCTGGCGTGCTACAGTCCATGGGACTGCAAAGAGTCAGACATGACTGAGTGACTGAACTGAAATGATCACAACATTGTTTGTTAATCAGCTATATCCCAATACAAAATAAAAAAGGTTTTTTAAAAAAGGAAAAAGAATTGTCCCATAAAATAAAAATCAATACCAGATAAATTTTTTGCTGTTGTTTTCCTTAAACAATTTTTTGGTAATAATTTTCAATCATACAAAACAAAGTAGAGAGAATCATAAAACAAGCTCCTCTATATCCACCACTCAGCTTCAATGATTGTCTTCCTTTACTTTTCATCAAACTCTTCCCTCTCCACTTAAAAACGTTTTTTATTTTGAAATAACTGTAGCCTTACTAAGTGTTCCAAAAACAGTACCAAAAGTTCTGATATGCTTTAACTCAGCTTCTCTTGTTGTTAACATTTTATATAACCTCAAGACAACTAATCAAAGCTGAGTCAACTTTGATGTGTATGTGTGTGTGTGTCCAGTTGCTTGGTCAACTTTGGTACAGTAGTATTAACTAATCTTCAGACTATAATTGAATATCACAAGTTTTCCCATTAATGTCCTTTTTTTTTTTTTTTAATCCAGGATAAAATCAGGAGTCTCCTCCTCTTCCTCTACAATAGTTCCTCAAGGTCAAGTTTCACAGTTGAGGTCTAACAAATACTCAGGAGACAAGTAATTCCAATCTTTCACAACCTATTCCAAAGACAAAAAAGAGAAAACACTCCTTAGCTTGCTTTATGAAGTTAGAATAACTGATAATGAGATCAGTCTCACTTATGAACAGTGATGCAAAAAATCCAGACAAAATAATAGAAAATCATATCATAAAGTATATGGAAAGTTAATAAATCATGACCAGGATGAATTTACTCTAGGAGTGCACAGTTGGATTACCATTAGATAATCAGTTAATGAAATAAATTAATATGTTAAAAGCAAAAAAATCATATCACCTCAATAGATGTAAAAATGATAGAATTCCACATATATTCTTGCTAATTTTTTTCAAATTGAGATATTATTGACATACATTATGTTTCAGGTATATAGCATAATGATTTGATATTTGTCTATATTACAAAATGATCATTAAATAAGTCTAGTTAACCTCCATCACTATACACAGTTACACACTTTATTTTTCTTATGTTGAAAACTTTACTCTCTTAGCAACTGTCAGATATGCTATATAGTATTAACAACTGTAGTCACCATTCTGTACATTATATCCCCATGACCTATTTATTTTCTAACTGGAAGTTAGTACTTTTTGACACCTTTCACCCATCTCTTTGGGTGCTGAGTAATCTCCCCATCTCATTGTTTTCCATGGTTAGTCGAAACTTCAAGCTGCCTTCCCCTTCATTTGGCTAAAAATAATTCCCTTTCTACCACCCCTTTATCCAACAGCAAATGCATTTTTCTACTACTTCACACACATACATGCACCCCTCAACTTCCTGATAAATCCCCAACTTGTGACACCATCAAATTATCTTCTCTCATTCTTTCCTCTGTTTCACTGGAAGTAGTGTTCTTCATTCTTTCCAAGATTAAATACTCCAGTGTGTTCTGGCCTCAATCTAGAGTCCCTCTCAAAATAGGCTGCTACATCCTATCCTGAATTGGAGGTGCCCAGCAAGGAACGTTTACAAAATCAATGTGACCAGGTCTCCCGGGGTTGACTGTTACACAATCTGAGCAATTATATGTAGTGACCCTCTTCAAATTGTCTCCTTCCCTTTATAGTTACCCTTTCTGGAAAAAAGCTGTAGGCTACCCTTGCTGTTTCTTCTTCCTTGTCTTCTCCTCTAGCTTCAGCCCCCACTACCTCTCTATAATATGTGTTACTTAGGCCAACAGTTTCTTACGACCAAATCTAATGAATATTTTTCTATCTTTATCTTACCCAGCAGTTATTTGAAGTTACAGACCATCCTTTTCTTGAACTTTCTTTAACATCCATCCTCTTCTGATTTTCCTTCTTCTTATCTTGCTGGCTAGCTCTCAGATTCCTTTAAGATCATTCATTGTCTGGGCCTTCCTTAGAGGTCAGTGTTCTCTGAGGTTACATCCTAGACTCTGTCCTCCTCTCCTTTTTTCAGATTGCTTGGGTGACATAGTTGAAATACTCAGCCTTATCTATAGTAGGATCACATTTTGAGACTTGGAGTTTGGGGGATGGAGATGAAGAGGGAAGGTTCTGAAGTCAAGTGTGGGGCATATAATTTAGCCTTGCTGCTGTTGCTTTTGTCCGACTCTGTGCGACCCCATAGACGGCAGCCCACCAGGCTCCCCCATCCCTGGAATTCTCAAGGCAAGAACACTGGAGTGGGTTGCCATTTCCTTCTCCAATGCATGAAAGTGAAAAGTGAAAGTGAAGTCACTCAGTTGTGTCCTACTCTTAGCGACCCAATAGACTGTAGCCCACCAGGCTCCTCCATCCATGGGATTTTCCAGGCAAGAGTACTGGAGTAGGGTGCCATTGCCTTCTCCGAATTTAGCCTTAGAGATCCTTTTAATAGTTTATGAACACACTAGAGCACCATCTGTCATAAGCTAGCATAGTTTTTCCTTCGGTGTTGGAAGAGATTATTGAATTTCAGCTGAGCACCAGGTTATCTGTATTTGACTTGGGTTTAGGACCATAAATATAAAACAAAAAGTAGGCACAATATCTTTAAATACAAGACCAACTCTCAGCCTAGGGGAATGTTTAGACTGGGGAAATGGAAACTTGCTAAAAGTATTACATCTTTTCTCATGTTCATTTGGGGATATAGGCTGTATGAGAGGAATGGTGAGAGGAATGAGAGGGAAATTATTGTATCATTATAACTATGGATTTTCTCTATCCCTTTTGTTCTTTCTTGTTTTAACCAAAAGTGTGTAGTTGGATTTGGGCTTTCCTGGTGGCTCAGTGGTGAAGAATCTGACTGCCAGTGCAGGAGATGCAAGTTTGATCCCTGGGTTCAGAAGATCCCCTGGAGAAAGAAATGGCAACCAACGCCAGTGTTCTTGCCTGGGAAAATCCCGTGGACAGAGGAACCTGGTGGGCTACAGTCCATGGGATCACAAAGATTTGGACATGAACGACTAAACAACAATAGTTGGATTTGCATAAGTGAAATGTGCTTGTGCATTCTACTACCTGTTTGCAAATAACTCTTCTGTATCTCCAATTTGGTCTTCTGAGACCAGGTTCACATGCTGAAGATCCCCTTATAGGTGGATTCTCCCTTCATATTAACACTCTAGACAGAGAAGGCAATGGCACCCCACTCCAGTACTCTTGCATGGAAAATCCCATGGGCAGAGGAGCCTGGTAGGCTGCAGACCAAGGGGTCATTAAGAGTCAGACACAACTGAGCGACTTCACGTTCACTTTTCACTTTCATCCATTGAAGAAGGAAATGGCAACCCGCTCCAGTGTCCTTGCTTGGAGAATCCCAGGGATGAGGGAGCCTGGTGGGCTGCCGTCTATGGGGTCATTCAGAGTCAGACACGACTGAAGCAACTTAGCAGCAGCAGACAGAACTCAACGTTTCTCCCCCATCCTTACACAACTGCCCCCCATCTACTTCCCTTCTCTAGTCCCACCTGGAAGAATCAGTCACCCAAGCCAAATGCCTAAGAATTATCCCTAGATCTTTTCTTTTCCTTAGCATCCACATTTCATTAACAGCCAAGGCATATTCACTCTATTCTTGTAAAGTCACTCAAATCTTTGCTCTAGCTCTCCATCCCACTGCTATTGCCTTAGTTTATGTTTGCCATCTTCTGTCTTTTCTTAGAATTATTGCACTAGCTTTTAACTGTTTTGTTGTTTTCCAAGCTTCTGTCTTATCCTCTCTTCCTTCTAGTATTAAGAAAAAGTAAACAATGCTTGAAAATAAGGCCAAGGCAGTACGAGTAGATCCTTTCAATGTGTTGTAATATTTAAGGAAATGGCAACTCACTCCAGTATTCGTGGCTAGGAAATCCCATGGACAGAGGAGTCTAGTGCGCTTATAGTCCGTGGGGTCACAAAAGAGTTGGATACAACTTAGTGACTCACCACCACCAACAACCCAACAATTATTTCATTAGGGAACATACCACCATTGAAGTTTTTTTTAATGAAGATATGATGACTGGAATTTATAAGATAAGAGTTCACATTCTATGCAGTTACATGTTGATTTGTGGATTTTTGCCTGGTAGAGATACAAACAGTTTTGTCCCTAGAAAAGTTAATCCCAAGATTTTATTACTGTAACACTAAATAAATCTGTGTCTAACTTAAATGAATAAGAAACTCATCTCATTTTGATTCCTCTCCTGATGGCCTATGTAAATCCCTTTTCTTCAAGTGTCTTGGAACCAGCTTACCTAAATTACTGGTTCTCTCATTATTTAATGAGTTAAATAAAACTGTCAACCAGTGTCCATTCTATATTAACAAGAGGCTCATTTTTTAATCATTTTTAAAATTACACTTTGACAGCATGCTGCTACTAATAAATTATTTCCAAATTGCTTATCTGATCATGTTATTTCTCTGTTTATTTCCCTTAATGGCTCCGTGTAACCTTAACAGCTGATGTTGCTCCCTAGCTTGATACTTTCATGCCCTTCATGGCTTTGGTTCTGTCTATTTTCCTAGCCAAATCTCTTGCCATCCCCTCACAAACCCTTTATGTTCTAACCATGTGACACTAATCAAGCAACACTTTCTTCTGTTTGTACATGTCACTTTCTCATCTAGAACTCCTCCCCATCTCACTTCCACTACCCTTTCCCCCTTTCCTTCCTTTCTAAGTTATTTCTGTTCAAAACTCAGCCCAGCTATCACCTCCTGTCAAAGTCCCACCCGCCCTTCCTCCCAACCCACGAACCTGTGCTGGGTTACGGGTTCCTCTTCTGTGTTCTCCCTTTGCTTATGGCCACTGCAACATTCGCCACACTCTCTGTAATTCTTTATTTACTTCCCCATTTGTGAGACTAAAACTAGATTGTAAGCTCTTGAGTTAGGAACTGAATTGAACATCAATTAAGTAGTTATGTTTTGACTGTACTGTGAAGAAGATGACGTATTTGCCTCGTTTAGCTCAGCAAAGAATATATTTTTCTAGTACAATTGTGTCAAATTTAGTGACTGTCAACAGTGTCTTATTTATTATTATTATTTTAAAATATTGATTTATTTGGCTGTGCTAGGTCTTAGTTGCAGCTCACGAGATCTTCAGTCTTTTAGTTGTAGCATGCAAACTCTTAGTTGCGGCATACGGGATCTAGTTCCCTGACCAGGGATTGAACCCTGGCCCCCCTGCATTGGGAGCATGGAGTCAGCCACTGGACCACCAGGGAAGCACCAACAATCTTTTAAAACATAAGCAAAGTTATATGTAGCCTCCTTCCGATGGCCCCTACTCCTAAATTTATCTGTTGTTATATACAGCATTTTTCTTGATTTCTTCTTAATGTTATAGTCCATGAAAGAAAATAAAATTTTATTGTAGATTTGTCTAATAGAGTTTGTTCCACACTTCTTGATCGTATAGTCATTAAGTTACTCAGATTTTTATTCATACTCCAATTTTTGCCTACAAAGTACACAGCATTTATAGGCATGAAAGTGTTCCCATTTTCCCCCAGCCCAAGAAATTTAGAGGAAATTCTCTCTCGCTGGTTTTGAGGCCAAAGCTCACATTGGTACACTAGGTGTTCCTAGTCTTTGGATGGTAGGGAGGCCGCAGCCATCCCCAGTGTATCACGTGGTCCCTTGACTGGTCTTTCCTCTCAACCATTTCCGACTGCGGCTCATCCGCCGAAGTGACATTTCATTGTGTGATTTCCTATTGAAAAATATTCTTCTTGTGCTTTTCTAAATGCTGTTCTGTATGGAGCAAGTTGGTTTCCATTGGCAGAGAACACTGTGAGAAAAATTTCCTGATGAAAAGAATCCTAGACTTAGATGCTGAGTATCAGCAGCATAAGGAAAAGCATACCTGCATGAGGATTAGAACCTTATAAGTGTGACTGACCTCAGGCTCCAGCCAAAACAAAGACATCAGTGTAAATCCTCTGACACTTTCACTCACTCTGAACCACTGCCCAGATGTCACGGTTCTTGGTAAAGTGTGTTCAGTTTATGTCCTTGGAGCCTCTAAATCTATCAAAGAGCATTTTGCATTTTCATTCTGGGTTAGAAAAGGATCGTTGGGAAAGCTGAAATAGTTTCTTGATGGTCTCATATTCGATTTCTCATTTCTTTAGGTAAACAAGCACCTTTTCCTACTAGTGGGTGCTTCTCAGAAGATTTTAAAAACCAAAGTCTCAGGTAATATGAATCCTACTGCCTACTTGCAGTGGGATTGGTTAGATTAGTGATTTTTAAACTAAGTTCTAAGTGTCCTTATGGGTCCCTTGCAGCCCAGCTTCAGTATACGCAGCTCTATTTTTATCAATTTAATATAAATTGGACTCTGACACATATTTCATTTGGAAAAAAAGGGTTCCACTGCTTAAAGATATGTTTAAAAAAAGAAAACAGAACTAGAATCCTTTTTTTTTTTTTTTGATTCAGTAGTGGGCTTATACTGCATGCAAATAAGTAGGCTTAAGATACTGATATTGCTGTTAGTACAAAGCAGTGACACGTTTATTTTTTATTCATTTATTCTGCAAATATCTATTAAACTTCTCCTATATGCTAGGCACTGTGCTGGGTGCTGGAATATAACTAAAAATAGACAGGGTACCTGCCTTCATGGATCATGTAGCCTAGTGGAAAGATAGACAGTTAAATAATTTTCATTCACTGTTGATAACTAGGTATGTGTGTTGGGAGGAGGGAGTAAAGAAAGGCTTCTGAGTGTTAATGAAGCAGAAATAGGGAAGTAGGAGTTCAGGAGATGAGACTTGTATATGTGAAAGCCTGTGGGTAAGGGACATCCTGGCTCCCTGGAAGAACGGGAAAAAAAAGTGTTAACTCTGGAGTGTGGAGTTCAAAATAGAGAAGCCCTTGCAAGCTATCTTAAGGTGTATGGACTTTATCTTAAGAGCCACGGGAAGCAATGGGGCAAAATGATCAGATTTCTGCTTTTACAAGCTCACTCTGGCTGTAAAGTAGAGAACGGAATGAAGAGGAACAGAGTAGGGAACCAGAGGAGACACTGTTAGAGTGTTCCAAATGAGAAATGGGGATTCCCTGGGTTGTTGTTGTTTAGTCACTAAGTTGTGTCCAACTCTTTTGTAACCCCATGGACTATAGCCCAGCAGGCTTCTCTGTTCATGGGATTATCCTGGCAAGAATACTGGAGTGGGTTGCCATTTCTATCTCCAGGGGATCTTCCCAACCCAGGGATCAAACGCACATCTCCTGCATTGGCAGGTAGATTCTTTACCACTGAGTCACTAGGAAAGCCCTCCCCAGGGCGTAAGTGAGAACAAGTGCAAGAGGAGAGCTTTGGCCAGATTCTGGAGATGATGCAGGGTTAGATTCTGCTGAGTCTGATGATTGATGGGATGGGTGTTGAGTTTGGAAGGAAGGAATATCAAGGATGCTCTTCAATTCTCCGGTTCAGGCAACAGAGTGGATAGTAGAGGTATTTGTGGAGACAGGAAACTCGGGGAGAGGGTCAAGTTTAGAGAGAAAGTGATAGATTCATTTTGGACATGAGTTGGAGATCCCTGTGGGCCATCTAAGTGTAGATGTTGAGTAGACAGTTGGATGTTTAGGTATGTAGGTCAAGACACAGTCTGGGCTAGCGATATAGATGTGGGACTTATCAGAATTGAGATGATGATCAACAAACATCCTGAGAGGAGAGTGAATGACAGCTTCTAGGGAGGCTGAGAAAAGAAGGATGGTTTAGAAAGGTGGCTAGAAAAAGAGGACAAAGAGAGGGAAAATAAGAGAATCTGGTGTCATAGAAATCAAGAGAATGGTTCAAGGATGAATGAATGAGATTCAGTATTAAATGTTGCACAGGTCACAGTCTGAAAAGTGTCTCCCAAATGCAGGCCTGCCTTCTGTCAGTGACAATATGCACAAGCTGTCTGGGATTATCTCTGTCTCGTCGACAAGTTTGCTGTGCTAATCCAGGAAAAAACCTCATGTATAACAGTACAAAAATAACCAGGAGACAGGGCTCCTTTAATTCTCAGTGGATTTCCATATCAATGTGTAATTTCTGTAAATATCTGAAGAAGTTTAAAATCCAAATAGCTAATGATTGAAAAATCCCTCCCCACATATGTGTGAGCAAGTAGCTAAGACTGTCTCTAATGTGACTTCTCTGAAAATACAAAAGCCCAAATCAAGAATTCCATAAGGCCTACCCTTTAATGTAGTATAATGTTAGCATTGTGTAAAATATAATAAATATAATTTGGAGATAAATGACCAGAGTAAATGGAATCTACACACATACCTTGAAAAACTTTGAAAAGTCATGTTAACCCACAGCCATCTTTTGCTCAGACTTTCACCTCCCACCCTGCTTTCCTTACATTCTGTCCCTTATTCCCCTTTCTGCCTATACTTTTGGGTTTAACTTTAAGGGAGCTGTGATTGTGGGTAAATATGTTGAGTTTGAGATTTTTCACAGAATGGAAGGTAATGTTTCCCACAAGGGAAGTCATTCTTTGCAGAGTTCACAACTCTGTGAACCACATGGCTGGAAGGAAACCTGGGGATTATCTAGCCTACCTTCTTCTCTTTTTAGTCAATGAAATTAGGGTGGAAAGAAATGAGGTAATTGAGCAGTGACACATCAGGTGCTGAGAGGGCAGCTGAAGTAGGTTTACATATAGCCCACCCTGGATTATAAAAATATAATGCATCCTAGAGAAGACAGAAAGAACTGAACTATGTTCTGTCCTATTCTATACTGCAAGACTAAATCTGTTTATGTCAAGTAGCTTTTATTGTTGTTCAGTCACTCAGTCATGTCCAACTCTTTGTGACCCCATGGACTTCAGCATACCTGGCTTCCCTATCCTTCACTGTCTCCCAGAGTTTGCTCAGACTCATGTCCATTGAGTTGATGATACCATCTCATCCCCTGTTGCTCCCTTCTCATTCAAATATAAAGAAAAAGATTTACTTTTGTATGTGTGAGATACATTGTGAGAAACAGTCCACAAATATGAATTCTCTTTTATTTCCTGTTTCACTTCACCTTATGCAAACATTTGTTTCCAAAGAGATCAAAGACGGGGAGGTATGAATGGATTTATTCTGTGATAGCCTGTACAGCCTGCATTTTGGTCCAGGGTCCTTTCTAATACAGCACTCAAGTTCATCAATCCTCCCTTTGCTAAGAGTACCAAATTCTGGCCTTCCAGTGAGATGTCAGGGATTAATGTGGCTGCTTGGATAGGATTGACAATGGGATAGGGAGAAAATGGGCCAGGAGAGGTTAGTGAATCACATTGTTCCTGGGCCAGGTCAGTGTAAGAAAGGAAATGTTCCTGTGGACAGATGCACCCCTGAACTGCCAACGACCTTGATGAGATGGTACAGGAGGTAGCTCTCTAAATATTTGGAAATCCAGAACAGAAGGTAGGTGATGGAGTATAAGGAGAGACCTTGGACTATGGAGTAAATGGACTTGGCTTAGCATCCCAACTGTGCTTCTGAGTAGCAATGAGAATTTACAAATTTAACTTCTCTAAGCCCTTAGTTTTATTCATCTGTAAAACTTGGCAATCAAGATTGCCAGGAGAAATATCAATAACCTCAGATATGCAGATGACACCACCCTTATGGCAAAAAGTGAGGAGGAATTAAAGAGCCTCTTGATGAAAGTGAAAGAGGTGAGTGAAAAAGCTGGCTTAAAACTCAACATTCAAGAAACCAAGATCATGGCATCCAGTCCCATCACTTCATGGCAAATAGATGGGGAAACAATGGAAACAGTGACAGACTTTATTTTCTTGAACTCCAAAATCTCTGCAGATGGTGACTGCAGCCATGAAATTAAAAGACACTGACTCCTTGGAAGAAAAGCTATGACCAACCTAGACAGCATATTAAAAAGCAGAGACATTACTTTGCCGACAAAGGTCCATCTAGTCAAAGCTATGGTTTTCTAAGTTGTCATGTATGGATGTGAGAGTTGGACCATAAAGAAATCTGAGCACCAAAGAATTTATGCCTTTGAACTGTGGTGTTGGAGAAAACTCTTGTGAGTCCTTTGGACTGCAAGGAAGTCAAACCAGTCAATAGTAAAGGAAATTAGTCCTGAATATTCATTGGAAGGACTGATGCTGAAGCTAAAGCTCCAATACTTTGGCCATCTGATGTGAAGAACTGACTCATTGGAAAAGATCCTGATGCTGGGAAAGATTAAAGGCAGGAGGAGAAGAGGACTACAGACAGAGGATGGGATGGTTGGATGGCATCATTGACTCAATGGACATGAGTTTGAGCAAGCTCTGGGAGTTGGTGATGGACAGGGAAGCCTGGCATGCTGCAGTCCATGGGTCGCAAAGAGTCGGACACGACTGAGCGACTGAACTGAACTGAATTGAAGCCCTTACTTTTCTTCATCTGTAAAATTTGGTTGTGAAGATGCAATGAAATAAAGTATGTTAAGAACCCAGAATAATAATTAATTTTAATTTCTCTTTTCTTCACTTTAAATTCCTTAGCTTTCTTCCATTTCAAGCCCTCTCTCTTCATGTTCCAGCTAACTGGCTCTACTAAAGACAGGCTCAAGTTTTCCTTGAGATACCCTTGAGGAAAACCTCCTTGAAACTTGGACCTATGTTTTCAGAAGAAATTAGAATGGTAAGTCAACACTGTTGGTTTTTCCTCCCAGTTCTATTGAGATATAATTGACATATATCATTGTATAAGTTTAAGGTATCAACATAATTATTTGACTTTTGTGTATGTTGCAAAATTATCACCACAATAAGATTAGTTAATATCCATCAGCTCCAAATAGTTATAATTTTTTCTTTGTGATAAGAATTTTTAAAGTCCACTCTTAGCAACTTTCAAATATATAATACAGTATTATATATTACATTCCCAGAATTTATTTATCCTATAATTAGAAGTTTGTACCTGTTGACCACCTTCACCTAATTCCATCATCCCCCGCAGTACAACCCCCTACCAACTTCTTACCCTCTACCTCTGACAATTACAAACCTGATCTTTGTTTCTGCGGGTTTGGTTTTTTTAGATTCCACCTATAGGTGAGATTCGGAGAAGGCAGTGGCACCCCACTCCAGTACTCTTGCCTGGAAAATCCCATGGACGGAGGAGCCTGGTAGGCTGCAGTCCTTGGAGTCGCTAAGAGTCAGACATGACTGAGCGACTTCATTTTCACTTTTCACTTTCATGCATTGGAGAAGGAAATGGCAACCCACTCCAGTGTTCTTGCCTGGAAAATCCCATGGACGGAGGAGCCTGGTGGGCTGCCGTCTTTGGGGTCACACAGAGTCGGACACGACTGAAGTGACTTAGCAGCAGCAGCATAGGTGAGATTAAACAGTATTTGTCTTTCTCTGTCTGTCTTATTTCACTTAGCATAATGCCCTCAATAGCAAGCTGAATAGTATTCTCTCATATATATATACACCACAGTTTCCTTATTCAGTCATCTGTCAGCAGGCACTTAGGTTGTCTCCATGTCTTGTCTATTGTAAATAATGCTGCAGTGAACATCAGGTACAGATATTTCTTTGAGATACTGATTTTTTTTACTTTGGATGTAACCCAGGAGTGGCATTGCTGGATCATATGGTAGTTCTGTTTTTGTTTTTTGAGTAAACTCCATATGTTTTCCATAATGGCTCTACCAACTTACATGTCTACCAACAGTGCTCAAGGATCCCTTTCTCCATGTTTTCACCATCATTTTTATTTCTTGTCTTTTTGATAATACTCATTCTTACAGGTATGAGGTAATATAATGGTTTTTAGTTGCCTTTTCCTTATAATTAGTGATAGCTTGACACTATTTGTGACAGGGAAAAACTGCTTGCAATTGGTAATACCCAACTGTTTCCAAAGGAATTTCTTTGCTGAACAGAGTGATGGGTATGAGGATGCAAGTGTAAGAAAGTTCACTAACTTTGTCTGCATTAGAAACTTTCTATTTATTTATTTTTTGCAGGAGGTAAGGGGGAGAGCAGGACCAAGGGACCATGCAGTGAGATCCAGAGCCAGGGAAAACTGGAGCCTATATGTAGATAAGATTAAAGGGTGAAGAAGTAGCCTTAGGGGGACTTTGTGGGGAGAACTGAGATGTTGCTTAATAGGAATTTCTGTGGTTTGTCTTGTGATGTTTAATATGGCCCTTTCATGCCTCTCTCCATGGAATCTATATTAAAACCTATGTTTCTTATAATGTCTCATGGGAGTTAAATTTGTTCTTGTTGAGAAGTGTAGAAGTGCTGAATTCTACTTCAAGGTATCTGTGAACCTAAGACAAGGCTGCCTGTGACGTCCAGACATATCTGGGTCATATTACTTAAGATATCAGCATCCTCTCCTCTGGCCAAAGATATGCATTGTTTTAAAAAAGCAGAATAAAGAAATAAACATCTAGAAACCATCATTATTAGGCCCAGAAAAGTGAAAGTGAAAGTGAAGTCGTTCAGTCATGTCCGACTCTTTGCAACCCCACAGACTGTAGCCCACCAGGCTCCTCCATCCGTGGGATTCTCCAGGCAAGAATACTGGAGTGGGTTGCCATTTCCTTCTCCAGGGGATCTTCCCAACCCAGGGATCAAACCCAGGTCTCCCACATTGCAGGCAGATGCTTTAACCTCTGAGCCACTAGGGAAGCCCTATTAGGCCCAGAACCACACATCAAATCTCTGAAGGATTAAGGGAGTTTATGGCAAACATACCCAAATCCAGAAGATTTTGGCTTAACCTACAGCTTTCCTTTGTACCTCACAACATGGTTATAGAGCTTCCATTCCAAATGTTTCTGATTTGGACAAGGTCACTCATGCAGAACATTTACCTGATGCTGTAAAATCTGTGTGAAAAGTCAAGGAATAAAACAGTATTCAGTAAATCCTATGGCAAGGACTCTCAACTCACTGAGAAATTGTTCTATGCCCAGAAAACCAAAAGCAGCAGCCTTCCCAGTTCACTTGTTAGGTAATGGGGTAAGGGTGAGGGCGGGGGAAATGGGATAATTTTCAAAGCTTCCAGCAGAGCTTGTGGTCACATTTAGCTCCATAGCTCTACCTCCCCATAATTTTCTTTGCTTTTTCACAGTGAAATTGGGTCTATTAGGAAGCAAGAAGTAGCTTTTAAGAAAAACGTTTCAGAAAAACACATACTTCATAAAAACTGATAGGAGTGGAAATTGCATATAATATAGATGACAGAGTCCAGGAAGGAATCCAGGAAGCTTTTAAGATTTGAGAGTGATGTGTAGTGTTCTGCTTCAGAACAAAGGCTATTCGAATGAATAAAGCTGCAGGAATTTGTTGTGGGAGATTAATTGCTTCAAGCCTTTGGTGCCACTTCCAGAACAGTTACTCTTTTAATTGAAAAACTGGTTTCTACAGAATGACTTACAGGTACAAATGAGTGGATGATGTTCTGCTGCAAAGATAACATAAAGATATCTCTGAATATGCTACCCTGAGCTGTCGCATAAGCCAGCTCTGAGAACTGAGCATCATGATGTAGAGGAAACAGCCTAAGATTTAGAGTCAAATGACCAAGATGAAAACCCAAGCTCTAAATATTTGCTACCTGTCAAGTAGCCAGTCTCTCAGTTCTTCTGAGATTCAATATCCTCTTATACCAAATGAGGTGTTACATGCCACATGATTGTCATGAGACTCGATGGATACAAAATATAGATGGAAGCACTTATAGATATGACAAGATACTGAATATAGTTCCCTGTTGTTCTGATTTGTTGTTTAGTCAATAAGTCGTGTCCTACTCTGTGACCCCGAGGACTGTAGCCCACCAGTCCATGGGATTCTCCAGGCAAGAATACTGGAATGGGTTGCCATTTCCTTCTCCAGGGGATCTTCCCAGCCCAGGCATTGAACCTCAGTCTCCTGCTTGGCAGGCGGATTCTTTACCGCTGAGCCACTGGGGAAATCCATAGTTCTCTGTGCTATACAATAAATCTTGTTTGCCTGTTTTATTTATTTGTTATTCCCATACTGCTTATTTATCCCCTCCACTTTTTCCCTTTGGTAACCGTAAGTTTGGTTTCCATGTCTGTGAGTCTGTTTCTGTTTGTATATAAGTTCACTTGTTTTTTAGATGCCACATGTAAGTGATATCATACTATATTAGTCTTTGTCTGATTTAACTCACTTACTACAATATTCTCTAAGTTCATCCATGCTGCTGCAAATGGAAACATTTCATTCTTCTTTATGGCTGAGTAATATACCATTGTATGTGTATACTACATCTTACGGCAATCTGTTGATGGATACCTGTGTTGCTTCCATGGCTTGGCTATTGTAAATAGTGCTGCTGTGAATATGGGGGTGCATGTATCTTTTTTTATTCTAACAAAGTGTTTTTATATTTTATTTTTTAAATTTATTTTTATTGAAGTGTAGTTGAATTACAATGTTGTGTTACTGCCGTACAGTGAAGAGACTCAGTTATATATACACTCTTTTTCATATTCGTTTCCATTATAGTTTATCACAGGGTATTGAATATAGTTTCCTGTGCCAGATAGTAAGACTTGTTGTTTATCCATTCTATATATTGCATGTATCTTTTCAAATTAGAGTTTTCATCTTTTCTGGATATATGCCCAGGAGTGGGACTGGGGAATCATATGGTAGTTCTATTTTTAGTTTTTTAAGTAACTTCCATACTGTTTTCCACAGTGTCTGCATCAATTTACATTCCCACCAACAGTGTAGGAGGGTTCCCTCTTCTCCACACCCCCTCCAGTTTTTATTTTTTGTAGACTTTTTTTTTTTTTTTTAAGACTTTTTGATGATAGTCGTTCTGACTGGTGTGAGGTGATAGTCTCATTGTTGTTTTAATCTACTTTTCTTCTGTAATCAGTGATGTTTTCATGTGCCTATTGGTCTAGATGGAAGCACTTAAAAAATGTTTTTACAACATTAATACATGTTCAGTGCAAGAAACTTTGAAAACAGAAAAAGACAAAGGAAAATACTAAAGAGGTACCCATAATTTTATTAACCAAGGAGAACAGACAGTATTTCAGCGTCTTCAATTTTTTTTAGAGCTTCCAGGCGCATATACACACACAGACACCTTTCCTTTTAAACAAAAAATAACCTTTTAACTGTATACATTTTTGTAACCTGTGTTCTGCTTAGCAATATATTGCAAAATATTTCCTATGTCAATAGTCTTCAATTACATGTTTAGGAAAACACTTTTTTTTTTTTTTGTCACTCCTCTCGGCTTACAGGATCTTAGTTTCCTGACCAGGGATTGAACCCTGGCCCATGGCAGTGAAAATCCCAAGTCTTAACCACTAGATTGCCAGGGAATTTCCAGGAAAGCTTGTTTAAAACTGTCAAAGGCCATTCATATATCAGCAGTTATTATTAAAATATAAATGAATGAATGAATGTATTCATTTCTTCCCCAATACGTACAAAACTCTATGCCTCCAAAAAGATGTCCTGCATCATTCTATTGGCAATTCTCTAAATAAAACTTAAAAGTGAGTGGAATCATTTTTGTCTATCATTTGTTATTTCTTTTCTAATCTTTTCTTTCTAATAACTGAAAATATAAAAGTTATAAAATGAAATTATGTGCCAGTATATTTTATTTTAAATGCCTTTAATTTATTCTCTTCAAATTTGTTTTGAAATCATGCATGGATTCTATTGAGAAATGCTACATGTGCATCATGATGCTTCACATTAACATAATTTAAAAATAATTACCTACAAGTCTGGACCCATTCCCTCTTTGTTTTTCATGTTCAAGGTCTTTTATGCTCATGAAGAATATATATGCTTTTTCTATGCACATAGCTAGAAAGTAAATTGCAGCTCTGGTTTGGAAATGGTTAAAGATGATGAATGGGTAAGTTAATTTGTGTGACATGCCTTGCCCACTTTCCCTACCTCATCTAATCTGGATTGAGATTTTGGAGGCATGGGTCCTCTCTCTGACTCTGTTACTATTTATGCATTGTAAGTAAGCCACTCACATTTCCTCAACCCTGGTTTTCTCATCTGTAAATGTCCAGAGGAGAAGAGATCATCTTTATACTTCTGAGATTCTAAGGCTCTCATTTGGAGAGCCAGGTGAATATTTGGATGGCATACGAGAGATAATGTCAATACATATGCCCTGGAACAGCTCTAACCTGTTGATAACATAGTGAAATCTTTTGGATCACTCATTAAAATGACCCTGCTGGAGCTTCCAAGTAACCTCATGCTCCAAACCCACTCCTTTCAATGTCCCTGGCCCTTCCTCCTGGATCCTCAGTCATCTTCAAATTCCAGCAACTAAGAGGTCTCCAGCTGGCGTCCATAATGGTTACTCAGTGCCTGACTCAATCCAGTTTTTAAATATTTTGAATATTACCCTTGATTATAAGAAGTTGTTTGCATGCTCACTGCCCAACACATGTCAGCTCATGACGGAGGCCAGGTCATTACCCCTGTGACTAAATCTTCTGAAGTTCACAAAATTGGAGACTATATTTAGAATTGACCATTTGTACACATAGTGGGTGGAAATATAGCAAAAACTTTAACTGAACTTCATGAGTTTTATTGACTTCTGTGTAATTTAAGGTAAAGTTGATACATTTCTTTTTCTGTGTTTGTGCTAAGTCGCTTCAGTCGTGTCCAACTCTTTGCAACCCTATGGATTGTAGTCTGCCAAACTCCTCTGTTCATGGGATTCTCCAGGCAAGAATACTGGAGTGGGTTGTCATTTCCTTCTCCAGGGGAATCTTGCCAATCCAGGGATCAAGCCCACATCTCTTGCATCTCCTGCACTGGCAGGCTGCTTCTGTACTACTAGTGCCACCTGGGAAGCCCCAGGTGTTCAGCTGTTTTCTGCGTTCAGTTGTTTCTAATTGCTTAAAAAGTAAAGGGATTTTTTTTTTTTTTACAGTTTAGTTTTAGACTTCAAAATAGCAAAATATAGGAATGCATTCTTTTTTATTTTTCGAACATCTATATTGATGTTTAAGTTATATATGATGAAATCCACCCATTTAAAGTGTACAATTCAGTGGTTTGTAGCATATTCAAGAGTTATGGAGCCATCATTACAATATAATTTTATCACCCTAAAAGCCCATCCTCCTTAGCTACCACTCCCCACCCCCCTCCCTTAATCACTGGAAACCGCTAATCTTCCTTCTGTCTCCTATATATTTGCCTGTTCTTAGACATTTCATATAAATGAAATTGTATAGTACGTGGTCTCGTATTAACTGGCTTCTTTCACTTAACATACGAGTATATGTATATACAAGGGTATGCTGCTGCTGCTGCTAAGTCCCTTCAGTTCAGTTCAGTTCAGTCTCTCAGTCTTGTCCGACTCTTTGTGACCCCATGAACTGCAGCATGCCAGGCCTCCGTGTCCATCACCAACTCCTGGAGTTCACCCAAACCCATGTCCATTGAGTCGGTGATGCCATCCAGCCATCTCATCCTCTGTCGTCCCCTTCTCCTTCTGCCCTCAATCTTTCCCAGCATCAGGGTCTTTTCAAATGAGTCAGCTCTTCGCATCAGGTGGCCAAAGTATTGGAGTTTCAGCTTCAACATCAGTCCTTCCAATGAACACCCAGTACTGGTCGTGTCCGACTCTGTGTGACCTCATACACGGCAGCCACCAGGTTCCCCCATCCCTGGGATTCTCCAGGCAAGAACACTGGAGTGGGTTGCCATTTCCTTCTCCAATGCATGAAAGGGAAAAGTAAAAGTGAAGTTGCTCAGTTGTGTCCTACTCTTAGCGACCCCATGGACTGCAGCCCACCAGGCTCCTCCGGCCATGGGATTCTTCAGGCAAGAGTGCTGGAGTCGGGTGCCAGTGCCTTCTCCATACAAGGGTATGACTATATTCTAAATGTAGAATCAAGTTGTAACCAGAAGCAATCCTGAGCCAAAGTTGACACAATACTGTTTGGTGTAGTGATTCAGCTCCCCAAACCCCAGGCCTTCCCTCCCTAAAAGTTTCCCAATTCTGGACTTATGTCCTCCCTCACAAACAAATGTTTTGTCAAATGCCTCAATCTGTGAAGATCTGTTTTATCTCAGATCTCACAAACTCAGGGGTGGGATGGGGGCGGTGAGAGGGAGGTTCAAGAAGGAGGGGGGATATATGTGTACATATAGCTGATTCACTTTGTTTTACAGCAGAAACTAATATAACATTGTAAAGCAATTATACTCTAATAAAAACATGAGGAATTTTTACTACACCTAAAAAAAAAATATCACAAACTTACTGAAAGTAAGGAATCAGAGCAGTGGGTACTTAATACGCTACTCTCCCCAGTGGTAATTAATTTAAGAGATTATTCCCTAATAACATTAAAATTCTATTTTGGAGTTCTAACAAAGGGCTGGGCTCTGACTCAGCACATTTCTATACCTCATTGTAGGTAATTCTTACTAACCACAGAGGAGTATATTAATATTTTAATTTTACAGAGGAGAAGATAGAGGGTCAAAGGAATTAAGTAATATTCCCAAGGCAAGACATCTATCAAATAGCAGAATCAGGATGTCCATCAAGATGTGTTTGATATTAAGGTCTATGCTCTTAATTATTTCATAGAATTTAAGACTCACATTTTTCATATTTTCATGTCTCTGAAATTGGGATGCCTCTTACAATTGGAGATATCTTATCATAGTTGGCACTGGTATTTCTTTCTTAGTGGTACATAAAATAGCGGTGCATTTTACAATTGGTTGGCACTTCCCTGGTAGCTAAGCTGGTAAAGAATCTGCCTGCAATGCAGGAGACCCCAGTTTGATTCCTGGGTCGGGAAGATCCCCTGGAGAAGGGATAGGCTACTGACTCCAGTATTCTTGGGCTTCCCTCGTGGCTCAGCTGGTGAGGAATCCTCTTGCAATGCGGGAGACCTGGGTTGGGAAGATCACCCAGAGAAGGGAACAGCTACCCACTCCAGTATTTTGGCCTGGAGAGTTCCACGGACTGTAGAGTCCATAGGGTGGCAAAGAGTTGAACGTGACTGAGTGACTTTCACTTTACAATTGGTTATATCTTTGTTTTGACAAAACCTGGTACAAACAATATTGCCTCCCTAAATGAACTAACCTTTAATAATGAAATTTGAGCATCAGTGACAAAGTTAGGAGCAGAGGAGAAGATGGGTTTTGAGGGGAAATTCCTCCCTCAACTTAGCAATGTATCTTGTAATACAAATGCCTATCTGTTTCTTCTGTGGATAAAAGGGATCTGATCAACGCTATCCTCATAATGCCTTAATCACAAACAATTATGTTTTCTGAATATATACTGAAATGGAAAAATTTTGAAATCTAAGTTTTTCCATTGCAGTATAGAGCAATGATGATCTTGCAACATCAGTCAAAGACATGTCAGAGTTATTCAAGTTGATATACTGCTCTTAATTTTCAAAACATTATGAAACTTTTACAGGATAATGTTCCAACTCTTCAAAAGTTGAGGAATAATTGACCTACAGCAAATTGATATTAGGATATGAGGTACATACTTGCAATGCCTCATGTATTTTTGTATTTTATTCTCATAACTGTCTGCCCATAGCACTTTTGAGAAGAAGATGAATATAAATGTTTTTGCACAAAAAAATTATCTCTCAATATTTTTCTTTCTGTTTTCTAGTAGTGTTGGTCTTAGTCGCTCAGTTGTGTTTGACTCTGCGATCCCATGGACCTGTAGCTCACCAGGCTCCTCTGTCTGCGGGATTTTCCAGGCAAGAATACTAGAGTGGGTTGCAATTTCCTTCTCCAGGAGATCTTCCTGATCCAGGGAGTGAACCTGGGTCTCCTGCATTGCAGGCTGATTTTTACTGTCTAAGCAACCAGGGAGGCATTTTAAAGGAAGTGTTCTTGATCTTTCCAGAGCAGAATAAGAATTAGGTAGAACGAAGGAGGCAGGAGAAAGCTCATGAGTATTCCCTTGTGGTTTAGTTAGGTTACTGTTGACCTGATTTTTTTTTCTTTCTGGTATTTCTCTAGACTAAGTCATAGGGCTTTAGGCTTTTCTGTCCTTTATGGAGATTCACCAGTAAAGCTGGAGTCAGGACTTTGATATTCTGGACCAATCTCAGACTAGAAACTTAAAAGGAGAGTGGCTAGAGATGGAGAAAAGAGGAGGGGAGGGGGACAAGAAAGCAGGGGCTAACATTATCAAATGGTGGGGGTTTTTTGTTTGTTTGTTTTAAGGGCTTCCTCTGGTTGCTGTGTGAGAACAGATTGGAGAATTGTTCTTAAAAGATAAGGATAAAAGATATGGATTCTTGTCCCAGCTCTACCAGATGCTGAATGACTGAGGGAAGGCATTCCTTTTGGTTCCCTAATGAGGTTAATTATGTCTGTCATATCTAGCTTATAAGCTGTGAGGAGATTCAGATAAAATGATGTCTATAAAGTGTTTTGAAGAAGCTCAAAGGGAGACACAAATACAAAAATTAATTTACATGGCAAAGTGCTATACAGTAAAGCTTCTGTGATAATTACAACAAAACAGCTACCACTTATTAAGCACATATTTTCCATTTTGTCCTCACAGTGGCAATTATGAGAAAGAAATTACTGGTCTTAATTTAGAGCTGAGCAAACATTTAAAGAAGTTAAGCAACTTTCCCAGGGTCATAGTTGCTTAGAGGCAGAACCAGGATTCAAACTCAGGTGTGGCTGACTCTTAAACCACAGCTTAAGTCATTCTGCTTACATCTTCAATCTTTTTCTCTTTGCCACATTTATTGTGAGAACCACAGAAAAGGTAAGTACTTAAAGTAATAACTCATTTTGCCTACACATATTAATTATAAGCTTGCCTTTTTTTCTTTTGTGTGTTGTTTTGATTTATAAAACTTTTTTTTCTGCCATAACTGTGTTACATGGACAGTTGGAATGATGGCAGATAAGAGTTGAATGTCAGCAAGTAATCAGGTCAGCCTTTTTTGCTAGACTTAGGAGTGATAGGATAATATTTTCTGGTTATGATCATTCTTTCTTGTTTACTTTGTTGATACAAAGTAAGTTTACTGAATTATAGAAATTTTTTCTTTTAAAAATTGAGATATAATTGATATATAACATTGTGTAAGTTCAAGGTGTATAAAATGTTGATTTGATACATTCATATATAGCAATGTGATTACTATCCTAGCATTAGCTTGCACCTATATCAATCACATAATTTTCATTTCTTTTTTGTGGTGAGAACAATTAAAGATCTATTCTCTTGGCAACTTTGAAGTTTATAATACATTATTGTTGGCTGTAATCACTATGCTGTGCATTAGATCCTTCAGAACTTATTTATATACTAGTTTTAAGTTTGTACCCATAAACAACATTCCTCTGCCCACCACTTCCTGATAAACACCATTCTACTCTCTGTTTAAATGAGTTCAGGTTTTTATATTCCAACATACCATATAGTATTCCACATACCATAGAGTATTTGTCCTTCTCTGTTTGACTTTCCTCACTTAGCATAACGCCCTCAAGTTCCATCTGTGTTTCTCATGACTGAATAGTATTCCATTGTGTGTTTGCATGTGTATATTTGTGTGATATGTGACAAACAGATCACATCTTCATTATCCTTTCACCTTTTGAACAACACTTAGGAGGTTTCTGTATCTTGGTTGTTGCGAATAACGCTGCAGTGAACATCTTTTCAACATCCTGTTTTCATTTCCTTTGGATGTACACCCAGAAGTGGGATTGCTAGATCACATGGTAGTTGTTTTTTTAATTTCTTGAGGAATCCCCATACTGTTTTCTATGAATTTGACTGAACCAATTTTCATTTCCATTAACATTGCACAAGGGTTCCTTTTTCTCCATAAGCTCACCAGCATTTGGTATTTTCTTCTTGGTGACAGGCATTCTAACAGGTTTGAGGTGGTATTTCATTGTGGTTTTATTTGCATTTCACCGATGATTAGTGATATCCTTTTGTGTATAGATACATCCTTTTGTGTATCTGTTGGCTGTTTGCATTATTCTTTGGGAAAATGTCTATTCAGTTCCTATGCCCATTTTAAAATCAGACTATTTGTTTTCATTACTGAGATGTATAAGTTCTTTATATATTTTGGCTATTAATCCCTTATACAATATATGGTTTAGATGTATTTTCTTCCATTCATTTAGTTGCCTTTCCATTTTTTGATTGTTTTGCTGTGCAGAAACTCTTTAGTTCAGTGTAGCCTCACTTTTGCAAATAAAAGTTTGCTTTTATTGCTTGATATTTTGGTGTCATATGTAAAAAAAATCATTGCCAAACAAATTTCAAGGAGCTTTCTTCCCTATGCTTTCTTTCTTCTAGGGGAGTTAATAGAATCATGTCTTATGATTAACTCTTTAATTCATTTCAAGTTAATTTTTCTGAGTGGTATGAAATATGGGTCCAGTTTCATTGTTTTGCATATGGTTGTCCAGTTTTCACAACACCATTTGTTGAAAGGTCTACCTTTTCTCCACTGAGTGTTGGCTCCCTTGTCAAATATTAGTTGACCATATATGCTGGAGTGTATTTCTGGGCTCTCCATTCTATTTCATTGGTCTTTGTGTCTATTTTTATGCCAGTACCATATTGTTTTAATTACAGTAACTTTGTAGTATATTTTGAAACCAGGATATATGATGCTTCCATTTTTGTCCTTTCTCAGGATTGCTTTGGCTATTTGGGGTCTTATATGGTTCTACAGAAATTTTAGAATTATTTTTTCTTTTTATGTGAAAAGTGTTCTTGGAATTTTGATAAAGATTGTGTTGAATCAACAGAGTGGTTTGAGTATGGACATTTTAACAATATTCTTCTGATCCATGAACAAGGGATATCTTTCCATTTATTTGTGTCTTCTTCAATTTCTTTCACTGAAGTCTTGTAGTTTTCATTGTAAAGCTCGTTCACATTTTTGGTTAAATTATTCATAAATATTTTCTTAATTTGATGCTATTGTGAATGGGATAGGGTTTTTTCCAGATATTTTGTTGTGAGTGTACAGAAACACAACTGATTTCTATATGTTGATTTTATATCCTGCATATTTAATGAATTCATTGATCAGTTCCAACAATTTTTGGTGGAGTCTTTAGGATTTTCTATGTATAGGATCATATCATCTCCAAATAATAACAGTTTTACTGCTTCCTTTATGATTTAGATGCTCATTATTTCTTGGTCTTGCCTAATTGCTCTAGGACTTCCAGTACCATGTTGATTAAGACTGGTCAGAGTGGGCAACCTTGTCTTCTTCCTGATCTTAGAGAAAAACCTTTCAGTCTTTCACTATTGAGTATGATGATAACCATGAGTTTGTTGTATGTAGCTTTATTGTGTTGATATATTTTCCTTCTATGTCCAATTTTTGAGAGCTTTTATCATGAAAGGATGTTGTATTTTGTTAAATGCCTTTTCTGTATCTACTGAGATAATTACATGATTTTTATATTTTGTTCTATTAATGTTGTATATTACATTTATTGATTTGTATATAGTGAAACATTCTTGCATCCAAGGGATAAATCTCACTTGGTCATTGTGTATGATCCTTTTAATGTGTTGTTAAATTGTTAATATTTTGTTGAGAAATTTTGCATCTATATTCATCAGGGATTTTGGTCTATAGTTTTCTTTTCTTGTGGTATCCTTATCGGGTTTTGGTATCAGGCTAATGCTGGACTCTTAAAATGAATTTGTAATTGTTCTCTCCTCTTCAATTTTTTGGATGAGTTTGAGACAGATCAGTGTTAATTCTTTAAATGTTTGGTAGAATTCATCTGTGAAGCCATATGGTACTAGGCTTTTCTGTGTTAGAAGGTTTTTGATTATGGATTGTACCTCCTTACTTATTATTGGTCTGCTCAGATTTTCTATTTCTTCCTGATTCAGCCTTGGTAGGTGGTATGTTTCTTAGAATTTATCCATTTCTTCAAGTTTATCTAGTTTGTTAGCATATTTTGTTCATAGTGGTCTCTTGTATTTCTGTGGTGTCAGTTGTAATGTCTCCTCTTTCATTTCTAATTTTAGTAATTTGAGTTATTTTTATTTCTTAGTCTAGCTAAAGACTTTTTATCTTTTCAAAAAAAACAGCTCCTAGTTTTATTAATATTTTCTATTGTTTTTCTGATCTCTATTTCATTTATTTCTGCTTTGATCTTTGTAATTCCTTCCTTCTGCTAACTTTGAGCTTATTTTGTTCTTCTTTTTCTAGTTCCTAGAGATGTAAAGTTAGGTTTTTATTTGAGATCTTGCTATTTTCTTATTATATGTATTTATTGCTGTAAATTCACTCTCAGAACTGTTTTTGCAGCATCCAGAGGATTTGGTGTATTGTTTTTCCATTTTTATTTAAGTTTTGAAATTTTCTCTTTCAATTTCTTCTTTGACCTATTTTCAGCAGTCTGGTTGTTTCCACATGCTTGCAAGTTTTTGAATTTTCTTTATGTTATTGATTTCTAGTCTCATACCATTGTCATAGGCAAAAATAATTTGTATGATTTTAGTGTTTTTAAATTTGCTAAGACCTGCTTTGTGGCCTATCACATAATGTATTCTAAAGAATGCCCCACATGCACTTGCGAAGAATGTGTATTCTACTACTGTTGAGTGAAATGTTTTATAAATGTCTGTAAGGTTCATTTGGTCTACTGTATGACTGAAGTCCAGCCTTTCCTTGTTGCTTTTGTCCAGGTGATTATCCATTGCTGAAAGTGGGGCTATTAGTGTACTGTTGTCAGTTTCTCCCTTCAGATCTGTTATTATTTGCTTAAAATATTTAGATGCTCCAATGTTGTATATATGTGTAATTTTTATACCTTCTTGACAAATGATCCCCTTGTTACCATTTTGGCTTAAAGTCTATTTTGTCTGATATAAATATAGTTCACCTGCTTTCTTCTGGCTTCTAGTTAAATGGAATATTTTCTTATATCCCCTTGAGCCTATGTATGTGCTTAAATCTGTATCTTGTAGGCAACATATAGTTGAATGAAACTTTTTTCACGGCAAACAGAATACGACAGAGTCTATACTTTCTGTATACAGTTATATATATCCACAATGGAATTGGGTCTACTGTCTGAGCTTTGAGCTATTAATGGGCTTAAATTTGTAGCAAAGGGTCAAATATAAGAAATTCTAACTTATCATATGTTCCTGTTTCCTCAGTCCAAACTAAGCCACTTTTGATGAAAAGAATTCTGTAATGTGAGTATTGATGAAAAAGCAAACAGACTTTTTTTTTTTTAATAACATGAGATTTAGGAATTAAATATAGCAGGCAGAAGATCCTGTAGGAATTTCAAGTAATATTTTATGATGGTTCACTACAGGATATTCTAAGCTTTGGTTTACATAGCATGCTACTTTATATAGTATTCTTTATTCTTGGGATCCCAGAAAGAGGGGATATTATATTGATATAGATAATCATCTCTGCTTCCTTCCTATCTGGCCAGGCGGGAAGGGAATAAACAAAAATAACATCTAGCTCATAGCAGAAGTAGGAAAGAAAGTTTAGAAGAGTAAAGGCCAACATAAAAAAGAAATGTGAAGGAGTAGACATTTTGAGTAGGATAAGCTTACATTATGTATCTCCTAAAAGATAAATACAACTTGAAAATAAGTTTAAATGTTTTAACTGAACTTTCTAAGAATTACTAATTTTATGGCCTTTGCACGGAGATATCTGTCACATCTTTCAAAATATCCAGGGGTGGTCTTATATTCATTTATCATTTACTCACCTTTTAATTTTATAATTATTAATTAGTTATTCATTATGCACTTATGAGGCAGATGCCAGAGACTGAGCATTTAAAAACTACAAAAAGTGGAGTTCTTGTGTGGGCTGCTTTAACATTTAGTTGGAGGGTCCAGATATATTATAAAATAATAATGGAACTAAAGCAATACAGTGACAGTGTTTCAGTTAGGAAGAAATAGCAGAGGTGTAGAGAAAAAAAAATCAACATATTTCTATTGCCATATTTTAAGAAAACTACCTCCTAGAGAAGGTGGATTTAATGAGACGAGCACTAGGAAGGGATTGACCATGGCAGTTTGAGAGAGCTGGAAAAAGCTGAACTGCAATGCTTCATAGAGGGAAATACTTTAAAGTTCTTGGTTCTGTTGAGGGGTAGAGTAAGGAAGATAAAGAATGGAAAGAGAGAAGAGAGGAGCCAGTGAGACAAAGAAGGGCTGCTACTAGGCCACACAAGATGCTCACTGCGTCATTTTGAAATTGTTTGTAATCCTTGTGACTCAAAATCCTCTTTTTCTTACCTTCCTTCCCAGGATGCTATTTATAGTAAAGGTGACTCCTCAGGAATGCTGTGTGCACATGTTGGTGGCTCAGCAGTAAAGAATCCATCTGCAAAAGCAGGAGTCTCCAGTTCGATTCCTGGGCTGGGAAGATGCCCTGGAGAAGGAAATGACAACCCACTCCAGTATTCTTGCCTGGAAAATCCCTTGGCCAGAGGAGCCTGGTAATATGAGGCTCAGTCTATGAGGTCGCAAAGAGTCGAACATGACTGAGCACACACACACACACACCATACACTTAATTTATGAATGACAATATTTTGGCTATGGCTAGAGATTCACTATTTTAACCTTCTTTGCTTTGAAGGAACCCATTTTCAATTCTTCTTCAAGTTGCTAATGGTTCAATAAGAAATAAGGCCCAGACCTGTGGTTTACAAACTTGTTTTTAATAACAAAATCTTACCTTCAAATAATATCTTATCCCAAAGTGCAACGTGTAAAACAGAAAAAAACTCAGTTGCCCTGGTTAAGAGGGTGGCAATCTTCTCCTTCAGTGCTCCGCCTCACCCATCCTTTAGAATTCCTGGGGCTCCACAGAGCACAGCCTGAAAACTAACACCCTACAACAAGAGAAATGAGACGGTATCATTGGTCTCCTTTCTTGATTAAATTATATTGACCTTGCTGGAAGAAGTTCCATTTAGAAGTTTGTGCTAGAAAGTGAAAAATGTCGATATTATCTAGTGTTGGCAAGGGAACAGGGAAACGGGCACTCTCAAACACTGTTGCTGAGAGTATAGATCAGTACAGTCTTTTTTAAGAAAATTGATCAAAATTTTAAATGTGATCCCTCAGTTCCACTTCTGTAAATCTTTCCACAGAAATACTCATGTTGCTGTTATTCAGTATTCACTCACTGTCACGTCTGATTCTTTTGCGACGCCGTGGACTACAGCAAGCCATGCTTCCCTGTCCTCCATTAATACTTATATATCCATAAAAAAGTCTACGTACAAGGATGCTCATTATTTATAAGACTAGAACATAAAAATAAATTAGTAGAGGAATGGTTGAATAAATTATGCTACTTTCATATAATGGAGTATTATTGACATTAAAATGAAAGAGACAGATATATATAGATAGATTATAGATACATATATAGATTTAGATATAGGTATGGATAAAGATGGATGTACCTCATACACTAAGTGAAAATGCAGGTTACAAAAGAACATAGTAAAAATGATACATATATATTGTTAAAGGAGGCGAACAAAACCCCCACATTCTATGAAAGCTATGTAAGTACTTCTGATTGCAAAATTAAAAACCATAAAACCTCTAGAAATAGATGACTAGACTCAGGGGTTAGCGTTTCCTTCTTGAGAAGGGTAATGGAAGTAAGGGGGCATACACTCGCTATTGTATAGATGTGTGTGTTATTTGGATGTTTACGAAAGACATGCACTAATTTGACAATTAAAAAAGACAAAGATAAAAATTAATGAAGACAAAGATAAAAACACATAAAATAACTGGTTGTTTCAATAGTTGATAAGTTTCCTCTTTTATATTAAAAAAATTCTAAGAATGTAATCTACTTGCCTTCTTTCTCTATTTACCAGGAAATCCAGAGTAAACTTTGAAGCATGAACCCAGCAATGACATTGACCTTTAAACCCAGAATATTTACATTTCCTTTTTGCTTTGGCCTTGTTTTTCTATTTCCAGTTAACTATTTCCCAAAGCTTCCCCGGCTCATTTTTCAAAACAGAATCCATCACTCCGAGCAGCCCACATTTCCTTGTTAGAAACACTCTAGGGCTGAGGAATGAAGGATTTGATTTACTATTTATACTTTACACTCTGATTATTCTCACATAGGATCCGAGGACAAGAATCGGTACTCTTGCAGCTATTTAAAACACTTGGCTCTACTTTGAAGTTTCACTTTGTCTTTGCTCCAAACTTAAGAGCTGCAGGGACAGTCAGAAGGCTCTTGTGACAAGACTTGTCTTCGTCCTGTACATGGTGGGAAACCACTGAGGGCTTTTAAGCAAAGGAGAAACTGGATCTTAACCATGTTTGAAAAAAAAAAAAAAAATTCTGGCAGAGGAAAGAGTAGATTGGCACGGGGAAAGGCAGAGATACTCATTAAGTATCTGTAGAGTGGTTGGATAATTGATAGTTAAATGACCAAGGTAGTTTGAAAGTCTGTATTTATTGGAAGGGACTGTGCATCATTTGTCAGTAATGCCAGGTTGGATCATTCGGTCTGAACTCGGGCTAGTTAGGTCCACATCATAGGTCCAGTTAGATTCAGAAAAGAAAAAAATTGAGCTTCACAGACTGCAGTCTGTGATTGCAGCCAAATAAGCTGTCTCAAAATGGGGAAGGTGTAAATAGCTCAGAGCAAAGACATTCTTGTGGTCAGAAAAAAAAGGAAGGCAATAGTTTTCCCAGGTACCTTGGCAAGATACAGGTACCCAGCATCTTTATTTGGAGAGGGGTTGTTTTTTCCCACTAATGGTGAAGTATACCTGCCTCATTTCTAAAGAGGGAATGCCACCCCAACTAAGGACACTGTTTGGGGTCAGACCTAGTTCAGATCTTGATTCTGTCGATTATTAACTGTGTGACCTTGAGCAACCTCTCAGCGCCAGTTACTTCCACTGTAAAAGTGGAAGTAAAACAACCATTTCCGTGGGTAGGTGGGTAAAATGAGGGAAGGTGAGTTAATTTTAAGGACCAAGTGTGATTTTATTTTTTTTAATCTTGTTTTTAAGTATTCCACTTTGTACCTCCCTACCCCACAGGACCGAGGGATGCAGTTGTTATTTATTAGTGCAAGCAGCCTGAGGTATCTGTTTTAGGCCTTTGTACATTGAACAGTTTACAGAATGATTAGCTGGTCTGCCTGTTGTCCCTTTAGGTCTGGGGACAACGGCCATGCCCAGGGATGATAACCATCTGCCCTTCCACCCCTTTTACTCCTGCCTCGCAGGGAGTGGGGCAGATGACCCTCCCCACCCATCCTGCCCAGAAGTCCAACTCAGCTCCTGACCCCAGGAGGCATCTAACCTACCTTAACCTACCCTCAAAGCTCTCTAACCTAGCCTCAAAGGCTTCTGAGGGATGCCAGTCTGCCCCACCCTGAGGGTGCACGTGCTTCCATGCTAAGTCCCTGCAGTCGTATCTGACTCTTTGTGACCCTATGGATTGTAGCCCCTGCCAGGCTCCTCTGTCCATGGGATTCTATAGGCAAGAATAACTGGAGTGGGTTGCCATGCTCTCCTCCAAGGGATCTTCTCCATCCAGGGGTCAAACTGCTTCTCTTATGTGTCCTGCATTGGCCGGTTCTTTACCACTAGCACCACCTGGAAAGCGCAGTTTGCAGTAATTCCAGGTCGCTTGGCTAAGGATGGTCCCACCCCCTGAAGCAGGTTCACTAGCTTTGCGGGTCCTGTCCACCATGGAGCAGCTTGGCAAAGAAATCACTGACTCCAAGAATGTTACTAAATTAATATCGGTGTTTTGTGGGGGTTGTATTTCAAATGCACTGGGGTCAGGGACTTTCTGGTTTAAAATAAAACCCATATTAAACTTCCCTCTATCATGTCTGACAAATATGAGGGGACTCAGCTACTTTTCTGTCCCTGCTCACCCCTAGACAATACACCCCTAGACTGGGCATGGCAGGACCCTTCTCACCGAGGAGGAAGAAAATCACCCAGAACCTAGTGCAAATTCTTGTCCCCGCGCTTGGGACTTATAGTGATTGCCTTCCTCAGTTCTCCAGAAGGGCGGGGTTCACCCTGCCCTCTCCTCTCCCATCCTATGTGGGAGCCGCCCTGCCAGGAGGCACCGCCCACACCTCGTGAGGGTTCCCTGAGACCTGAGATTTCTGCTGCCACCACTCTCTCTGCTTCTGCTCATCTCTCTGCCTCTGCTGCTGCCGCTCTCCTGACACACCGGAGCAGGAACGGCTGGAGGGCACGCTGCCCTGCACCTCCACCCTATCGCCACCACTGACTCCATTCCACGTGTCCTGCTAACATCCAGCCTTCCGCCAGCCCAGTGCCGCTTGCCAGACTCTACTTGGCAGCAGGTGGTGTGGGCTGCTGAGGAGGGGAAGGACCACAGTGAAGTCAAAGTACTTATGTAGGTCAGAGTTCATTATTTCAGAGGGTGCAGAGACTACCCCAATGTGGAGTTGTGTTGAGTACAAATACACACGTGAGTTTTCTGGGGAAAAGTGTCAAAGGATCAAGTGACTCAAAAAGTGTTACCAAACTAATATTGGTATTATGTCTGTATTTTTTTTTTTTTTTGTAATGCATTGGGATCAGGGGCTTGGTGGTCAATATTATAAACACGCTGAGGAAAAAAAGAAAAAGTCCAGGTTAAACCTCCCTCTTCCATGCCTGACAAATACAGGGCTTATTAGTTACTTCTCCCTTTTCAAATATAAATCTGTAAGGAGTCCCCTTCTCAAAGATTCCCCTCTGGTGAATCCTTTTTGCTTTTGCTGATGTTTCCTCCTTTAATACTCTTGGGAATATTTAGTATATAGAACAAGCTCTAATATCTTAGTGCCCTTGGTAGCAGATGAGAAAAACAGGAAAGAATGTATAACACATTTATAGAGCACAACTATATGCCAGGCCCCCTTTAAACTATGTCTTTTAAAATCCCCATGCCTTTAATCCTTGTTTCTCATGTGAAGAAACTGAGGCAAGAGAGATCAAATAATTTGCCCAAGTCACAGTATTTGAATATAGATTTCAAAACTGTTTGGATCCAAAGTCATACCTTTTCTACTTCACTAAGAGTTTCCCAAGGGAAAATTTTTTTAATCACTGGTGAAATTTGCATTTTGATATTAAAACACTTTTAAACCCTACTTCCCTTGTGGGAAAAAAAAAAACTGTGCTGTCTCCTAAATCATCAGCATTATAGAAGATGAGAACTCTGAACTCCCACTTGCTCCTAACTAATCCCCTCTCTTCTGGAGTTTCATTTCTTCACTGGGATCCTGTTCCATGCTGGAGGTATGGAGTTATGTGAGGCTGTGCAGGAAGAAGGAGCTTTGAATTGCAATGGTGGAAAGCAAAGAAATTAACTTCTCACAGTGCTCAGATTAACCTCATTTTAGTATGTCCCTTTGTGTATATGCTTGAGTTGCTTCATAAAAGGCCCCCTCTGTCACCTTAGCCTTGATGTATATCAGGTCTCTGGAAGGGACTGCTAGAAAAGCCAAATTGTTTTTGTCAAGTGTTTCTGAAGGAGTCTATGGATATGAGACAATGGATATAGTGGGAAGAGATTTCCTAGCTTTAATCTAAACTTAAAAGCTAGAATTTAGATGTCTGATGAACAGGTTGGATTGAGTATCTATTCTTATGCGGGAAGAGAGAATCCTGAGGAACCCTCTAAGAGATAACAGATCTTGAAGAAAGAATGATGCAGGTAAACCTGACCTATAACAAAACTTGGGTAGCAGGAGGGGAGGAATTTATATCTTAGAACTTGCCACCAATGATGTTTTCTTTGGCTGATATCCAAGAATCCCAGAGAAGAGAGTCATTGGCCCAACTTGGGTAATGGCTTTCCTTAAGTCAATTAACTCTAGTGTTCATGTGAGATCATGTAAGAATATGTCAGTTCCTGAGGTGGCAGAGCTGGGGGGCTACTGGAGAAGAGGAAGGATTACTGAGCAGAAAATCCTATGGCTGTTTCCCACATCAAGCCACCAGCAGAAGCCATGCTTAGATTTTTAAAATTTTTATTTGTTTATTTTTGGCTGCACTGTGTCTTTGTTGCTTTGTGTGGGTTTTCTCTAACTGTTGTGAGCACAGGGGCTACTCTTGCAGTGCTCTAGCTTCTCATTGCAGTGACTTCTCTTGTTTCAGAGCTCGGGCTCTAGGCACATGGGCTCAGTAATTGTAGTGCAAAAGCTCAGTTGCTCTGTGGCATATGGAATCTTCCAGGACCAGGGATCAACACATGTCCCCTGCATTGGCAAGTGGATTTTCATCCACTGCACCACCAGGGAAGTCACATGCTTAGATTTGAAGATAGCTGTCAATGCCATGCTAATGCACCAGCTCCATCATCAGTACCTCTGAGTCAGTAAAAACAAATGACAGCAAGTTCTTTAAAGGCTGCTTAAAGAAAGCTTGTGGTGTTCTGAGCTTAGATGGTGGACTGAATGCATATATACACTCATACTGAGCATCAGCAGGGGATTGGACTGGACTCCTGTGGACACCAAAACCCTCAGATGCTCAAATTCCTTATATAAAATGGTGTAGTATTTGCATATAACCTGCACAATTCTCCTGTATACAGTAAGTCCCCTACATATGTACAAGTTCTGTTCTGAGAGCACATTCGTAAGTCCAGTTTGTTTGTTAAGTCCAACAAAGTTAGCCTAGGTACCCAACTAACACAATCAGCTATATAGTACTGTGCTGTAATAGGTTTATAATACTTTTCACACAAATAATACACACACACACACAAAAAAAAAACAAAAAATAAAACGTTTTAAATCTTACAATATGGTACATTGAAAAAGTACGATAGTATAATATAACAGCTGACATACGGGCCAGCATCAAGTGAACAGGCAAGAAGAATTACTGATTGGAGGAGGGAGAGGAGGTGAGAGATGGTAGAGCTGAAGGCTCCTCAGCAATAGGAGACAGAAGGCAAGCTGTAATTTCATTCACACCTGATGTTGATGGAATGCACATTTGCATCTTTGGAAGTACGCAACATGAAGGTTCATATGTAGGGCACTTACTGTATTTTATTCCTAAACTAGGCTAGGTGATGAATACATAAGTATTGGGTTTTTATTCTTCTTTAAACTGTGTCTGTATTTTAATAGATTCTTCTGAATGCGTGATACAGTAAGAAATAAAACAGTGAATGTTAGTGCCATTATCATAGGATAAATTTAATCAATGCCGCATTTGGCCCTTGAGCTATACTGTACACCATTCAGTCCAACCTCCTTTTTGTTTGTCACCATTATTATTGAATAACTTGCAATATAAAATTATAGGCTCATGTTTCAGATATTTGGTGAGTTATTAGACTTCCTACTGGTGTTTCCTCTCCTTCATCTGGGTCCTTTATCCTTCTGAAGGGTATGCTCAAGATTTTTTTCACTGGCCTTGATAATTTCATTTTGCTTAGATGTATGGGGTGAGATGATGGATGGGAAGACTGAAGGAGCATATTCTGTTTTTTTAAACCATCAAACTCTTCCACCTTTACTTCTCCCCTAGTACATATTCACTTGGAGTTTACTCAGTTCAATGTAAAGATCCTGGAGACCTGGGATCTTTTTGGCCAAACTGAGCTTGACTCACCGACACATTTCTCAAGTGATCCATTGGTCCAGTGAGTAACATCCTGGAAGAAGCATGAGCTATTGTTAGTCATAATTATTCCTTCACCTTTCCTGGAATGCCTTTGAAGGCATCAGGCATCAACAATATCTGTCATCAAAAGCTCTTTTGTCTGCAGTTTCTGTGATTGCATTCAGCTTGTTCATGGCAGAGAAAGAGTTTTTCTTCCTAAGATGATGGTTTTCCTTTCATAAAAGGTATCCACTATCCAGCCCACCTGCAGAAAGGAAGTTGGCACAGGTTCTGAAGAGCCAGTCAATTCCTTAACTGTTTTTCTTGAACAAGCAACCCTTTCTTGATCGCTCTAGAATTTTACTCTAATCGCAGAAGTTGAGCAACTTGTCAGCTGGTCATTTGTAACCAATTAAACTGAAGAGATTGCCCACCATTATTTAAATTTTGGATCAATAAACAAGACCCATAGTTTGGAACTTGTGTCTTAAGGATTGACTGCTATGGATTATATCTGGACAAGACTAAATGCTGTAGTTCTTGGCATTTCTGGCATGAAAGAATTGGAAATCTAAGTCAAAACCATACCTATTAACTTCTTAGTTATTTTCATGGTGGAATGAGTAAAGCATGAACTGAAGCACTGAGATACGACAGGTTAGTTATAACTTTCTTTTTTGGTTGCAAAGGGCAGAAATTCTTTGATAGCAGCATAGTAAAAGCAGGAAATTTACTGTAGTAAGGATACAAGGGATCACAGAAGCCAAAGATAAAACTGTGATTTACCCTCATGAAGGGATTGGAACCAGGAATTAGAAGGACCTAGTGACTCTTTCAGTATCATATCATTTTGCCTTTCATACTGTTCATGGGGTTCTCAAGGCAAGAATACTAAAGTGGTTTGCCATTCCCTTCTCCAGTGAACCACATTCTGTCAGATCTCTCCACCATGACCTGCCCATCTTGGGTTGCCCCAGGGGCATGGCTTAGTTTCATTGAGTTAGACAAGGCTGTGGTCCTAGTGTGATTAGATTGACTAGTTTTCTGTGATTATGGTTTCAGTGTGTCTGCCCTCTGATGCCCTCTTGCAATACCTACTCTTACCTTGGGCGTGAGGTATATCTTCACGGCTACTCCAGCAAAGCGCAGCAGCTGCTCCTTACCTTGGAGGAGCGGTATTTCCTCACCGCCGCCCTTCCTGACCTTCAACGTGGGATAGCTCCTCTAGGCCCTCCTGCGCCGCGCAGCCATGGCTCCTTGGAAGTGGGGTTGGTCCTCCTGGCCACTGCCCCTGACCTCGGACACAGGGTAACTCCTCTCGTCGCTGCCCCTGACCTCGGACGCGGGGTAGCTCCTCTCGGCTGCCCCACATGACCTCGGATGCGGGGTAGCTCTTCTCGGCCGTTCCTGCACCGTTGCAGCCTGGCACTCTCGGCTGCTGCCCCAGACCTCGGACGTGGGGTAGCTCCTCTCAGCCATGCTTTCGTCGCAGCCACCTGCGCTTAGTGCGCCGGTCGTCGCAGCCGCCTGGAGATCAGTGGAGAAATAACTCCAGAAAGAATGAAGGGATGGAGCCAAAGCAAAAACAACACCCAGCTGTGGATGTGACTGATGACAGAAGCAAGGTCCAATGCTGTAAAGAGCAATATTGCATAGGAACCTGGAATGTCAGGCCCATGAATCAAGGCAAATTGGAAGTGGTCAAACAGGAGATGGCAAGAGTGAATGTTGACATTCTAGGAATCAGCGAATTCAGATGGACTGGAATGGGTGAATTTAACTCAGATGACCATTGTATCTACTACTGTGGGCAGGAATCCCTTAGAAGAAATAGAGTAGCCATCATGGTCAACAAGAGAGTCCGAAATGCGGTACTTGGATGCAATCTCAAAAATGACAGAATGATCTCTGTTTATTTCCAAGGCAAACCATTCAATATCACAGTAATCCAAGTCTATGCCCCAACCAGTAATGCTGAAGAAGCTGAAGTTGAACGGCTCTATGAAGACCTACAAGAACTTTTAGAACTAACACCCAAAAAAGATGTCGTTTTCATTATAGGGGACTGGAATGCAAAAGAAGGAAGTCAAGAAACACCTGGAGTAACAGGCAAATTTGACCTTGGAATACGGAATGAAGCAGGGCAAAGACTTATAGAGTTTTGCCAAGAAAATGCACTGATCATAACAAACACCCTCTTCCAACAACACAAGAGAAGACTCTACACATGGACATCACCAGATGGTCAACACTGAAATCAGAATGATTATATTCTTTGCAGCCAAAGATGGAGAAGCTCTATACAGTCAGCAAAAACTCTTAAGACCAGGAGCTGACTGTGGCTCAGATCATGAACTCCTTATTGCCAAATTCAGACTGAAATTGAAGAAAGTAGGGAAAACCATTAGACCATACAGGTATGACCTAAATCAAATCCCTTATGATTATGCAGTGGAAGTGAGAAATAGATTTAAGGGCCTAGATCTGATAGATAGAGTGCCTGATGAACTATGGAATGAGGTTCATGACATTGTACAGGAGACAGGGATCAAGACCATCCCCATGGAAAAGAAATGCAAAAAAGCAAAATGGCTGTCTGGGGAGGCCTTATGAATAGCTGTGAAAAGAAGAGAAGTGAAAAGCAAAGGAGCAAAGGAAAGATATAAGCATCTGAATGCAGAGTTCCAAAGAATAGCAAGAAGAGATAAGAAAGCCTTCTTCAGTGATCAATGCAAAGAAATAGAGGAAAACAACAGAATGGGAAAGACTAGAGATCTCTTCAAGAAAATTAGAAATACCAAGGGAACATTTCATGCAAAGATGGGCACAATAAAGGACAGAAATAATATGGACCTAACAGAAGCAGAAGATATTAAGAAGAGATGGCAAGAATACACAGAAGAACTGTACAAAAAAGATCTTCACAACCCAGATAATCATGATGGTGTGATCACTGACCTAGACCCAGACATCCTGGAATGTGAAGTCAAGTGGACCTTAGAAAGCATCATTACGAACAAAGCTAGTGGAGGTGATGGAATTCCAGTTGAGCTATTTCAAATCCTGAAAGATGATGCTGTGAAAGTGCTGCACTCAATATGCCAGCAAATTTGGAAAACTCAGCAGCGGCCACAGGACTGGAAAAGGTCAGTTTTCATTCCAATCCCAAAGAAAGGCAATGCCAAAGAATGCTCAAACTACTGCACAATTGCACTCATCTCACATGCTAGTAAAGTAATGCTCAAAATTCTCCAAGCCAGGCTTCAGCAATATGTGAACCGTGAACTTCCTGATTGTTCAAGCTGGTTTTAGAGAAGGCAGAGGAACCAGAGATCAAATTGTCAACATCCGCTGGATCATGGAAAAAGCAAGAGAGTTCCAGAAAAACATCTATTTCTGCTTTATTGACTATGCCAAAGCCTTTGACTGTGTGGATCACAATAAACTGTGGAAAATTCTGAAAGAGATGGGAATACCAGAACACCTGATCTGCCTGTTGAGAAATTTGTATGCAGGTCAGGAAGCAACAGTTAGAACTGGACATGGAACAACAGACTGGTTCCAAATAGGAAAAGGAGTACGTCAAGGCTGTATATTGTCACCCTGTTTATTCAACTTCTATGCAGAGTACATCATGTGAAACACTGGACTGGAAGAAACACAAGCTGGAATCAAGATTGCCGGGAGAAATATCAATAACCTCAGATATGCAGATGACACCACCCTTATGGCAGAAAGTGAAGAGGACCTAAAAAGCCTCTTGATGAAAGTGAAAGTGGAGAGTGAAAAAGTTGGCTTAAAGTTCAACATTCAGAAAACGAAGATCATGGCATCTGGTCCCATCACTTCATGGGAAATAGATGGGGAAACAGTGGAAACAGTGTCAGACTTTATTTTTCTGGGCTCCAAAATCACTGCAGATGGTGACTGCAGCCATGAAATTAAAAGATGCTTAGTCCTTGGAAGGAAAGTTATGACCAACCTAGATAGCATATTCAAAGTAGAGACATTACTTTGCCAACAAAGGTCTGTCTAATCAAGGCTATGGTTTTTCCTGTGGTCATGTATGGATGTGAGAGGTGGACTGTGAAGAAGGCTGAGTGCCGAAGAATTGATGCTTTTGAACTGTGGTGTTGGAGAAGACTCTTGAGAGTCCCTTGGACTGCAAGGAGATCCAGCCAGTCCATTCTGAAGGAGATCAGCCCTGGGATTTCTTTGGAAGGACTGATGCTAAAGCTGAAAACTCCAGTACTTTGGCCACCTCATGCGAAGAGTTGACTCATTGGAAAAGACTCTGATGCTGGGAGGGATTGGGGGCAGGAGGAGAAGGGGATGACAGAGGATGAGATGGCTGGATGGCATCACTGACTCGATGGACGTGAGTCTGGGTGAACTCCCGGAGCTGGTGATGGACAGGGAGGCCTGGTGTGCTGCAATTCATGGGGTCACAAAGAGTCGGACACGACTGAGCGACTGAACTAAACTGAAGTGACTCTTTCTCAGCTCTGCTTCCTCTGCATGTGTACATACATCCTTTTCCTCCTGCTTTACAGATCAACCTTTCTTTGCTTCCTGGCAGAATGAGGCCACTCCTTTGTTGATTCTGTGTTAGTCAGCATAGTCTAGGCTTTGCTGAAGCAATAAATAAATCCTAAGCCACTAAGATTTTTATTTTTCCCTCACTCATGTCATGATTTTCTATGCATCATCTGGAACATGTAGCCTCCAAGGTCACTGTGGTGGGGAAATGGAGTGGAGTGACATGAAGGTTGTTTTCAATAGCAAAGCTCCCAAAATGGCTTGTATTGCTTCTGTCCATTTCCCATTAACCAGAACTTGGTCTCATGGCCCCCATCTAACTGCAAGGGGAATTGGAAAATGGAAAGTATCACATGGATAGTTAGCACTAACAGACTCAGTTATCTCTCTAATCAACAGATAACCCAGACCAATTAGTCAAAGTGCTTGTCTCCTGATAGTGTTATATTAGACCAAACACCAAATTTCTAGGAAAGAGACTCTGGCCCAGCTTTGGTCAGATGTCCACTCTGATCTACTATGCTCTGTCTTGTGGGGAGGATCATGTTGTACAGAATGGGTGCCAGATTCCCACCACCTTTAGTATGTGACCTGAATATGGGATGGAGGGGCAGGCCTCAGAAGGAGGAGGTTCTTCAGAGAATTAGTGTCTGCTCAGAAAGAAAGCTTTAGTTGCTCAGTCGAGTTCTACTTTGTGAAACCATGGACTGTAGCCTGCCAGGCTCCTCTGTCCATGGAATTCTCCAAGCAAGAGTACTGATGTGGGAAGCCATTTCCTTCTCCAGGGCATCTTCCCAACCCAGGGATCAAACCAGAGTCTCCCCCATTGTAGGCAGATTCTTTGCCATCTGAGCCACCAGGGAAGCAATTAGTGTCCACTGCCTGGAAGCATGTTTTATTTCTGAAGCATCTGAGAGTCAGTCTCTCCATTATGTTATTTCTCAATAATGGTGTCTGTGTTTATTGAATTCATTATTTTTAAAAAATGTACCCGTATTTTTAAATATTTATTTGTTGATTTAGTTTTGGCTATGCTTGGTCTTTGTTGCTGTGCCAGCTTTTTTCTCTAGTTGCGAAGAGTGGGGCCCCACTCTGCTGTTGTGGCGCATGGGCTTCTCTCTGCAGTGGCTTCTCTTGTTGTGGAGCACAGACTCTAGCGCACATGGGCTTCAATAGTTGCAGCTCCCAGGTTCTGGAGCACAGGCTCAATAGTTGTGGCACACGGGCTTAGTAGCTCCGTGGCATGTGGACCAGGAATTGATCCCATGTCTCTTGCATTGACAGGTATATTCTTTACCACTGAGCCACAGGGAAGCCCCACAATTCTTTATTTTATAGATAAAAATATAGTGAACCTGCTGGAAGAGTTATTTACTGCTTTTCCAGTAATTGTCCAGAAGACCTATGTCTAGAAACAAAGTGCTTGAGTTAGGAGGTGGTTATCAGACTTATAAATGTAAAAATCATTTTTCTTGATCTCAGTTGAGCGCTACTTGAACACAAAGGTGGCACTGAGCCCTTCCAAATGGGACCATGGTCATAGTCATTAAGATTGTTCCAAGTATTCCCATGCCATTCTCATTCTGGATATGTGGTAGATTGTACTTCTTTGCTTCCTTCGTAATTAGATGTGTACACATGACTTGCTTTGGCCACTGAAATAAAAGCATAAGTGACATGTGTCGCTTTCACTCAGAAGCTTTAAGGGCCATTGCATGATTCATTATTTTCTTCTTCCTGCTGAGGACATTGTAGAAGCACATGTTGAGTTGGAGTGGCTCAGCCTGGATCCCACTGCTGACCCATACTGGACATTTGGCACAAGCAAAGAACTTTTGTTGGGTTGAGCCACTGAGACTTTGGGACTGTTTGTTGCTGTAGGTAAATTAGCTGCTTCTGTCTACTGCACCTCCATTCATAGTCTTCTACTCCACAGGGGACCCTCACCACTGTGCACAGTCATATTTGACAATCTTTCTCCAAGCAGTCTTCCTTCTTGGTGCTATTCCAAAGAGGGCCAGCTGTGTGGTCTGCATCAGCCTGGCCATGATTGTGACACTTGAGTCCATTTGCCTGGTCTCTTATTGCATCAGTTCAGTCACTTAGTCATGTCTGACTCTTTGCGACCACAAGGACTGCAGCACACCAGGCTTCCCTGTCCATCACCAACTTCTGAAGCTTGCTCAAATTCATATCCATTGATTCGGTGATGCCATCCAACCATGTCATCCTCTGTTGGCCCCTTCTTCTCCTGCCTTCAATCTTTCCCAGCATCAGGATCTTTTCCAAGCAGTCAGTTCTTTGTATCAGGTGGCCATGATGGAGTTTCTGCTTCAGCATCAGTCCTTCCAATGAAACAGGACTGATTTCCTTTAGGATGGACTGGTTGGATCTCCTTGCAGTCCAAGAGACTCTCAAGAGTCTTGTCCAAAATCAGAGTTCAAAAGCATCAATTCTTTGGCACCCAGCCTTCTTTATGTTCCAATTCATATTCACATATGACTCCTGGAAAAACCATAGCTTTGACTAGACAGACCTTTGTTAGCAAAGTAATGTCTCTGCTTTTTAATATGCTGTCTAGGAAGGCCATAGCTTTTCTTCCAAGGAGCAAGCATCTTTTAATTTCATGGCTGCAGTTACCATCTGCAGTGATTTTGGAGCCCCCAAAATGAAGTCTCTCACTGTTTTATTGCATAAGTCTTCTGAATTTCAGGGTCACAGATATTTTAAACTGGAAAATTTTTGGATGTGGAGCACTATAGGATGGATGATATCTGAAATAAATATTTAGACATTCTTCACTGCTGCCACCCTCTGGGAGGATAGGCTGAATCGCTATGCTTGCCACAGACTGCCTGCACAGGCCATGCTTTGTTCAAGAGCAGATAAAGATGAAGTGCTAAACAGAGAGCAAGGAAGAGCATGAGACACTGCTGTGGTTCAGTGCAAACAAAGCCTGCTTGTCTCTCTGCAGCAGCTGTAACATCCTTCGCAGACTCCAGACTCATGAGCCACACTCTAACTCACTTTCTAATAAGCTTTGCTTAAAGATGTCTCAGGCCAAATCAGGAATCAAGCAAATCCGATTACTGGTTAAAGGACCAAATTTTACTTTAGTCATTAAAGATAAGAATATGAAAGAGGTATGTGCAGATAAACAGGAAATCTAAAAGCTTATTCAATACATATGTGTTCAGTCGTGTTCGTCTCTGTGTGACCCCATGGACTGTAGCCCGCCAGGCTCCTCTGTCCATGGGATTCTCCAGGTAAGAATACCGGAGTGGGTTGCCATGCCCTCCTCCAGAGGATCTTCCCGACCCAGGGATCAAACCTGTGTCTCTTACATCTCCTGCATTGGCAGGTGGGTTCTTTACTGCTAGCGCTACCTGGGAAGCCCATTCAGTACAGATAGGACCCAGCATATGACCGAACTTAACTTTCTAAAAATCTTAGGAAAAGTATTAATGGCACAAGCTGAGCAGTACGTTGAAGACACCAGAGATGAAGATGAGGTAATGAACATTGCCTGAGAGCAGCAAGAAAGGAAGTCACAATCCTGAACCTAAACACTTCATTGTGCATTTCCTTCTTACCATTCCCCCAAATGCTTAGCCTTAACAGCCCCAAATTATGGTTTTGAAACTTCCCTAGAGAGGCTTAACATCTCCTGTGCATGCTTTTCCTGGCTCTGGTGATCAGTGCTAGACCTGTCCTAGGCTCAGGGCCATACCCAGCCCATCGACTGTGTTCAGATGAGAAAAGAGGTGCCATCTTCCTTGCAGATGCTGCTATGAGCCAAGTTGTTCAGCCTGGAGAGCAGAGCACAGATCAGATTTCAACTCCACTCCCTTCTTGGCCTGACCCTGAGGTTCAGGGCCCAACTTAATATCTATACCCAGCACCCTGCCTGTTTGCCCACAATCCTTGAATTTTCTCATTGTCCAGCCTGGGAGCTGCAGTGTTTAAAATTTGGAACTTGGCATAAAACTCCCCAAAGAAGCCTTGATAATGAGGAGGAGGAAGAGAATGATAGTAATAGTTCTTATAATGATTAATTGTTAGGCATTAATAATATTATTATGATAATTACTATAGCAATCAGGTTCATAGCATACTCTCAGAAAAGCCAACTTAATGAATAGTGCTGCTAAATTCTCCTACTAATAATGTTGGTTTACATTCTTGTTCCTGGGAGCAAGGGCTACTAGCCCAAATCTCAGATGAGAGGAAAAAGGAGAACATGAGAAAGAGAAGGAGATAAAGGAGAAAGAAGAGAGGAAAAGAATGAACTCCCTGCTTAGGCCACAGACCGAAATCAGTGATGTTTGTTCTGGGCATTTCTCTCCTTTCTTTTCTTTTTCTCCTTTCTTTCCTCTCTCCCTCTCCTGGAGTGTCCTTTGCCCTCATGGTCTCCACACACACCCATGACCCACTTCCTGAAGAGTGCCGTGTTCCAGAATTATCTACTTTTCTTTATCTACCCCAGCAAACGAATTCCATCTTCTTGGTACAGCTGATTTATAAGCAGGAAAGCAATCTGGCTGAACCTAACCATACTAAGATAAGAATAACAGATGATCACTGTACTTTCCTAGAAGTTTTTTTTCCTCCCTTCTCTTTTTTATATTTGTTATTTGTTTGTTTTCAAGGGGTGTTTACCAAAGTGAAGGCCCATCCCTGACTGGCTTTTGCTCCTGAAAACAGTTCCCCCAAGCTGTTCCTGCTTCATATAATTCCTTCCCTCTTTTCCCTTAGGTAACCCCTAAGTTTCTAGAGGCCCTGATATTTTTCTACAGTGATCCTCTTGCAAGAGAAACAGCAGGGACCCTGGTGGAGAGGCAATCTAAGGCAGAGGGAAATGGAAGAGAGATTACTTTCACTTTTTAGTTAAGGACCCATATACTAGGTAAAAAGCAGGTTTTGAGGCAGGTTAGGGGCTTTATGTAGGTACCATGCATCCATACCCTGCAGCAGCACAAGCTCCTGGTCCTAAAAATCTTGACAGAAACAGAGTGTTTTCTGTAGTTGAGACATGCCCAATTAAATCTGAGTCAAACATGAATCGGTGCAGTGCAGTGTGCATAATAGTACTGTCACAGTATCCCTTAGCTGATGTTGAGTAGCCTGAAATTTCACATTATGGGAAATTATCTTTTTAATTAGATGATTTTGTGGTGAATAACATGTTCCATAGTGAACAGTAAGTGAGCTAATGATGACCCCTCTAAAACAAAGCATACTCTGTGAAGAGAAAGTTGTATTTTAGTGGATCCCAACATTATGTCTGAGTCACTGTTACTGGAGGTTGACAAAGACAGACTGGTTGCTGGAATATTGATTCCACAACTGGTAGAAAATACCAGAAAAATAATCTTGAAATGCAAAACAAAGTAAATCTATTACTTTAATTCATCTTTCAGGACTTCATTAGGAAATCACTTAAGTTAGACAACTGAAGGCTTTTGCTAGAGTTTCCCCAGCTTCTTGCCTCTGCTTCATTTGCACAAACATAAAAGGAATGTGCTGGTCTTTTCTTTTCATTCTAAAAACAGATTGGAAGAACTTGTTGAGAATATTTGATAGGACTAAGCTCAAGAACAAACAGTCAGAGGAATTGTCTCCTTGGAGTCAAGTTTGGGTTGAGGAAGGGCTTACTCAGCGCCCAGGGTACTCAGCGCTCTCCAGAGAGACCGGTACCCAAAGGCTGCACAGTGGGAGGGGTGAACAGCGTCATTCGTCTCTGCTTTTAAACAAAGGGGGCCTACAATGGCTATTTTGTTTTCTGCTTCCCAAAAGAACAAGGCTAAAGAGTATGCTACTCATGATTAATTCTGGAGAAAAAATTCCATGCAACTAGAATTTTTTCCAAGATTTAAAACAAAACAAAATGTTCAACCCGTATCAAAACCCTCTTTGGACAACTGACACCGGGTGATGTGGAGAGTGCTTAGGAGAATATGCTACTTGTTCTCATCCTTTTCCAGAACTTGTTCATCCTCATGGCAAATTTCAAAGCCAACAAAAGGCAAAGACAGAGGTAAGGCTACCCCTGGATGAATGGGGAGAGGACAACATGGGTTAGAGTGCAGAGGGAATTGAGAGGTAGAAAGTGGGAGGCATCTTACCACTCGTAAAGTATAGAACCCCTGAATCAATCACTTAATCTCTTAGATCTTAGTGTCTTCATGTGTCAAATGGGTGACAGGGCTAGATCAGGGTCCCAGCCTTCTCTGTGAATCCTTCCACAGTTACTCAGGTTGTATTTCTAGTTAGTTTTCAATATACCATTTACAAAAAATTTATTTTATTGAAGTGTAGTTGATTTATGTGTTAATTTCCTCTGTGTAGCAAAGTGCTGTGTTCAGATTCTTTTTCAGATTCCTTTCCATTATAGGTTATTATAAGATACTGAATTTAGTTCCCTGTGCTATATAGTAGGGCCTTGTTGTTTATCCATCTATATATAATAGTTTGCCTCTGTTAATCCCACACTCCTGATCCATTTCTTCCCCACCCTCCTTCCCCTTGGCAACCACAAGTCTCTTCTCTGTCTGTGAGTCTGTTTCATAGACAGGTTCATTTGTGTCATATTTTAGATTCCACATTTAAGTGGCATCATATGGTATTTGTCTTTCTCTTGCTGACTTAACTTCACTTAGTATGGTAATCTCTATGTTTATCCATGTTGCTATAAATGGCATTATTTCATTCCTTTTTATGGCTGAGTAGTATTCTATTGTATATGTGTACCACATCTTCTTTATCCATTCCTGGATAATATATCCATTCGAAATGTTGGTGGACATTTAGATTATTTCCATGCCTTAACTGTTGTGAATAGTGCTGCTCTGAACATTGAGGTGCATGCATGCATCTTTCTGAAGTATAGTTTTCTCTGGATAGCATGCATGCATCTTTCTGAAGTATGGTTTTTTCCTGGATATATGCCCAGAAGTGGGATTGCTGGATCATATGGCAACTCTCTTAGTTTTTTTTAGGAAACTCCATACTAGTCTCCATAGTGGTTGTACCAATTTACATTCCCACCAGCAGTGTAGGACAGTTCCCTTTTCTCCGCACCCTCTCCAGAACTTGTTATTTGTAGACTTTTTAATGATGGCCATTCTGACTGGTGTGAGGATGATACACCAATTTAAATTCCCTAACCATAACATTCTCTTAGACATAATTCTTTTTTATATTGACCTTTTAATAAAGTTATTGATATGCAGTTGATGTTCAATTGGTATAATGCTTATTCAATATATACAGATATATATTTTATCAGTGACTATAGATAATTTTAGTCTTGGTATATGTAAATTACAGATTGTTCCTACCATGGGTAGCTGGTTAAAGAGAGAATTAGAGGTTGAAACTTGAAAAGAAACTAAAGCAGAGACAAAGTTGCGATTTTTGAAATGAAGACTGAGGCAGACCAGGGAAAATAAGCAGTAATAATCCCAGGCTTTGGAAGTACCTCCTATGGTTTTCTTCAGGAGTACAAGGGGAGAAATGCATGTGCTGGCATGAAATTACCATAGGCAGATGCAGGGCTGCAAAACTCTGGGTATTGTGGGAGATCAATTCTCAAAGGTCTTTCCATCTCAAGCCTCCAACATTGCTGTGTATTGTTCCAGGGATCCAGGTATTTAGGAGGCAGAGTCTAGGAGATGAAGTCAAATTTCATGTTAGGCTTGGTTCTCCCCCAAACAGGCCCTAAAATGATTTTAATGCAAATAGCTTGCTTAGATATTATCTTAGGAATCAATATAAAGTGTTCATGAACATATTGCTGCTGTGGTTAGCAGGGGCCCAGTTCCTTTAGAGACCTTGGGACACTGTGCAGCCCCACCTGAGTTGTTCCACCCGAGGAATTGGTGCTTTTCCAACCAACTCTCTTTTGCCCCAGTAAACATTAAGTCCCCAGTCTTTCCAGCCTGCCCCTGACCAAGTCTGGCCCTGCAACTGGAAAAAGCCTTCAGTCAGAGTCACAGATATAGTAGAAAGCTCTTGGTATGTGAACGCTGTGGACAAGGCAATAGTGTGTCTGTTAGAGACCACCAAGTCACAAAATTAGAAAGACCTTGGGCGTTCAGAAGAGGACCAGCTCCAGAAAGAATTCTCTCTATGGATATTTTTTAGCAATTTTGCAAAGTGATTTATAAATATATTATTGAAAATGCAGAAATGAAGATGCTGAAAATGAAAATGAGTATGAAATGGTAGAATGTTGAATATCCATAGTAGTCATTGTTACTAAGGTAAGATGTCATATTTATTTTAGTACAAGAAAATGTTTTCTAATGATTTTTATATGATTTCTACCATAAGGACTTAAGTTCTTGAACCCTAAGTCCTTCTGTCTCAGAGTTCTTAAGAATGTAGTCTCCATAATTGAGGAGTCACTATTGTACAGCCTTTTGTTGTTTCATTTTTTATTTATATTGTTCAACCCCATTAGAAACTGAATTCTCTATAGTGATGGATTCTCTGAACTTTTCATACATTGAGAACAAGTCCTTGAACAGAGTAGTTTTTCAATTCGTTTGCTGATGCCATCCTAATTCTTTAAAATAGTTCCACAGTTGTATTTCTAAGGGTATTAAGAACATGCATAAATTTATAAGGAAACTATATTTTGACAAATGATCAAAATATGAATAGTTCACACAAGAAGAGGAGATTCACACAAGAACAGTAAACAGATGTGAAATATATCAGGCTCCTCTAATAACTCCATTTGGTGGAATCTATCATTCTGTCTGACCAGAGCCCTTCTTTTTGCCACCCTGTCTTTGGGTTAAAGCTCTTCCTTCTACTCCAGATAAATGGCTCTGATAGGGACCACCAGTTATAGTACCTAACTCCCTGGCCACAGTTGATTGGTTTAATAGTGACAGACTGACCCAAGTCAGGCCAATAAGACTCCTTCCCTAGAAATATAAAGTTGGTAAGCACATGCAGTCACCATCAATATGAATCATGAGAACTTCTGGTGGCCAGATTTCCAAATATGTGAAGGAAGCCAGGTTGAGAAAAGCAGAGACCAGAGTCTGAGGGAGGACACAAGCACCTAGCCATAGTCCCTTTTCATTGGAAAAGACCCTGACGCTGGGAAAGATTGAAGGCAGGAGGAGAAGGATGACAGAGGATCCGACGGTTGGATGGCATTAGCAACTCGATGGACATGAGTTTGAGCAAGCTCCAGTAACTGGTGATGGACAGGGAAGCCTGGCATGCTGCAGTCCATGGGGTCACAAAGAGTCGGATATGACTGAGCAACTGAATTGAACTGAGGCATACTCCCACCTTTTCTTCCTGTAAAAGGTTGAGGATTTTCACTTGAAACCAAGGGCTCCATCTATTACAATGGAAAAATGCAAAGTGTAAATAAATGTGAAGTAGGGGTTTTGTATCAGTAAAATAAGAGTAACAATACATGAACATGAAAGTTTGGGTACATTTGATGATTCTGTAAGCTGATGGTCTTTTTCTGGAAAGCATCTTGGATACATGACATGATGTATATATGTGTGCGTGCTCAGTCATGCCTAACTTGTTGCCACCCACGGACTGTAGCCCACCAGGCTCCTCTGTCCATGGAATTCTCTGGGCAAGAATACTGGAGTGGGTTGACATGCCCTCCTCCAGGGGATCTTCCCAACCCAAGGATCGAACCCACATCTCCTGCATCTCCTGCATTGCAGGCAGATTCTTTACCCGCTGAGCCATCAAGGAAGCCCCTTGGAATTTTTCAGGCAAGAATACTGGAGTAGGTTGCCATCTCCTCCTCCAGGGCAAAACCACGTTTCCTGCATTGTGAACTGTTTACCACTGAGCCACCTGAGAAGCCTCTACATGTGACATGAATCAGGGACTAAACTTTTAACATTCTGTACAGTCCTAAGCTTATAATTCCATGATTAATAGAAATGATCAGACATTTTGTCCAAGTTATAGTAATTTGGGTAGGTGAAAAGGATATTAGTAGTTACCGAGTTTTAGAATACAACATATTATATGCTAAGAACCATAGATAACAAGAGCTAACGTGATTGGACATTACAGTGTGTTAATCACAGTTTTAAGGCTTAACGTATATATTATCTCATACAATTTTCATACTAAAAATATGAGGTGGATAATATTATTATGCTTGTTTCTTAGATGAAGAAACTGCCTCGAAGAGGTTAAGAAGTTTATCCGACTTCACACAGATAAGTGGTAGAGCCAGAATCCAAACACAGCCAGTTTGCCAGTCCTCATACCTTGAGCCACACGTTATATATTAATTTATTTAACTTTGGAAAATGTAACATATACCAGAGAGAGAATACAAAGGAAAGAAAAGGCATATAAATGTGTATAGAAGCAATTATCGGAGAAGGCAATGGCACGCCACTCCTGTACTCTTGCCTGGAGAATCCCGTGGATGGAGGAGCCTGGAAGGCTGCAGTCCATGGGGTCGCTGAGGGTCGGACACGACTGAGCGACTTCACTTTCACTTTTCACTTTCTTGCATTGGAGAAGGAAATGGCAACCCACTCCAGTGTTCTTGCCTGGAGAATCCCAGGGACGGGGGAGCCTGGTGGGCTGCCGTCTATGGGGTCGCACAGAGTCAGACACGACTGACGTGACTTAGCAGCAGCAGCAGCAGAAGCAATTATTAGCATATCTAAAAACTAGAAAAAGCCCACATACATACCTATAGAAGATAGCAAATATGATACATTCATACAGTAAAATATGACATTGTTGGAAGGAATGATAAAAATGAGAGACATACAAAAATGGATAAAGGATTATAGAAAACAATAGCAGATGAGATAAAATATAATTCAGAATGATAAACAACAGGCCCTAACAGTTACACACATTTGTTTTTGTGCAAGCAGTAGAATGGGAAAAGTCTTCAGGGTTTATGAAAGCATGGAAATTTGAGTTTTTTAGTATATTCATGTTGCTCTCGGTACTTAGATATTTCTATTTAACTTTTACTGTTGCTCAGTTGTGTCTGACTCTTTGTGACTCCATGGACTATAGCCCACCAGGCTCTTCTGTCCATGGGATTCCCTAGGCAAGAATACTGGAGTGGGTTGCCATTTTCTTCTCCAAACTTTCATTGTAAAGTTGATTAAATACCCAATTAAAAGCAAACTTATTAAAGATTTAAAGTAATATTAATGGAAGAAAATAAGGAAGAGAGGTTTGTGAGATTGAAAAAAAGATGATTTTATTGGGAAAGCCTCATTTGAAGAATATAAATAAAGATGGAAGGATGGTATAGTGTATTAAGAGAAAACGTATAAATAAAAAAGATAAATTTTCATCTGCTCATCTCTTCCTGATCTGCTGCGATCCTAGCAGTCCCTCGAAGTTTTGCTTCAATGCTGCCATCCTGAGGCCCTCAACCAGAAACTTTCTTAGAGTTTATGGTACTTCATTCATCTCTCTCTTGTGGTATCTACCCTTTTTCCACCTTGTTTTATAGCTATCTGTTTGCTTGGCCCCTCTCTTAACCATAAGCTCTATAAAGGCACCAGCCATATATTTTTAACATCTTTGTAGGCCCAAGTGGTCCCATGTAATGCCATAGGCTGGGTGTTCAATATGTGTTTGTTAGATGAATAAGTGTTCTTATAAGAGGAAGGAGGAAAGACTTGGAAGGCTCAGTTTTGAACAAGAGCAAGCAACTGTGATTGGGGATATTGGAAGGGTTGTTCTTAAGAAAGTTATTTCTTCTCCCAGATGGAGGAGGTGAGTGACATAGTTGTGAGGGAATCCACAAGAGTACCAGAAGCATAAGGTGATTTTGATTTCATGAACTCTTAGGCCAGTATACCTGTAGATGAAGACAATCCTAAGCCCTGATTGATGATTGCGGTTAGCAAAGAAAAATGAAAAGAAAAAAGTTGAAACAACAAGTAAGTGGGAATGGAAATCAGAGAAGTTTCAAAGGTATTATCTCAAATAAGTCTTATGGCTTTACCCTCATAAAGTCCAAGGCCCTTTTTTACAGTTATTTTTTAAAAGCTGCCAGATTTTGTGTTTCTACCTCCTTTAATCATAGTAGGTTCATTGGAATGAGCCAAGCGGATTGGTCATTCTTTCTAGCACACACACACAGTTTCTCTTTTATGTGAATGATTTCATTTTTAATGTTCTTTTTATTTTAACAAACTAGGAAAGGACATAAAATGTCAAAGAACTTCTATTCCTATTTGAATTCCTAAAGGTTCAAGGATTCTAAACCTCTTTCAGCCCTATTATAACTTTGAAGGCAATGATTCAGCTCTGATTCACATGGTATACAAAATATTTGGTTGTTCTTCCTTCCCTCTCTGCCTCCATGATGTGCTGGAACACTTTGCACGTTGGAATTGTAAGCTCTTTGAGTTCAGGAACTAGGTCATAAATTATGTATGATATTTGAGCAATGCCAAGCTTAAATATTTACTAGTATGATTTTATCTACTACCAGCCACACAGACATAAATGTTCCCAGTACCTAATCTCTGTAAGCAGATAATTCCTCTACCTTGCCTTTTAAATCCAGAGTCCTCTTTAAAGAGATTTTTCTTTGCATAGTGGTTGGCTTATAATCCATCTACTCTCACCAGAATGTGAGTTCCGTGAGAGCGAAAGTATTGTCTGTTTTGTTCAACTCTGATGTCCCCATAACTTACAACAGTGCCTGGTACTTAGTAAATACTGAGTGCTGAATAAGTGAATGAATAAATGATTGAATTATCAAGTCACTGGCCATCTTTTGTAAATATTACCCTAAATATCCTATATGCATATGCAAACACAAATGGCTCTTCCATGGCCTCTCTCTCTTTCCACTCTTCCCCACCAGCTCACCAGAAAAACTAAATAGTCATTGGCCATTCTTAAGGATCTGACTGTCTTTCGCTGAACAGAAAATGAAAATGCTTTGCTTTTATAAAACCTTATGTGGGGAACTTGCATCTCAAAAAAGATGTTTGTAATGCCTAAGTGTTTTCTGTTTTATTAAATCCAGATTGTTGGGTGGAGTCCCTTAGCTAAAAGTCACTCTCAAACAAAATGAATTGCTTGTTATTCTCACAAAGAATTTACAGGAAGCAATTTGTAGAGGTTGCCATCAGGCTGAAGTCATTGTTGGCGCTAGGAATCGGTGTGTCATCAACCTCAGAGCAGTCATTTAACCTGGGTCTGCTCAGAGAAATCTCCATAATGCAAGGAAAATTGAATTCTACTGCTTCAGATTACAATCACTTTTGATATTATTCCAATTTGATCATGGACTTTAAAATATTTGACATATCAGTTTCTTCCATCCTGCCACTATGTAGAAATATCTACTTTATACGAGCTTTGCACTGTGCCTATCATTACCAACTGCTTCACAAATAGCCTTTTTTTTTTTTTTTTAAATCTGCGCTCCTAATGGGATGGATTATAAGGCAACAAACACTTCATGATCGAATAGCTCCAAATTTGGTATTTTGACCTTGAATGAAAGAATGAACCTTAAAAAGAAAAGCCTTTCCTCATTGTACTTTCCAAGCTTCTATAGGTATATCCAGGAAATGAATGGTTTGCCAATGTAATCTGGCCCATTGTGGTCGGTAACCTGTCTGATCGTCAAGTAATAATAGCAATCACAACAAAAAATTCTACTCGTTCTGAAGGATCCTATCCTCCAGTCTAGGTGACAAGTGGAACAATTGTTTTAGATAGGCATACAGGGGCATCATTATAGCAGAGAAACACTGGATCCAGGCACGCACATGCAGGGAAGATGTACAGTTCTGTGCTCCTAATTTCCCTTAATATATTTATTTTCATCACTCTGGGAAAACAGAGCTAAAAAGATGATAACACATACATTCATATCCTTAGCAAACATTCAACCAGTTCCCTATGTCCCAACACCAAGTTGGAAGACAAGATGTTGACAAATCAAAATGATTATTTTTTAGACTTATCAAAATACTGCCCAATTTGTTTACTGATTCAGTATACTGAATGCTGTGAGCCATCAGCACCAAATAGACCAAAAATAATGCAGAAACATATTACTGCATAGACTCCCCAATGACTAAATGATTTGGAATGAATATATCCCTTGCTGTACATTGTACCCAATCATACACTGATGTTAAAACCCCTCTAGTCAGAGGATTGTCTCAGATGGAAGATGCAATAACCATCAAGTCTAACTGGTTAAAGATGCTTCAATTCATTGAGTATTTATCCTAGAAAAAGATCGACAAGAAATGAGTGGTCCTCTGTCTCTCTGCTCCCAGAACACAATCATGCTCTTTGTTTAGCAGCTGAGACTGCTTGTTTATAAGCCCTGTCATTCAGCACCCTGATCTCCGGGCCTCCCAAGTTGAACAAGATTTCTTGATTGAGTCAAGCCATTCGACTTGGCCAGGGTGGCCTGTTGGCTGCTATTACCCTGTAACAGCTGATGCTTATTGTGTGACATGATTTGGTCTGATAGCACTTATACAGCCCACCTGTGGTTCCCATCACTTCCCATCCCACCACTGAGTAGACAGCCTCCTGCATGGTTCTTTTGCATTTGGGCCAAAGAAATTAGTTTTCACTCATCATTCTTAGTTGCAACTAGCTAATTGGACCCTAGGGTCACTTCTTTGTCTTATATAATTAATCCAAGTCTATTTAGTTAATTATTGCACTATTTGTTCAACAAATAACTAGTGTGAACATTTCCTATATGCCGAGCACTGTGCAAGGTGCAAAAGATAAAACAGGCCACACAAATTCCAGTAGATCAAAAAATTAATGTGTCACTAATTTATATCCAGTTTTCCTATTTTTAAGTTAAATAAATGATGTTTCTTTTCAATTAAGTATGAAACCATGAACCCTTCCTTCATAATTTCTTCTTTGCTTCAAACTCAAAAATATTATGATCTTTCTAGCGATCTAACATTCACTTACTCTTATTTTGAGTTTAAAGATATTTAGTTACATAAGACTTCAGGAGTATATTTTGGGGGCTGGTATGAAGTATTTGGGTCTTCCCTGGTGGCTCAGATGGTAAAGAATCCACCTGCAGTGCAGGAGACCTGGGCTCGATCCATGGGTTGGGAAGATCCCCTGGAGAAGGGCATGGCAATCCACTCCAGTATTCTTGCCTGGAGAATCCCCATGAACAGAGAAGCCTGGCAGGCTACAGTTCATGGGGTTGCAAAGAGTCAGACAGGACTGAATGAATAAGCACATGAATTATTTGACCTAAAATAGTTTAAATTTCTAATGAACGATTCCCACAAGTATGTATTTTAAAATCTTCCCTATTGTTTTGCATTGTTTTGGTCATTTTTTAATCTTTATATATATAACGAGGCCTGTTTCTGAGGTTTCTCTTCTGTTTCACTGACTTATACTTCTGTCTTTTTTCAACAAAATTTTGTTATTCTCACATTTTTGCTTTTCTAAGTGAATATTATGGCATCTTTTAAAATCCTAAAATATATTCCATTTTTATTTTGATTGGGATTGCATTAAATTTTAAAAGAACACATTAAGAATTGACATCTTTAAAATATTTTATTCTTCCTAGATGTTATTGCCCAATAAATTTTATTATTTTGTTTATATAGCCAAATACTTCTTATTAAATCTACTCTTCTTTATATACTTTATTGCTATTGTAAATTGGATCTCTTTTTTAGAATTAGGTCTTTCTAGTTTGTAATAGTTGATGTTCAAGAATCTTAATGGCTTTTCTATATCCTAGATTTTATCTGGCCATTTATTATTGTAGTAAGTCTAAAAGTTTAGCTCATTCTTGGTCATGTTTATGGATGCATAATCAATTGTCTTCAAATAGTTATGTTTTTTTTCTTCCATTGTTTATTTCTCTTGGGTTTGTTCAATCTTTTTACATAGTGCTGAACTCCTAAAACAATATTAAGTCAAAATGATGATAGAGAGCACATCTCTAGTAATATCATCTGAAATATTTCTCCTTATACCTTCAGCTAATCAACAACACTTGGGGAAGAGGCAGAAAGTTTGAGATCAAATGTTGCTGTATGGAAAACTTGGCCTTTCAAAAATTTAATAGCTATGACTGACTTATGCTCCTTGGTCTTTCAGCTAAGGTCTAGTAATTATGATATTGTGATGCTATTATTAAAATTGAATCAAGAACTGGAAATATGTTTGTCATGAGTTGAAGTTTTATTCTAATGCTTTGGGTTGACATTGCTATAACTATCACAGAATTAGTTTGAATGTCAGATTTCCTCCAAAAATAGTATTTCATGGTGATTTAAAAGGCTATGTAGCTACTAAGGAATAAATTATGATTTTGAATAATAATATCAAGAATGTTCATTCCTCCAGTATGTTACACTCCTAGAAAAGCTACTGGAAGTCAAAATTAGAGAAGCCAAGTTTTTATTTTCTATAGAAATAATGGTATAATAAATCCAGAATTATATTCAAAACTAAGGGTCAAGTATCCACATTTTCCTAGCAATAACTAGCAACACCGCTTTAAATAAATGTCATATAACGTAAAGCTTTGTTGAGTTTATTTATAAACTGACAATTTATTGACTAGGGCAACTCAGTTACCTGTCATGTGACTTTATATTTCCTAAAGTATCATCATGTTCTATAAATATTTCTTGGTCATTTCTACTATTGCATTTAATGTTTTAAATTGAAGTAAAATTGGAATATAACATTATATGTTACAGTTATTCAACATTATAATTTGACATTTGTGTACCTACAGAGTGATCACCACCAAAGGTCTAGTTACCATCCTTCACCAGACAGTTGATCCCTTTCACCCATTTTACCCATCCTTCAACCCCTCACCCTCCAATAACCACTGATCTTATCTCTGCATCTGTGAGAAATGTTTCCTTTTGTTTGTTCATTTGTTTTGTTTTAGATCCCACATAAAAGTGAAATCATATAATATTTGTCTTTCTCCATCTTATTTCACTTAATATCCTCAAGGTTGGATACCCATGTTGTTGCATATAGCAAGATTTCATTCTTTCTTACGGCTGAGTAGATTCTGTTGTCTATATATTCACACACCATATCTTCTTTATCCATTCAGCCATCAGTGGGCACTTAGGTCGCTTCCATATCTTGGCTATTGCAAATAATGCTACAAAGAACATAAGGGTGAGTGTATTGTTTTAAGTTACTGTTTTTGTATTTTTTTGCAAAAATGCCCAGAATTGGAGTAGCTCAATCATGTAATAGTTATTTCTTATTTTTTGAGGGATCTCCATACTCTTTTCCGAGTGGTTGTACCAATTTACCTTCCCACCAACAGTGTACAAGGGTTTCCTTTTCTCCACATCCTCTCTGACACTATTATTTCTTATCTTTTTGATAATAGCCATTCTAACAGGTATGAGGTAGTGTCTCGTTGTGGTTTTGATATATGTTTCCCTAATAATTAGTGATGTTGAATATTTCATATGCCTGTAGGCCTTCTATATGTCTTTTTTAGAAAAATGTTTATTTACATCTTCTGCTCATTTTTAAAATTGGGTTGTTTAGTTTTTCTATCGTTGAGGTTTCTTTCTATTTTAAACAAAGTAATTAAAAGCTGAATTAAGATCATAAATTGCAGAGAAGATTCTTTGGAGTATCGCTTTAGAGCAAGAATTTGGAGCAGAGGTTTTGGAGTATGGCATACTTGGTCATAAAACCTACTTCTGCCTATCATTCATTTAAAAATACTGAATTCTAGTCGCCACAGATCCCATAATGAACAACAGAGACAACTTCCCCAGTCTCATGGACTTTACATTTGAGTACCACTTGCTGGCCATGACATAAGAAAATTTTTAAAAACATCTCTAGGGTTTAACCTCCTCATCATAAAATAAAAATAATAGCACCTACCTTATTGCATAATTTTTAAAATTAAACTAGGTAATGTCTGTAAAGCACCTAGCACATGTGCCTAGTTTTATATTTTAACATCTGCTTTTGAAAAGAATTGTAAGAAATAGAAATTCATAAAAAAGGAGAACCTTTAAATCATCCATAATCTTATCATCTAAATATAACTGTTATTGCTATTTTAATATAATACTTCCAAATTTTTCTATGCATTTTTTTCAAACTTTAGACTTTTTAATTTTATTTGGTTATAGCCAATTAACAATGTTGTGGTAGTTTTAGATGAACAGCGAAGGGACTCAGCCATACATATACATATATCCAATCCCCTGGAGAGGGGAACAGCTACCCACTCCAGTATTCTTGCCTGGAGAATTCCATGGACAGAGAAGCCTGGTGAACTATAGTTCATGGGACTGCAAAGAATCAGACACAGCTGAGCAACTAACAAACACATTTATCCTCAAACCCCCTCCCATCAAGGCTGACACATAACATTGAGCAGAGTTCCATGTGCTATACAGTAGCTCCTTGTCAGTTATCCATTTTGAATATAGCAGCATGTACATGACCTTCCCAAATTCACTGTCCCTTCTCTCTGGCAACCTTAAGTTCATTTGCTAAGTCTGTGAGTCCCTTTCTGTTTTGTAAGTTCATCTGTAACATTTCTTTTTAGATTCCACATATACAGGATGTCATACAACATTTCTCCTTCTCTGACTGACTTACTCAGTAAGTAAGTCTGACTCTCTCTAGGTCCATCCATGTTGCTACAAATGGCATTATTTCACTCTTTTTAATGGCCGAGTAATATTTCATTGTACGTGTGTACCACATCTTCTTTATCCCGTCCTCTGTCAATGACCATTTAGGTTGCTTCTGTGTCTTGGCCATCGTAAGCAGTGCTGCAATGAACACTGGGGTACATGTATCCTTTCAAATCATATTTTTCTCTGGATGTATGCACAGGAGTGGGATTGCAGGGTCATGTGGTAGCTCTGTTATTAGTTTTTTAAGGAACCGCCATACTGTTCTCCATAGTGACTATACCAATTTGCATTCCCACCAACAGTGCAGGAGGGTTCCTTTCTCTCCACACTCTCTCCGACATTTGTCGTTTGTGGATTTTTTGATGATAGTCATTCTGGCCGGTGTGAGGTGATACCTCACTGTAGTTTTGATTTGCATTTCTTTAGTAACTAGCAATGTTGAACATCTTTTCATGTGCTTACTGGCCATCTGCATGTCCTCTTTGGAAAAATGTCTATTCAGGCCTTATGCCCATATTTTGAGTGGGCAGTTTGTTTTGATGTTGTTAAGCATCATAAGCTGTTTATAAATTTTGGAGACTAATCCTGTATCATTCACATGATTTGCAAATATTTTCTCCCAATTTGTGAGCTTTTTGTGTTGTTTTCTTTTTCATGCATACATTTTTAAAAACTATAACATATACTTTTATTTTAACATCCATTTTGCCTAATTGCCCTTCAAAAAATGTTGACTGTGTACTCCCACCAGTTGTATGTGGGAGTTCTGTCTCTTTCTGGAGAGATTTTATATCAATTGAAAACTTTTTGGGAGAATGCTGCTCTCATTAGATTATGCTGATTTTTCTATAGCTATTTACTATAACTTCTAAATAAAAAACAAGACCACTAGGTATGTGTCATAATTAGAAACTTTTTGGCTGCTAAGAACCCACTTAAGCTACTTCAAAAGCAGAGTAAGGCTATGTGTAGATGGGAACCCGAACCAGAGTCAGAAAGCCATCAGGTCCCCAAGTAGTTACCCCTTCTGCCTGCCTTTCAAGAGCCCCATAAGTTTTTCCATCAACAAACTCATGGTATCTCTGCTTCCCTTTGTGCATCAGCTGATGCCACCACCCAGAGGCTGGCTTCCAGCTTGCACATGGCCTATAGTGGCCATGTCATGACCTTTCAGTCCAGCTCTTATGGTTATTTACCCTCATTTCAGCTTTTCAATTCCAAGTTCCTAAAGCAGAATATAATTGACCCAGCTCATCTTTTGAACCAGTAAATCCAAAGCAGGGGTCACTGAACAACCTTTGGATGGGTGCACTGGGTCAAGTGTCTGTCCTTCATCTGATCAGCTGTAGCCAGAGGGCAGGATCATGTCATACAGAGTATGACTACCAGAGCACAGTGGTATGAGCAGGGAAGGGTACATGACAAGGCAGCCAGACTTGGAATGTATTAAACAAGGATTTTTGTCAGATGTAAAGAGTAGTGTAATAGGTATGATTTTGATGGTCTAGTATTTGGAAGTAATTTTAATGGTTTATGGAGGTAGTGGTTTGGAATATTTGAAATTTGAACTGTCCTCTCAAATTTAGAGCTTTCTAGTCACCAGAGTAAGCAAGGTACAGTAGAAAAAAAATCCTAGGATCTGAAATCAGCTTATTGTAAGTATTTATAGCATATATTTTTAGAACATGAACTAAAATAATCAAGATTTAAAAATTGGATTGCTATCACTCTACTTCCTTGAAAATAGATTTCTTTTTTGCTTTCTTGAACTACTCATTTCATCAGCAATAAGAGCTTCCCTTTGCAATATGATGTTATACAGAATACATCTGCATTTTAAATGTATAAACTAATCCTGACCAGTGGTGAATTGTCATCTTTCAATCCTACTTCGCATAGTGGGACATCACTGTATTAAGAAAGTCTCCAAGTTTGAGTTTAAATAATGGCTGAAATCAAAGTCACATAGCCTTGAATGTAATCCTGTATCTATGAAACCAAATGTCCACTATGGCTGATTCATGTTGATATTTGACAGAAAACAAGAAAATTCTGTAAAGCAATTATCCTTCAATTAAAAAATAAATTAATTTTTAAAAGTACCCTCCAACCTATGGCCCAGTTCTGATTTTTGTCTTATGAAAATGAATTGGTGAGAAAAAATATTTGCAAAGCACTTAACAAAACCTTACATTTGGAATATGTATTTTAAAAAAATCCTCAAAGTTCAACAGTGACAAAAGAAACAATCCAATTATAAAATAGACAAAATACATTAAAAGGTTTCATAGACGAGAATGTAGAAATGCAGGTATGAAAGATGTTCATTAGCATTAGTCATTAGGAAAATGCAAGTTAAAACCACAGTGAGATATTATTACATACCTATCAGAATGACTAAAATTTAAAAATGGTTATCATACCAAGTGCTGGTAAGGATGCACAGAAGTTGGATCTGTCATGCATTGCGGGGGGAGTGTAAAATGGTACAGGCAATCTAGAAATTGGTTTAGTATTTCCTTGCAAAACTAAACATGCCACTAGCAATCAATTCTTGGACATTTATCTTAAACAAATGAAAACTTATGTTTACATAAAACCTATACAACAATATTCACTGTAGCTTCATTTCTACTAGCAAAATATTGGAAATATCCTAAATGCCCTTCAGTGGGTGAATGGTTGAACAAGCTCTACATCCACACATTGGAATGCTGCTCAACAATAAAAAGGAAGGGACTGCTGATGAACTACGTGAAACAACCTGGATGCACCTCAAGGACATTATGTTTAGTGAAAAAAGAACCAATCATATAAAGCTAAATGCAGTAAAATTCCATTTATACCATGTTTTTGAAATAACTGCAAAGATTGAGAAGAGGTTCATGGTAGCCAAATGACAAGGGTGGGGACAAGGTGGTGAGTGCTAATTCAAAGTGGTAGCAGGAGGCAGTTATTTTGCAATAACACGACAGCTGAATCTTGATTGTAGTGGTGGTTACTTGAATATATACATGGGATTAAACTCTATAAAATTATACGTACACACACACACAAATGAATGCTGGCCATAAAAAGATGACAACTAAGTACCACACCAACTGTGACTGGTACATTAACAGTCATATACCACTGTCTGTTTCCTAGTTTGATTTTATACTATAGCTATGAGATGACTATATATACTATACTATATTATATACTATAGCTATGATGAAAGGTGCATGAGGCTCTTTATACCACAACTGTAACTTCCTATGAATTTATAATTATTTCAAAAAATGTTTAAAAAGTGAGTTATAATCATTATATGGCTTTGATATTTTTTCATCAGCTATTTTAAAGGATTGGATTTACCAGCAAAGATCATGATGCTGTTATTTTTAAAAACTATATTATCCAAGAGGAATATTATCTTTTCAAGTAGCCATCTTGGAAGTTTGACCACTTATACAAGTGTTTTGGATCATTGCAGATAAAATATTTTAGATATCCTCCTTTATAACTGCCTGTGGTGATCACCAGTCATAGGCAAGTATGAAGCCTATTATTTTATAGGACACTCTCTTGTCCTATTTTCTCCCCACTGCTGTTACTTCATCTTAGTTCTATATGTTCCTCAAATAAAATGGGCTTATCTGGCACAGATGGAACACCTGTAAGAAAAGGAACAAGAGGGTCCATCATCAGTTTATTTGAATCCAAAGGAAGTCTTTCCTTTGTTTCAGTCACTGGAAATTAATGCTGTGAACTTGTCGAGTATGAAATGTTTTCTCATGTGATGGAAGACTGAATCTTGTTCATGTTAATGCCTTTCACTGTTGCCAAGGTATGGGACGACATTTGAAAGAATTTGAAGCAACATATGTTTATCTTAAAGCAGTTGAATAGCTAATGTCAAGGAAACATTTGATATTTTTTTTAATCTACTGCAGTGGCTTTAATTTTTATTTTATTATTTACTTTTTATTGAAGTAGAGTTGATTTACCAACTGATTTTTTTGGAATTTAAGTTTTCATGACTCTTGGTCTTTGGGAATTAAATGCCTCTAAGAGATGCAGCTAAGACTCCCTATCGAGGCTCACAAGATTGTATTTTCTTACTGATGTGATGTCAGAAGGTGAGGAAACTAAACCCAAGGCTGCAGAAGGAAAAAAAAAAATGTGTCACTTACTTGTTCAAGGAAGTACAGGTGTTAAGATTCAAACTGGCCATGTGGATTTTGCAGATATTACCTGATGTTCTTATTTGTTTCACATTGAAGAACTATCTCTGACTCAGTGGAACCACAGATTTTGAAACATTATATGACTATGCAGTAGAAATAAAGTCAGAACTACAAAAGAGATTCATAAATTTTGATGAACATGACTCATGCTGCAAGTTTCTTCAATTGCCCTTAGATTACAGACTCTGAATAAATCTCTAGCCAAGTTGCTCAGTTTTAAGAAAAGCTTGTTGAACTGAAAGCAATGCCAAATCTTTGCTATTCTAGAGGCTAGTAATACATTAACCCTGGCATTATACTAAATTTTATGGCTGTGTACTCAATTCTGGCTTTTATTTGTATCTACCTGGCTGTGAAAATGTATATGTTTTTTTAAAGAAAATACTGATATAAAGGCAAAAAGTCACTTTATTTGATTTTAATCTGGAGTCCAAACTGAGACCAGATTTACTTGCAGGCTAGATTTGTAGCCTATGCCTGTGAGCTTCTGGAGTTAAGTGATTATTCAGCTTTAGGTTTGTGCAGGTCAATCCCCTTTCTCCCTTCGTTTCCCCCTCCTCCTCCTCCTCTTCCTTTTTCTCCTTCTCCTTCTCCTCTTTTTCCTCCAAGTAAACTGAGAGTGAGAAGTAGCTTTCCTGGAGTGAAAGGATAGATGATAATCTGAATGAACTCTAGAAATAGGGCACCAGTGTCTTACCTCTTATTGTTTTTGCAATTCAAACAAGAATGTAAAAATGGAGTTGAGGATCAAATTCCTTCTTGTTTAGGATTTAGAGGAGTCACAGTTTATTTTCATTCTACCCAACTTTAAATTGTAAAGTCCTATGAAATATGTTTTGTACAGTTGACTGTCTTTTTATATCCCTTTGCCTATGTTCATTTAATTCTTATCATTTTATTGTAACTTAATTAATATAGAATTATTTGTTGATTGCATATACAATACAAATAGTTTGTAAAGTAGAAAGTAAAAAACTCTAACCACTCACATATTCCCCCAGCCCCTTTCCACACCCATTCCCAAGAAGCAAACACAAACTTCTGACATCTTTCCAGACATTTCTGAAGAACATTCAGGAACACATGTTTTCACAAAAATGAAATCATACTTTGCATATTGTTACATAACTTTTTACTAATTCATCAGACTTAATGGCAAAGAATATAAAAAAGAATGTATACATATGTATCTATGTTGTTTTGTTTTGCTTTTTTAAATTCCACATATGAATGAAATTATACTGTTCTTGTCTTTCCCCTCTTTGCTTATTTTCACTTAGCATAATAACTTCAAGGTCCATCCATTATCACAAATGACAAAATCTCATTCTTTTTTAATGGCTGAATAGTATTCATCGTATACATTGTATATATGTACTACATCTTCTTTATACATCTTGAAAGCAACCAACTTAAGTTGTTTCCATATTTTGGCTATTGTAAATAATAGTGCAGTGAACATAGGGGTGCATATATCTTTTCAAATAACCATTTTCTTATGGTGTGGGGGAATACCTATAAGTGGAATAGATCATATGGTAGTTCTAGTCTCAAATTTTTAAGGACTCTCTATACTGTTTTCCATAGTAGCTACACCAATTTACATTCCCACCAATAGTGCACAGGCTTCTCTTCTTTCCACATTCTCTCCAACACTGTTACTTCTTGTCTTTTTTATAATAGCTCTTCTAACAGTTGTGAGGTGGTATCTCATTTGTTTTGATCTTCATTTACCTAATAATTAGTGATGTTGAACATCTTTTCTTATGCCTGTTGGCCATCTGTAGTCAGACACAACTGAGCGACTTCCCTTTCACTTTTCACTTTCTTGCATTGGAGAAGGAAATGGCAACCCACTCCAGTGTTCTTGCCTGGAGAATCCCAGGGACAGTGGAGCCTGGTGGGCTGCCGTCTATGGGTCGCACAGAGTCAGACACGACTGAATCGACGCAGCAGCAGCAGCAGCAGCAGCAGCAGCAGCAGCAGCAGCAGGTCCTGTTTGGAAAATGTCTATTCAGATCTTCTGCTCATTTTTTAAACGGGTTGTTTGTGGGATCTCATTTTGAATTTATATGTTCCTAATTGCCAGTGAAGTTGAACATCTTTTCATGCTTATTAGGTATTAGCACTTTGTTATTTTGTGGGCTACGTGTTCATATTTTTTGCCCTTATTGGGTGTTTGCCTTTTGTTTGTTTATTTATTTATAGGAGTTGTTTTTATACTAGTGCCATCAATACTTTCTCACTAAAAATGTATTTTATAGAAATTTTACAGTTTTGTGCAGTCATCTGTCCTTCCTTTCTTTTGTGGCTTCTGAGTTTTGTGTCTTACTTAGGAAGATCTTTTTTCAAGATTATAAAGTATTTCCTGTATTCTATTCTAGAGCTTTCACAGTTTTGCCTTTTTACATTTTGCTTATTAATACCTCTGGTATTTAGCTTTTAAGATATGTGGTATGAGGAGAACTCTTATTGTTTTTTCCCTAAATAGACAGTTGACCCCAAACTAGTTATAGATTAGGCCATTCTTTCCACAATGGTTTGAAATGACATATTTTTATATACTAAATTTCAAATTTATATAGATATGGTTCTGAATACTTTTTATTCAATTAATCTATTTCTATTCCAATATTATGCTATTTTAATCACTATAGCTTTATAGTAAGCTTTGTTACTTAAAGGATTCAGTTCCTTCTCATTTTTATTCTTATAATTTGCTTTATAATTGTTGCTAATTTACTAACCAAATGAACTTAGAATTACTTTGCCAAATTCCATTTAAAAATTCCATCGAAACTTTCAAATTTGGAGTGATTCGTCTTCACAACATTACATCTTCTCACTTAGAATCATACTATGTTCTTATTTTTGTCAATAGTCTCAAATACTTTCTAGAAAGCTTTATGGTTTTCTTCATCTTGTGTATTTTTTTAGGTAAGATTTTTGCATTGTAGTTTATAGTTTTTTTAATTAATTAATTAATTTATGGTTGTACTAGGTCATTATTGACGCATGTGGGCTTTCTCTAGTGGCGAGCAGGGGCTACTCTAGTGGTGGTGTACGGATTTCTCATTGTCGTGGTTTCTCTTGTTGCAGAGCACAGGCTTTAGAGTTCGGGCCTCAGTAGTTGTAGTATACAGGCTTGCATATGGAATCTTCCCAGATAGGGATGAAGCCCATGTCCTCTGCATTGGCAGACAGATTCTTAACCACTAGACTATAGGGAAGTCCTGTAGTTGATAATTTTATTAGTGATATTAATGGGGTCTTTTATCCATTATTTTTAATTAGTTACTATTGGTATCTACAAAAACTATTAGTAATGTGTATGTTGATATTATACCTGTCTTCCTGACTATAATCTCTTATTTAATAGCTTCTTAAAATAGATTATTTTGTACCATTTTTAGGTACGTGAACATAGCATTTTGTTTAACCTTTTCTAATATTTTTCTCTCCTCTTGTGTGTTTTCTGTATATGTGTCTCTTTGTGGATAAAGAGAATGAAATAAGTTTATTTACCTTACTGCATTGGTTAACGTTTCCAGAACATTGTTGAACAATATTCATTATGACAAGCATTTTTGTCCTGTTTCTAATTCCAATGGGACTATCTCTCTAGCATTTCAAGATTTCAAGTTTACTATTGACTTCTGATAAATACTCTTTATCAAATTAAATGTTTGTTCTATTCCTAGCTTATTAAAATTCTTATTAAAACAATTGTTACTGCCTTGTCTCAATCTATCAAAACAAGTAAGTACCCTCTAATATATTAATGTCATGAATTAAAGTACTAGATTTTCTGATGTTGAATCATCCTTACATTTCTAAATTCTACTTTATAGTGATATGTTTTTTTTTTTTAATATATTGCTGTATTTAGTTTGCTAATATTGAATTTAGGTTCTTTGCACCTATAATTATGAATGAGATTAGACTCCATTTTTTTCCATTTTTCTTTTGTGTAATTTTTGTTGTCATTGATATAAACATAATGTTAAGCTTACAAAAGGAATTTGACAGATTTTCTTTTTTCTTTTTGACAGATTTTCATCTCTTTAAATTCTCTGAAACAGTTTAAATGACATAGAAGTAATTTGTACCTTGGAGGTTTGAGAAAATTTACTCACAAAATCACCTGAGTCTGGAACTTTTGAAGGGAGAATATTTTAGACTAGCTTAAAACTATTTTAAGGATATTGACCTATTTTTTTCTTTTACCTTTTCTTGTATACAGTTTGGCAAATTTAGATTTTCCTAGAAATTCTTCCATCTTATCTAGTTTCTCAATGTACTGTTTTAAGCTGCATATACTATTCTTTTAAACATCTGTATTCTATAAGGTTATACTTGCCTATTATTATGATTGGCACCACTATTGTGGCTTTCTCTTTTTATTTATTAGAGTTTAGTAGAGGCTAGCTCATTAAATTGCTTTTTAGAGGAACAGTTTTGGGGTTTCAGATTTTATTTTCATCAAATTTCTGCTTTTATTTTTCTTATTTCCTCCCTTCTATTTTGTTGTTTTTGTTCTTTTCCAATTTCTTTTTTTCTGTACAGCAAAATGACTGAGTTATACCTATATGTATATATTCTTTTTCATACTCTTATCCACAGTTTATCACAGGATATTGACTATAATTCCCTGTGCTATACGGTAGGAACTTGTTGTTTATCCATCCTATATATAGTTGTTTGCCTCTGCTAATCCCAAACTCTCATTCCTTCTCCAATTTCTTAAGTTGAATGCTCTATTTTATTTATTTGTTTTTCAATCTTTTTCTTACCAATAGATGGGTCTAAAAAGATTGCATATGTTTCTGAGTAACATTTTGGTCATATCCCAGAGCTTTTTTTTATTCTTGTATATTTTATTCAGGTATAATTTATTTATCATAAAACTCATTCAGTTGAAGTACAGAATGTAATCATTTCTAATAAAAATATAGAGTTGAGAAGCTATCATTACAACCTAATTTTAGAATATTTCCATCACCCTATAAAGAAAGCTTCCACCCTTTTGTAGTCATTCCAGGCAGTTGGTCATTTTTAAAAACACAAATGCCCAAGTCCTGCTGTAGACTCCTATGTAAGTCAGAATTCTGGGGATGTGGTCCTCACATGTGTATATCACATGTGTATATTCTAAAAGATCTTCAGTGATTCAACTTTGATCCAGGTTTGAAAATCACCTTGATGTGAAAAGAAACTATTTAATTGCTTGGTGAGAGAGGAATCAAGGAGAGTTAAAAAGTTGAATAATTCATTGGAACACTGTTTAAGGAAACAGAAATTCTTTAAATTACTTTGGTAACATGGGATCCTTGCGTCCAGGGATTGGATCAATTCATTTTTATATTTCTCACAATGCCAAGTACAGTGATTAACATAAAGATGATGCTTCAAATATATGTTTTAAATGTAGAAGAGAATTTATTTATAAAGGGTGTCAAATCTACAAAGATTATTCTCTAAAATACGTTTTTCACTTAACTTTAAAACTTATTTAGAAAACACTTTGTTTTTCATTTACATTCTGAAGTTTATTAAAGTCTAACTTATAATAAAACATTGAAAGCATTTTACTTCCCAAAATAACACATTTCCTCTTTTTTAAAAAGCCAAATGAGTTCATCATAATTAATGCTGCATACCAGATCCTGTATAATAATAATTAACCACATATTGTTAATTGCTCTGAAAATGCATTTGATTTAATTAGCTTAAAACAGCATTTTCTGTATATTACAAAATGAACTAATGTTATTCTTTCAATTTGAAGTTGTGCTGCCACAATTTAGTTTAAATATTCCATTTCAATTAAACATTTGAATTCTCTGGACTTCTCAAATTAGGTATTGCCATTTGTGGATACAATGCAATATAATAATTATAAAGCTTTTTTATTGTAGTAGAAAATGGATAACATTAAATTTACCATCTTAACCATTTTTAAGTATGCAGTACCATTTTTAAGTACACTGGCTTCCTGCGGAGCTCAGCAGTAAAAGAATCCACCTGCAGTGCAGGAACCACAGGAGACATGGGTTTGATCCCAGGGTTGGGAAGATCCCTTGGAGGAGGGCATGGCAACCCACTCCAGTATTCTTCCATGGAGAGTCCTCATGGACAGAGGAGCCTGGTGGGCTACACTTCATTGGGTGGCAAAGAGTCAGACACTGACTGAAGCGACTTAGCATGCGTGCACAACAGTGTTAAGTATATGCACATAGTTACACTGAAGAACTCTAGAACTTTTTCATCTTGCAAAATTCAAACTATACACATTGAACAACAACTCCCATCTGTTACTTCCCCTTGCCCCTGACAACCATCATTCTACTTTTTTGTTTTTGAGTTTGACTATTTTCAGTTCAGTTCAGTTCAGTTGCTCCGTTGTGTCCGACTCTTTGTGACCCCATGAATCGCAGCACACCAGCCCTCCCTGTCCACCACCAACTCCCAGAGTTCACTCAGACTCACGTCCATCGAGTCAGTGATGCCATCCAGCCATCTCATCCTCTGTCGTCCCCTTCTCCTCCTGCCCCCAATCCCTCCCAGCATCAGAGTCTTTTCCAATGAGTCAACTCTTTGCATGAGGTGGCCAAAGTACTGGAGTTTCAGCTCTAGCATCATTCCTTCCAAAGAAATCCCAGGGCTGATCTCCTTCAGAATGGACTGGTTGGATCTCCTTGCAGTCCAAGGGACTCTCAAGAGTCTTCTCCAACACCACAGTCCAAATGCATCAATTCTTCGGCGCTCAGCCTTCTTCACAGTCCAACTCTCACATCCATACATGACCACAGGAAAAACCATAGCCTTGACTAGATGAACCTTTGTTGGCAAAATAACGTCTCTGCTTTTCAATATGCTATCTAGGTTGGTCATAACTTTCCTTCCAAGGAGTAAGCGTCTTTTAATTTCATGGCTGCAGTCACCATCTGTAGTGATTTTGGAGCCCAGAAAAATAAAGTCTGACACTGTTTCCCCATCTATTTCCCATGAAGTGATGGGACTGGATACCATGATCTTCATTTTCTGAATGTTGAGCTTTAAGCCAACTTTTTCACTCTCCACTTTCACTTTCATCAGGAGGCTTTTGAGTTCCTCTTCACTTTCTGCCATAAGGGTGGTGTCATCTGCATATCTGAGGTTATTGATATTTCTCCCGGCAATCTTGATTCCAGCTTGTGTTTCTTCCAGTCCAGCCTTTCTCATGATGTACTCTGCACAGAAGTTAAATAAACAGGGTGACAACATACAGCCTTGACGAACTCCTTTTCCTATTTGGAACCAGTCTGTTGTTCCATGTCCAGTTCTAACTGTTGCTTCCTGACCTGCATACAGATTTCTCAAGAGGCAGATCAGGTGGTCTGGTATTCCCATCTCTTTCAGAATTTTCCACAGTTTATTGTGATGCACACAGTCAAAGGCTTTGGCATAGTCAATAAAGCAGAAATAGATGTTTTTCTGGAACTCTCTTGCTTTTTCCATGATCCAGCAGATGTTGGCAATTTGATCTCTGGTTCCTCTGCCTTTTCTGAAACCAGCTTGAACATCAGAAAGTTCACGGACAAGGGAATGGCAAACCACTTCAGTATTCTTGCCTTGAGAACCCCATGAACAGTATGAAAAGGCAAAATGATAGGATACTGAAAGAGAAACTCCCCAGGTCAGTAGGCGCCCAATATGCTACTGGAGATCAGTGGACAAATAACTCCAGAAAGAGTGAAGGGATGGAGCCAAAGCAAAAAGAATACCCAGCTGTGGATGTGACTGGTGATAGAAGCAAGGTCCGATGCTGTAAAGAGCAATATTGCATAGGAACCTGGAATGTCAGGTCCATGAATCAAGGCAAATTGGAAGTGGTCAAACAAGAGATGGCCAGAGTGAATGTCGACATTCTAGGAATCAGCAAACTGAAATGGTCTGGAATGGGTGAATTTAACTCAGATGACCATTATATCTACTACTGCGGGCAGGAATCCCTCAGAAGAAATGGAGTAGCTATCATGGTCAACAAAAGAGTCCAAAATGCAGTACTTGGATGCAATCTCAAAAATGACAGGATGATCTCTGTTCGTTTCCAAGGCAAACCATTCTTCAATATCACAGTAATCCAAGTCTATGCCCCAACCAGTAACGCTGAAGAAGCTGAAGTTGAACTGTTCTATGAAGACCTACAAGACCTTTTAGAACTAATACCCAAAAAAGACGTCCTTTTCATTATAGGGGACTGGAATGCAAAAGTAGGAAGTCAAGAAACACCTGGAGTAACAGGCAAATTTGGCCTTGGAATACGGAATGAAGCAGGGCAAAGACTAATAGAGTTTTGCCAAGAAAATGCACTGGTCATAACAAACACCTTTAGAATAGCCACTATAAAAAAAAAAAAAAAAAAAAACAGGAAATAACGAGTGTTAGGGAAGGTGTTGAGAAGTTCGAACACTTGTGCACTGTTGGTAGGAATGTAAAATGGTACACTTGCTATAGAAAACAATAAGAAGTGTCCTCAGAAAATTTAAAATAAAATACCATATGATCCAGCTACTCCACTTCTATGTATATCTGAAAGAACTGAAAATAGGGTGTTAAAGTGAAATTTGCAGATCTATGTCTATTGCAGCATTATTTACAATTGCCAACAGGTAGAATCCACCTAAATGTCCATTAACAAATGAATGAGTGAAGAAAATGCTGTATACACATACAATGGAATATTATTCAACCTTAAAAGAAAGGAAATCCTATCATATGCTACAACATGGATGAACCCTGAAAACAAGATGCTAAGTGAAATAAACTACAAACAAAATACAAAAAGACAAAATCTGCATTATTTCCCCTTTAAGAGGAGAGTCCCTTGGACTGCAAGGAGATCCAACCAGTCCATTCTGAAGGAGATCAGCCCTGGGATTTCTTTGGAAGGAATGATGCTAGAGCTGAAACTCCAGTACTTTGGCCACCTCATGCGAAGAGTTGACTCATTGGAAAAGACTCTGATGCTGGGAGGGATTGGGGGCAGGAGGAGAAGGGGATGACAGAGGATGAGATGGCTGGATGGCATCACTGACTCGATGGACGTGAGTCTGAGTGAACTCTGGGAGTTGGTGGTGGACAGGGAGGGCTGGTGTGCTGCGATTCATGGGGTCGCAAAGAGTCGGACATGACTGAGCGACTGATCTGATTCTAAAGGTATCAGATGATATTTCACTGTGGTTTTGATTTGCATTTCCCTGGTAATTAGTGATAGTGAGCGTCTTTTTATATGTTTGTATGCTCTTTGTATATCTTCTTTGGAGAAACTTCTGTTGAAGTTTTCCGCCCATTTCTGAATTTTACTGTTGAGTTGTACAAGTCCTCTATACCTTTTGGATATTGATCCTTTATCAGATATATGGTTTGAAGATATTTTCTTCCATTCTGTAGTCTTTTCACTCTGTTGGTTATTTCTTTTGCTGCACAGAAGTTTTAAAGTTGATGTAGTCTCATTTGTCTATTTTTGCTTTTGCTACCCGCTTGTTTCATGTCACATCCTTGGAATTATTGCCAAATCAAATGTCAAGAAGATTTCCCCTGTATTTTCTCTAGGAGTTTTATTGCTTCAGGTCTTATGTTTAGGTTTTTAATCCATTTTGAGTTAATTTTTGTATATGATATAAGTTGAACATCCAACTTCATTCTTTTTCATGTGGCTATCTAGTTTTCCTGACACCATTTGTAGAAGAAACTATTCTTTCCCCATATGATATATTAGGTCTTATTTCTGGATTCTCTACTGTTCTGTTGGTTTATATGTCTGTTTTTATGCCAGTATCATGGTTTGATTACTATAGCTTTGTAGTATGCTTTTAAACAAGGAAATTTGAGACCTGTAGCTTTGTTTTTCCCTCTCAAGATTAATCGACTATTATGGGTCCTTTGAAATACCATATGAATTTTAACATGATTTTTTTCTATTTTTGAAAAAAAAAATCATTGGAATTTTGATAGGGATTGCATTGAATCTGTGTAAATCTTACATAAATCTGTATTTGTGTAATGTAGACATTTTAATAATACTAAGCCTTCTGATCTATTAATATGATATGTCTTTCCATTTATTTGTTTCTTCTTTAATTTCTTTCAGCAATGTTTCATAGTTTTCTGTGTATAAGTCTTGCTTCCTTGGTTAAGTTTATTCTAAGGATTTTATTAATTTTGATGCTATTATAAATGAGTTTGTTTTCTTAATTTCTTTTCAGATTGTTCATGTATTGATTTACAACTGATTTTTGTGTGTTTATTTTGTATCCTGAACTTTGCTGAATTCCTTTATTAATTCCCACAGGTTTTTTTGTATGTAGAATGTTTAGGATATTCTATACAAAAGATCATGTCATCTGCAACCAGAGCTAATTTTACTTTTTCCTTTCCTGTTTGGATGTCTATTTCTTTTTTCTTAGCTGATTTCTCTGGCTAGGACTTTCAGTACTATGTTGAATAGAAGTGGCGAGATTCTAGATTGTTCTTAATCTTAAAGGAAAGCGAAAGCTGAAACTGAAAAGTTTTTCATCATTTAACTTAAAATTTGTTTTAGTACCTAATGAAATGAAAAGTTGCCAATATACTAAAACAAATTTCCCTAGGGTGAGAGCCAGTCACAATCTTAATCAAGGTCATGAGAGAAAAATATGGTAATAGCTGATACACTAGTCAAAAGTTCAAACTAAGCAAACTTGTGTTCTATTCCAAGTCAGTCACGAATTTGCAGTGAGGCAAGCTTTTTTTTCTCCACCAAGTATCTGTTTTCCCTTCTATGAAATGGGATAATTTTTTAGAATAATTTTGTCTCTCTAAGATTTTATCTCTTTATGTTTTATGTGTATGTAAATTACTTTGTACTAATTGGTGATAAGAATAACTTCAGTTGAATGTGAGATTACAGCAAAATCTTTTTATTGGAAAAGATTATTGAGATCTTCATTTTTATTCTGAAAATAAGACTTCATAAAGATGGTAATTTTGGGATTTGCATTTATGCTTACCTTTAAAAATCATAGTAGTAACTACTATCTATAAATAAATAGCATAACTTTATTTTTTAGTACAGTGTTTTGAAATAAGGTAGTATGCAAGAAAGTCTGTTGCATTCCTATTAAATAAAAAGGTAGTTCCAAATTGTATAGTATGTTACATTTTCCTTACATGTTATATTAGTTTTCTGTTGCTTTTAATCTAAATCAAGTAAAGGTATTATCTCCATCCTGGGGCACAATTTGTGTCTATTTGGTGACTCGTGAAACTAGATAACAGATTTTTATGCCCCCAAAATACGTTGTTGGAATAAGCGTAGGGGAACACTTACAGATGTTCCAGCTTAAAAAGGAGAAGACAGAAGGTAAAGAAAGAGTGACTGGTCCCAAGAACTTCAAAATTCAGCAGGGGAAACTCCATTAAGTTCCAAGGTCTGGGAATTATCCTCTATGGTGTATGACATGGGTCATCTTTTCTTTTTCATGGAAAAAAGTATGTGTTGGCAGCTACGAAATTTATCAGCCTGTTTCCCTCCTGTAGAATTGTGAGAATCTTACAGCCTTTTTTCTTTTTATCCTCTTTCTTTCTTAGCCCAAGCTCACAGTGTTTCTGCTGATATAAAATTCTCAAGAATTTTGTGGGTCTTCCATGTATGTCACAAGGATTCACTCTATTCTATAAGAAGGTCATCCATAGGGCTTTCCTAGATAATCCCATCCATTCTTGGATTTCACTGAGATAGCTGAGGGAAGTCTTTAAGCTTCTGAAAAACTCTCTGGCTTGATTGAGGGGATCTGTGAGTCACAACCTCTTCAAAGAAACTTGTGTGTGACTGAATACTCTGATCTTTTAGATCTTTCTGAGCTAGTAGCAAAAGTTTGTCCAGCCACACCCTGAGTTTTCAATTTTTCTCTAGAGCACACTTTGCTGACAGTCAATCTCTTGATTTTCATGTCCTTTCTAATCTGGATAGGTTGAGAGTTTCCTAGATTATCAAAATCTGGATCCTATTTGTTTAACAGTTCTTTTCTCAATTTATTTATTTTCTTTCACATTTTACTATAAACAACTAGAGGAAAAATATTTGCATCTTCAACACTTTGCTTGGAAATCTACCAGCTGAATGTCCAGTTTTATAATTTATAAATTCTGCTTTCCACAGAACTGCACAATACAAATCCTTAAAGTACCTATTTCTACTAACGGTCTATTCAATGCAATCTAGACTTTTTTCTACCATACTTCTCTAATAATCTTCCAGCCTATGCCCAATGCCCAATTCCAAAGCTACTCTCATATATTTAATTATGTTACAGCAGCATCTCATTTCTAGGTACCAAAATCTGTATTAGTTTTCTACTGTTGCCATAACAAATAACCACAAACCCATTGACTTAAAACAGCACAAATTTATTATCTTGCAGTTCTGTAGATTAGAAGTCTGACACTCATTGAAATAAAATCAAGGTATCTACAGGGCTGCTTTTCTTTATGGAGGCTCTAGGGGAGAATTTGTTTCCTGCTCACTCAGATTGTTGGCAAAATTCAACAATTCCTTGTGTCTGTAGGACTAAGGGCCCCATTTGCTTCTTGGTGTAACATGAGGTTATTTTAAGCTTCTACAGACCACTGAACTTCTTTTTTTTAAACTTTTTATTTTGTTATTTGGGGTATAGCCAATTAACAAGCCACTGAACTTCTTGGTATATAGGCCCATTGCTCTGCAAAGCCCACAAAGGCAACTTCTCACATCACATCTCTCTGACTTCCATAGCTTTTCATATGGAAAGTTGCCTTAGTTGCTCATTACCAAAGGTTCTATAATCTCATCATTTTTCTTTATTTTTATTCCCAGAGTCACTTAGAAACCTGTTTTAAAATGTTCAAATTGTCAGACTTGGGGCTAGCATGTCTGTGTGTGTGTGTGTGTGTGTAGTGCAATATGCTAAGAGAATGTAACATTTATGGTTTCAACTTTGGGAATTTTATTGAGATTGTCTTTGTGACTTAGTACATGATCAGTTTTTATAAAAGTTCCATAGACATCTGAGAAAAACATGTATTTTCTGTTTATTTGGTATGAAGTTCTATGTATCAGTAAGATTTAGTTTGTAACTGTGTTAAACCAATACTCTGTATCCTCATTTATTTTCATCAACTTAGTCTGCCAAATTTTTAGAGAGATGTACTAAAGTATACATTCTATTTTGGATTGTGAATTATTCAATGTTTTTCTGGGAGAGAAGAAGCACTATGTAGACCTAAATCATGTTATATATAACCCGTGATCCTGAAGAGAAATATAACTAATTAAAACTGAAGAAATCTGTTTACATAGTATCACAAAAGCATCCTGATGAATTTTTGCCAGTTCTGCTTCTTGCATTTACTATACCAACCGCACTCATACTCAAACAGTTTCTTGTTTATTTCTCATCAGTTTTCCTGAACATAGCATATTTTTTGTTTCTCAAGGTCAACAATCTAGAAATTTTGAAAGAATAAAATAGTTCAAGAAACTGGTGAAGCATTCTGAGAGCAATATGGGGCTTTATAACCAGGTTATTCCCCAGATCTCAAGGGAGGAAAGTTGGGAGACACAGCATTTCCAGGAGTCAGATCTTTACTTGCAGAATTTTTAATATGGAATAGACTTTCTATTGACTTGCGTTTTGTAAAATAGCAAAATGAGTTTGGAAAGTAAGCTCAGTACTGAATTGGTGAATTAATTTCATGAGTTTGTTGATTTTGTTTTTGTTTTACATCTTACAGCTTAGTCTAGTGACCACTACTATAAAGAACTATGGTATATAACTGTCTTACTGTAACATCCCAAATGCTGCCTTAAAAGAAAGAGAATTTTTATAAAATCACATAATCCCTGTCTTAAATGCAGCACAGTCTACATTCCTATGTGAAGACCTATCGAGGGTATACTCAGAAAAAATTCCTCCCATTTTTTTCAAAATTTATGGGTTTTCATTGTAGAACTGCTTTTTCGTTAATTTTATCTTAAGGACCTTAAGTGTCCTGTAGTTAAATATGCTTAGTTTAGGAGAGTTAAGAAAATGTAAAACCTATTTTAAGAACCACTCTTTGCTAACTTACTTTTTCTGGAAGCAAATTCAACAGGGTTCTATGCAATAATGGGCCAGTGAAGATTTACTGTCTTAGTCATTTTGAGGGCTGAACCTCCTGGCTTTCTATGCCTTACTAAACTAGTTACTCTGCTGAACTATGAATTAACAAAATAAAAACCATCAGCAGCATGAAAAGAAAGCTGCTGCAATATCCTCTTATCAGAAAAAAAGAGACAAGGCACAAAATCTTCGGCTTTAGGAACAAATAGTAAATCATTTATGCAAGAGAGATTTGGGAGAGGAAATGTGGCATCCAGACAAATAAATAAAATACTGACAGTGCAGTATTAAAATGAAGTTAGCTAGCATTTAACCAAAGAGTGAAAATAGCCTGATTTTAGCTTCAGGCTGGTTGAAGAGCACAAACTTCTTAGGCTACATATGCTGACCTGCAGACAGAATTTTCTTGTCAATTCACACTTCACAGGCTTTCCCAAGAAACATACTGTCAAGTTTTAGATGTGCTAAGATCTTGATTCAAGATCAGGAAGATACACATGTCTTCACGGGAAGACACATGAAAGGTTGCAGTCAAAGTTTAATGTAAAGGATGAGATTTATCTGTCCATGTCCTTTCTTGTCAGTTGCTCATTGGTCCCCAAGCTATGAAAATGCTCTTTCTTTTTTTTCTTTGCCTCAATTACAACCCCAGAGATTTCAGAAGAGTCTAGCCTAAGCCTTCAACTTTCCTTGATAGATAAGACTGGCAGTTCCCCACTCTTTGCCAGCTTAAAGGAGTCTTTCTTCTTGCTTTTGAATTTTGTACCAATTCGTACCCATTCATTTGCCATATGACCATGTACTGACTTATGACTTTTCCTTTACTGTTTTTTAAACAATTATTTACTTCTTTTCTTTTATTGAACTTACACCATTTATCTTTAATCATTTATATTGGTTTGTAAGTTCCTTGAAGTCAGTTCAGTTCAGTCACTCGGTCGTGTCTGACTGTTTGCGACCCCTTGGACTACAGCACACCAGGCTTCTCTGTCCATCACCGATTCCTGGAGCTTGCTCAAACTCATGTCCATCAAGTTGGTGATGCCATCCAACCATCTTATCCTCTGTCATCCTCTTCTCCTGCCTTCAATCTTTCCCAGCAACAGGATCTTTTCCAATGAGTCAGTTCTTTGCATCAGGTGGCCAAAGTATTGGAGTTTCAGCTTCAGCTCCAGTCCTTCCAGTGAGTTTTCAGGACTGATTTCCTTTAAGATTGACTGGTTTGATCTCCTTACAATCCAGGGGGCTCTCAAGAGGCTTTTCCAACACCACAGTTCAAAAGCACCAGTTCTTTGATGCTCAGCCTTCTTCATGGCCCAACTCTCAGATCCATGCATGACTCCTGGAAAAACCATAGCTTTGACTATATGGACCTTTAGTCCATGTGTTATTGTTATTTGAATAAGAGTGAAGGGAAAGGGGTCAAAAAGGTGTTAACCTCTACTTGAACTGGGGCTCTCAGCTCTTGCAAACCCATGAAGCCAAAGAAATATGCCCATTTTAATGACAATTAACAGAACTCAACCAGGGTGCATGGGATAGTGTGGTTAATATTGATTACTATTATCTTGGAGATAACCACCAGTGGTTTACCAGTCACATCCTGTCAGATACAACCTGTGGGGGAAGCTGAAGAAGGGTGAGTAAGAAAGGGTAGGAGAAAGAAAGGTCAAGAAGGTAGATAGATTGGCTCAGTGAGGAACAGGACCTGAAGCAGACATAGGGGATGGATTAAGGGCCAGGGAAGAGCTGGTCGGTGAACCAACCAAAAGAGCTCCAGGCGAACATCAAAGATAAGAATGGGGACCAGGCTGTTTCCTGCATACTGATGCATGCCTGGATGAAGGAACCAGATAAAAAACAGATATATCTGCACCACAAAAGCCAGTTCAGGGCTTCAAACAAGCTGTCTCTCCACATCTACAGAGCTTTTATGTTTCAGTTGAAAATAATCTATTTCAGAACATGTGGGTCTCTCAGTTCAGGTACCATTCTGGCTGCTAGGAGAAGTCTCTTTTGCTCTGTTTGTTCGTTTGGTATTTTCTGGTGTCCTTGTACTTCCTTGGGGTCCTGGAATGGTCCTCTCTTATTCCCATCAACTCCGCCTTTTACACCATGTCTTGTATTCACATGCTCTGTCTTATCTAAATGTTCTTTCCTGTCTTCTCTGTATTCAGGCTGCCAGCACAAATCCCCTACTGCTGAGAACTGCATTCTCAGGCACAAGTTGCACTGTGAGGCTCCCAGTTTCTGGTTGTCTTAGTGTGTGTTTGCAATATCACTGCCTGGAGTGGCAATAAAGCCCTATTCACAGAAGATGCTATGTCAGACTCCTACACTGACTTCTATTATTCCAAGCCTTTGGGCTATTCTAAAGAGCTTTATCTGTTCCTCCCACTTTCCCTAGCATTAGCAGGTACCCATTTCTCCTGGCTATTTGTTTAAGTAGAGTGTACCTGTTTGGTCTGCTTGAACAGGAATTAGGAGGTCCTGTTGATGGTAGCTTACAGGGTTACTCAGGGTCTGTACAGACTTGTTATTTCTCAGATTATTTATGCAATTTATTTGTCTGCATTCTCTTACCTCTGTATCTCTAAAATCCATCTTAATGCAATACAGCCCTTAGTGCCAAGCCAATTTTTTCTAATACATGTTTTCCCTAAAGCCCCAATACCTTCATTTTTTGTTCTGATTTATTGCTGCTGCCTAACCACAGCTACGAGGCAGAAAAAAAATAATAATAAAAAAAATTTAAATCCTAGTAACAAGCACATCAGGATTAACATACGAGGTCCATGTTAAACCACCCAACAATGAACTAACTCATCTTTAATTTATTAGCTTGATTCTGATATAAATTCTGAATAAAAAGTAAAATGTTGTATAGATTAATAATATTAAAGTTGCAAAACAAACCCCCTGAAAAAATAGGAAACGTTAAGCAAATGGAGCTGTGCCATCTTTAATTCAATGCTAAGTTCCCAGGCAATTCCACACATGTAGGATGCAGGCTCACATTCTTAAAGTCTTTCTTAAAAAGACTCTGCCATACCAGAACAATCAATATAAGGTATAGACAGCACAGCACAATACTCTAAACTTTAGGGCCTCACTCCCATGTATTCTGTGTGATATTGGCATGAAAAATATTTCCTTATGACCTTTCATTAAGTATCACTTGCTTCTGTAAATTCTATCAGATAGATCTATCATTCAAGAGGCAAAAATTGCAGGCCAAGTACTAGATAAATCCCTAAGTGGCCTAAGGAAGGTATTACCCAGCATTTGTAGTTTGTAACCTGCAGCCAGGGATTAAGCACTGTGGAGCTGAGGGATCTAAATCAACAATCTTGGAATGAAAAGAGCATCAGTGTCAAGTGACTTGAACTTTCTCAAAACTTTCAGTACTCAGTAAAATATTGTTTATTTGACCAGATTAGGAAGGTCAGCCTGCATTTGTGAGGGGGACACAAGACAAACAACTTCTAGATAATGAAGTGAGCAAACCTTGCTCACTTGGCTTGGTTTCCCATATATATAGTTACTTCAGTCCAGGCTCTCAGTACTACTGAATCATGGTTCTGTTCTTCCTCTTACAACTGAAAAGAAAGAGTAAAGTTGGCATGTTAATACTACAAACACTAGACAAGTTTTCTAAACAACTTAATGAAATATTCTCCCTTAAATATTTAAATCAACAGGTCTCAACAGGACACTGTGTTATGTCAGAAGCAACCTAATACCAATAATAGTAAAAATATGAAAGTTTGCAAATGACTGACTTTTAAAAATAAACCAAGGAACTCCGGGAGTTGGTGATGGACAGGGAGGCCTGGCAGGCTGCAGTCCATGGGGTCGCAAAGACTCGAACATGACTGAGCGACTGAACTGAACTGAATTGGAGGAAGACTTAAGGTTATCACAATAATATCATGGTCACACATTTATATTTCAATATGTTTTCTTGAGAGAAAAGGCAGGAGTGGGATTTCAGAGGTGAAGCCAGGCATTGCACATGGGCGGTGTTGCTCATGCAAACACCATTCTTATATTTCACAGAAAAAAAACAAAGAAACTATTGGTTTCCATGGTCAGTTTTCTCAACAAACCCTTTTATTATACAGAGATAGAACCAAACCTTGCTCACTTGGCTTTTTTTTTTAATTGAAGTATAGTTGATTTGCAATGTTGTGTTAGTTTCTGGTGTACAGCAAAATGATTCACACATATATATGTGTGTGTTTATGAAACTCCAATACTTTGGCCACCTCATGCAAAGAGTTGACTCATTGGAAAAGACCCTGATGCTCAGAGGGATTGGGGGCAAGAGGAGAAGGGGACGACAGAGGGTGAGATGGCTGGATGGCATCACCGACTCGATGGACATGAGTTTGAGTGAACTCTGGGAGTTGGTGATGGACAGGGAGGCCTCGCAGACCTCCCTGGCATGCTGCAATTCATGGGGTCACAAAGAGTTGGACACGACTGAGAGACTGAACTGAACTGAACTGAACTTTTTCCTATTCTTTGCATTATGGTTTATTATAGGATGTTGAATATGGTTCCCAATGCTACACAGTAGGACCTTGTTGTTTATCTATTTTCTATATAGGAGCTTGTATCTGTTAATCCCAAAGTCCTAATTTATCACTCCTCTACCCCCTTTCCTCTTTGATAACCATAAATTTGCTTTCTATGTCTGAGAGTCTGTTTCTGTTTCATGAATAAGTTCATTTGTGTCATACTTTAGATTCCACAAATAAGTGATATCAAATGGTATTTGTCTTTCTCTTTATGACTTCACTGAGTACAAAAATCTCTAGGTTCATCCATGTTGTTGCAAATGGCACGATTTCATTTTTTGTGGCTGAGTAGTAATCTATTAGGAGAAAGCAATGGCACCCCACTCCAGGACTCTTGCTTGGAAAATCCTAGTAGGCTGCGGGCCATGGGGTCACTAGGAGTCAGACACGACTAAGCGACTTCACTTTGACTTTTCACTTTCATGCATTGGAGAAGGAAACGGCAAGCCACTCCAATGTTCTTGCCTGGAGAATCCCAGGGACGGGGGAGCCTGGTGGGCTGCTGTCTCTGGGGTCGCACAGAGTCGGACACGACTGAAGTGACTTAGCAGCAGCAGCAGCAGTAATCTATTGTGTATATATACATCTTTATCCATTCAAATATTGATGCACTTGCCTTTCTAATTATAGCTGATGGTTAGAATCAATTAATTAGATTGAAAAGAATGTGGGCCTCAGAGATTTACCCACCACTAATGTATTATTGAAAATTGTAGTGAAATAAGAAAAAGTGGTAGGAAAGAGGAATATAATCTGGAGAAACAGTGGAGCCTCAGAGGGTGACACTACCTTGGTGAGGCCACCTCAGGCCAGTCTTAGTCTTACAGGTTGAGAAACAACTTTGCTAGGACTCTGATGTTTGTCAGACTCATTGAGACTGTCCAAACTGTGAAGGGACTGCTGTACAACGTAATTCACTTACAGATGTTATGAACATGTTTACAGTGGGGATATTCTTTTCCAATGACTAATGTTACTTCCTTCCTGATCTCATAATACCCTGGGAATTGAATTTGTGATTATAAGGTTAGCTGATAGTGTGGAATCAGAGAAAAAAAGTAGCAGAAAGTCTAGGAATATCCTCCCGGCCGTGAAGAGGTTTGTAGAATTGTCCTCCACCCACAGTAGAGAACACCTTTCTAGTCACCAGACTGAGTGAGTTCTCATAGAGGGCACACCCTCCGCTGAAGAACACTGGACAGACCCTGCCAACGTCTGATTTTTTGGATTTCTTTTCTCTGTGCTCTAAGATTCTTGAGACCTTTCTATTCAGACAGTTGGTTCGGTTTCAGTATATTTCTGTAACCATTAGTGTTCTGTAGTTATACAAAATAGAAATTGACTTCCACTAACTTGAACATGAGTGGAATTTATTGGAAGGAGTTGAGAAATTTTACCCAGTTAATTGAAAAGCTGAAGTCCTAGGTCTCTGAAAGAATACATGCAGCTGCCCTCTGGAGGCTTACTTCTTGGTGGGAGGAAAGGAAATAGACATTTAATTAAAAAGAGGCAATAAGTTACGTAACTTTACTATAGAAATACATTCAGATTTATACAGATTACCAAGGAGGGAATGGTCAATTGTCCCTGGCAAGGATTAGGAATAAGTTTCAAGGTGAGGAAAGGCTGAACAGGGGAGGTGATATTTGAACTGACTCTTAAAAGATGAGTAGATATTTGCCTGGTGGTCAAAGCAAGGAAGGGCACTTAAGACACAGAGACATGGAACTGGGACAGAGTGTGACATATTTGAATATCATTCAATGTGATATCATTCCATTTACCTTTAACATGGAGTAGGGATTGGTAAGGTGGAATTTAGTGAGAGGAAAAAAAAAAAACAACTGGACAGGAGGCAGAAGACTGGCCATGAAGAGTCATGTTGCAATAAACTGAACATAGAAAACTACTATCATATTCCAAAGTAAGTTTTATGCGTAAAACTCCTATATACCAGAAATTCAAAAAAATGCAAAAGTACTCATAGGATTATTTTTCAAAGCTCAACAGTTTTCTTCTGTCTTCTCTTAGAAATCACTGATTCTCTCCTCACCAATTCCTCACTACCAACCATAACCTGCACACACACACACACAAGTCTGCATGATATGTCATGCCCACTGGAATTGTTTTTGAACACTTAGGATATAGGCAACCTTACAATGTAATCTCATGAAAACTGACTAGACTTCATCTTTTTGAGAACCATTCTCTGAAGATCCTTCTCTGGTAATAGCAGATTTTGCCAATAATAAATTGAGCAGTTTCTAGGAGATCTTATTGGTAGGTAATAAAGTATATTAAACCTGTCTTTCTGATCATACTTGGCCTTCAGATATGCTCAAACTAGTTATTCCAGTTGGGTAGAGAGGACAATTCATAGAGCCCAAACTGACTATCAGACCATGCTGGACTCTTTCTCCATTATCCTCATGGATATGTTAATTAAACCATGTGGTGGATCCAGATACAGATCAATCTTGGAAGGAAGAGTTGTGAAGGATTTTATCCATTCTGGACACAAGAATTTTGACCATAATACTCAGTTAGTATGCCTTCAATGGAGGTTATGAATAACTTGAACTGTAAGGGCTCTTTAATTTTGGAATTTATAAAGGCAACCAGTGGATTTGCTGAGAAAACTAAATCTTTATTCTGAAATGAGAATTTTAACTTTTAAATATGCTATCATATGTAACTGAATTTGGCTCAGATGGGAAAGAATCTGCCTGCAGTGTGGGAGACCTGGATTTGATCCTTGGGTTGGGAAGATCCCCTGGAGAAGAGAATGGCAAACCACTCCAATATTCTTGCCTGGAGAATCCCGTGAACAGAGGAGCCTGGCAGGCTACAGTCCACGGGGTCGCAATGCGTCAAACGCAACTGGGCGATTAACACACATACACAGTAAAGGGTATTTTGTATTTAATGTATCTTTTATTGTGGATTCTGCTGTCTGTTGGCCTTTTTCACTAAGAAAGTGAGGAAATCCCTAATTAGTGTGGCCAAAGGACTATTCTGATTCTTCTAGGTTTTAGAAATCCTTTTGCCTCAGCTTCCTAGGTTGGGATTTTTCTCTTTCAGGACTCTTATTTCTACTGGCAGGCTTAGAGGCTTTGTGTATGCATTCCTCAAAGGGCAGTTTTTACCAGTAGTTTTCTATAGAAGACTTGCTTTCAAAATGCTCTGCAAAATGCTGGTTGACCACTTTACTAGTTAGCAGAAATGGCTGTTATTGCAGTTTCTGTCTGTCTGTCTCTCTCTAACTTGAGTCTTCTAGGGCCACATTATATCTGTCCTATTCACTTTCTGTGGTGGAAAAGAGGGAAGGGGAGAGTTGGTAATGTTTTGATGCTGTTCATATCCTTACCTTCTCTTTTCCACATCCTTCCCCCAAGTAGCGACTCATAATACTTTCCAGTAGAGTGTAACATTAATAAGCCCACCAGTAAAGAAGATCCAGAAATAAAACCAAACTTACTAGTTTCAATTTTTGTACAAGATCACAATGAAAATCTCTAAGAAGCAGGGATTTTTAAGAATACCTAAGACTATTTTAAAATTTTGATTCTCCATACAATCTCAGATTATTACCAGAGTGCATTGCAACTATGGCAGATGGCATATTCCAAAGACGACTGCAACAGTATCTCCCAAACCATGTGCTCTTCTACCATGTGGCATTGCTACTTTCCCATGGAGAGGTCGCTATTCCTCTACCCTCCTGAATCTGGAGAGTCCCTTGGATTGCTTTGGCAGTAGAATACAGAATACAGAATCGCTTTGGATGTGATGATGTGCCAGTTCTGGGCTTAGCCACTAACTGGCCTGGCAGTTTAATTCCTGCTTCTCAGAAACTAGCTGCTATGTAAGAAGTATGATTACCTAGAAACCACCCAATGAGAATTTTCCAGTTTATTGTGATCCACACAGCCAGAGGCTTTGGCATAGTCAATAAAGCAGAAATAGATGTTTTTATGGAACTCTCTTGCTTTTTTGATGATCCAGCAGATGTTGGCAATTTGATCTCTGGTTCCTCTGCCTTTTCTAAAACCAGCTTGAACATCAGGAAGTTCACAGTTCACGTATTGCTGAAGCCTGGCTTGGAGAATTTTGAGCATTACTTTACTGGTGTGTGAGATGAGTGCAATTGTGTGGTAGTTTGAGCATTTTTTGGCATTGCCTTTCTTTGGGATTGGAATGAAAACTGACCTTTTGGTGGCCACTACTGAGTCTTCCAAATATGCTGGCAGTTCTCCAAATTTGCTTCCAAAATTGAGTGCAGAACTTTCACAGCATCATCTTTTATGATTTGAAATAGCTCAACTGGAATTCCATCACCTCCACTAGCTTTGTTTGTAGTGATGCTTCCTAAGACCCACTTGACTTCACATTCCAGGATGTCTGGCTCTAGGTGAGTGATCACACCATCATGATTATCTGGGTCATGAAGATCTTTTTGTACAGTTCTTCTGTGTATTCTACGCCAAAGCCTTTGACTGTGTGGATCACAATAAACTGTGGAAAATTCTGAAAGAGATGGGAATACCAGACCACCTGAGCTACCTCTTTAGAAACCTGTATACAGGTCAGGAAGCAACAGTTAGAACTGGATAGGGAACAACAGACTGGTTCCAAATAGGGAGAGGAGTACATCAAGGCTGTATATTGTCACCCTGCTTATTTAACTTATATGCAGAGTACTTATATCATTTTAAATGCCTGACTGGATGAAGCACAAGCTGGAATCAAGATTGCTGGGAGAAATATCAATAACCTCAGATATGCAGATGACACCACCCTTATGGCAGAAAGTGAAGAAGAACTAAAGATCCTCTTGATGAAAGTGAAAGTGGAGAGTGAAAAAGTTGGCTTAAATCTCAACATTCAGAAAACTAAGATCATGGCATCCTGTCTCATCACTTCATGGCAAATAGATGGGGAAACAGTGGCTGACTTTATTCTGGGGGGCTCCCAATCACTGCAGATGGTGACTGTAGCCATGAAATTAAAAGATGCTTACTCCTTGGAAAGAAAGTTATGACCAACCTAGATAGCATATTAAAAGCAGAGACATTACTTTGCCAACAAAGGTAGGCTATTATTTTTCCAGTGGTCATGTATGGATGTGACAGTTGGAGTATAAAGAAAGCTGAGCACCAAAGAATTGATGCCTTTGAACTGTAGTGTTGGAGAAGACTCTTGAGAGTCCCTTGGACTGCAAGGAGATCCAACCAGTCCATTCTAAAGGAGATCAGTCCTGGGTATTCATTGCAAGGACTGATGTTGAAGCTGAAACTTCAATACTTTGGCCACCTGATGCCAAGAGCTGACTCATTTGAAAGGACCCCGATGCTGGGAAAGATCGAGGGCAGGAGGAGAAGGGGATGACAGAGGATGAGATGGTTGGGTGGCATCACTGACTCAATGGACATGAGTTTGAGCAAGTCCAGGAGTTGGTTATGGACAGGGAGGCTTGGCGTGCTGTGGTTCATGGGGTCTCAAAGAGTCGGACATGACTCAGCAACTGAACTGAACTGAACTAAACCCAATGAGAATTCCAAGCTACCACTGAAAGGCCCTGGAGGATGGGATGCTATGTGGAGACAGAGAAAATCAAGGGACACTGTAACTCTATATGTGGAAGTAAAGGTGTTCTCTTGGGCATCCAGTGCAGCAGAGCCTTCAGAAGACTGTGTGACTATAACTGCATGACAGTCCCCAGGAAAGAACTTCCTGGACGATGTTGTCAACCCACAGAATGATGAGAGAAAATGATATTTGAACCACTAAGTTCTGGAATGGTTTGTTAAGCAGTGATAGATAGCTAGAACCTAAGCTGTGGTGGCTATTGCAGAGTCTGAGGGTAACCCTTCTTCCCAAACTTTAAATGGAGTAGCTCTGGGTTTATCTATTTCACATTTGGGGATTCTTCGTGAGAAATCATTTAGAAAAGAGTGGCTCTACCTCTTTAAAAAGCTTGACTATCACTGCCATGGGTAATTGAGAGTTGGCTAAAGAAATATAGGCCACACTTGAGGACCATAAAAAACACCATGACATCAAATCTCCCCTGATCAGATTCCTTTAGACCCAAATATACTTAGGCCCCTCCAGACGGATGTGTATTTATGTCTGATTTCTAAAACCTTTGATATAAAGGACTCCAAATCTGGCTTCTAATGGTCCTCACCATTGGGAGATTCTTTTTTGCTCAGAGATGCAAAGACTGCAGAGTGTGTTCTGTTCCTACAGCTACCCTTATTTGAATTCAGGAAAAAGAGCTCATGGCATCTTACTTGGTGATGTAGACTGTAGCTCTTGGAAGAGAGCAAAAACCAATTTCCTTGGTGCCACCGTCCTGTCTTAGGCACAAGATGAGGAGAAAATCATCTTAATAAGGGCATTTGTTTTAATTAGAAATGGCCTCTTCATAAAACTTGCACATTCTCTGGCCCCAAGCTTTGCCTAAAACATTTGAAGTGCCCTTGCCAATCAAAATCATTTGTCCTTTGACACTTAGCAAAGCAATATGTAGAAAGATTTCCTTAAAGGCTTTCAGCATCTCAGCTAAGAGCAGTGTTTTTAGTCTTCTACACTAGTGTTCTGTTTCCTTTTATCATTCATACCATCTGTGATGAAGTCTATTTTGTTAACTCAGAAAACCTCAATTTCTGTAAGACTTTAAGATGAAGCATTAACATATTTTTATGGATTGTGCTACCATTATGGTTTTGGAGACTTCTCATTTCTGTTATTAAAAAGAAAAACCCTGCCATCTAAGCTTCTCATAAGAAACTATTTTTACATTTATAATCTTTAAAGATGCTTATGGAAAGAAGTGCTTTGAACTCTTTCAGTAAGATTTAGCTTAGCCTAAAGCTTAACAATAATGTAATTTGAGTGAGTCTGATCCTACCTGTCAGAGATGCTGCAGAAAGATACATAAATCACAGCCAGAATCTCATCTGAAACCAGTTTAAAAATTCATGTGGCTAAGAATCATTCCTGTGTGATCTGGTTTCTTAATACTGTAGTACACAGTGAATACTGGGATTCCAGAGCTGGAATGCACCTTGAAACTCATTTTATCAAACCCATTAGTGCTACAGATGAGTAAACTAAGGCCATGCATTCAGACTGGAAAGTATACTTTCTCTCCACTGTCTGTTTGCACGTAAGTCAAAGTGTGTGTCTTAGAATCAGCAGCATCACCTGGGAGGGAGTTAGAAAATGCAGGATCTCAGACATCACAGCAGGCTGATTGCATTGGAATCTCTATTTTTACACCATCTCCAAATGGTTCATAAGCACATTGAAGTTTGAGAAGCTCTGCTCCATACCATATTTTCCCCCAGAGAAGGGCAAGCCTTTGGAATACGCTCCTTGCAGATTCAAAATCCAGATTTTTTCACTAATTAACAAAGTGACTTTAACCAAATCTCTTAACCTCTCTGGTCCTCAGTTTCCTTATTAATTAATGGGGGTAATGATACCTATAGTGGAAGCTCACCATGGAGTTTAAATGGAAAGAATGTTTGTATGGTTTCTAGCCAAGTACATGATGGTAGACCCTCAATAAATAGAAACTGTTACTATTGCTGCTATTGCTACTGCTGCTGCTACTTGCTACTATTGCTACTGCTGTTGCAGCCTCTGCTGCTGCTATGCTACTACTATTACTGCTACTGCTGCTACTACCGCTGTGGCCACTACTGTTACTACTGCTACTGTTACTGCTACTGCTTCTTCTGTTGTGCTGCTACTACTGCTATTGTTACTGCTAATATTACTACTACTGCTGCTGCTACTGATTCTACTACTACCACCATCACCATGGTTATTAATAACTCAGAGAGGGAGAGTAACCTGCCATACATTGACAAGTGACCAAAGTGAAACTAGAGCCCTTGTCTCCTAACAGTTATTCCAGGGCAGCTTTCCCTGGACCTCATAGCTTCCCTTCTCTTTTAAGTACAGCTAAATGCTAGTGTCAACATTCTTATATAAGACCACTTCAATTCTTGGAGTAGAATATAGAAAAAGGAGACCACTTTTTTTCAAGTTTCCATTTGAACCTCTTGAAATGAAGTCAATTTGCTCAATTCTGTATCTTTTCAGGCTGTCAGAGCTTCAGCTCAGTCTGAGTTTCTTCTAGGTGACATCTTCTGTTTCCTTTAACTATAGAAATACTGCCTTTCTCTAATTTTGCTTCTGGCCTCTTAAAAATTTTCCGAAGAGAGTTTTACTGGATCTGGTAGTACATTTGTTTTCTTAGAAAACAGGATATGTGTTACAGGGAGACCTTGATTTTTTAAATGAGTTTTTTCTTTGTATATTTCAATCTTAGTCCTTTCAGCATTCAGTCCTGCTCTAAAGCATACCTACCTCCCCAGATACATAACCCCACTTTGAATAGTTGTAAAGAAAGGGGAAAAACCCCTTTGTTGTATGAAAATAGGATTTCCATTTGACAAACTAAAATAGATGTTGATTTCTTTCTTTGAGGTCCCAGGGTGACTTTTGATCCCTGTTCTTAGAACTGAAGACATGTGACTTAATTTGAGAACACTGGCTAAACTGTTAACCTTTTAGCCTCAGATACACTAGATTCCAAAAAGTTATAAATCCTTTGAATGGTGGAATAGCATAGTTTTGTGGAGAAGCATTCAAATATTCCAGCAATATTTATAAAAGTACTTTGCATATTCCTCTTTCACTTAAAAGAAAGTGAAGGAAGTATTGGTAAAAACAAAAGAACAGAATCATACAATAAGACCAGTCTTAGGCTGTATCCATTGTGGAAGATAATGCAGTTTCACAGTTAATAAGAAATCATATATGCATGCACCTTAAATATATGCAATTTTTATTTGTCAAAAATAAATAATGTGAAAGATGAAATGATGCATCTCACTCTGTTAGGTAGGTGAAAAGGCACTGGGTTTTCCATCTCCAAGAGGCTGAGACTCCTTGGCTGCTGCTAGAGTGAATGGGTACTGGGATAGATTTTTCACTGATGGCTGCATCTGACACTTGCTCAGTTTAGCAAAAGCTGTGCCTTGTGCTTTTAACAAACATTTAAGCACTTGAAGGGGTCCAAATGAATAAGAAGCTCCAGTACGTATTTTTTCAAAACACTTCCCCCAACACACACAAATTGACCAAGTTCACAGAGGAGCTGCTTTGTTAGGGTCAAGGAGCCTTAAACATGGCTCTTAATTATAAGCCATAGACACTAAATAAGAAGTCTAATATTTCCTGAGAGGAAACATAGGTACACAAATATACTATGTTGTCTTAAATTTCAAAGGCAATGTTCCCAGAGTCTTAAAAAAAGAGGTCCTTTAAAATTCTTATCTATCCATGTATCTATCTTCTAAGGACTTCTACATTAACCAAACACAGTTTCTAAGCACTTTACAAATGTTAACTCACTTAATACCTTTAAGAATCTTTACCAGATAGGTTGCTCTTATCCTCATTTACAGATGAGGAAATAGAGTCATGAAGAATTTAGATAACTTGTCCAAGACCACCTAGCAAATAAGTGACAAGATTGGAACTCAGATAGTTCGACTCTAATGTCTATGCTGTTACTGTGCTACATTATGAGGTTATTGTGTTGCAATTTTCTTTACACTTAGCTGGTAGATAAATTTGTTAGTTGTGGTACCAATGAAACTAGGATGGTGAGTTCAGTACTTACTGTGCCAATAATGTGCCAATTACTGAGGCTCTGCATATGTGATATATAATCTATGGGCTGTATCTTTAATTTCAATGCCTTCAATTAATTATTAGCTAGCTTTTTCAATTCATAAGACTATGACAATTTTTCCTTTTAGGACCATGTGTTGTTATTAACTACAAATACAAAAAGCAATCTGAAGCATTATTTCAAAAACATCCTGAAGTTACAATACAAGGGACAAGGTACAAATGCCCAGGGCTTACTAGAGACTTGAAAAAGAGAATTTTAAATGAGACTGGAAAAGAGTTATTTGCCTGTTGAACACCTTGATGCTTTCCTTCCATGCTACTATGTGCATGAAAATCTGCCCTTTAAATCAGATTATAGGTAGGAAAAGTTTTCAATATCCAACCACAACCCCCTCAAATCAAAATTGCCCAATGTATATAAAAAACAAAGAAACCTCCATATCAAAAAGGAGGGGATATATATATACCTATGGCTTACTCATGTTGAGGTTTGATGAAAAACAACAAAATTCTGTAAAGCAATTATTCTTCGATTTAAAAATCAATAAATTAAAAGAAAAGAACCTCCCTAAACAGTAACCAGAATGTTTCTGGAACCACCCCATTGTGCCTCAGCCAGTCCAGCACAGACACAGGAGTGTTGCCATGGCGGCAGGGACCCAACCATGTGGGCTGGTTTCAATAACCAGCAGCTGCTCACTTCAGAAAAAGCAGGATGATAGCCCAGATCTGAATGAGCATTTTTCTCTAGGCTCCGACCTGACCTGAATATTGTTTTCTCACCGAATTTCCTTTTATTTATTTTTAAATATCAACTTTCCTTGAACTTTCCCTCATTTGTGTCATAGCTGGCAGGACTATAGAACTTTTCTTTCCTTCTGTACAAAATGTTTTTTTCTTTAACAGTTCCTGAAGTTTTCCCTGTGTCTTCCTTATCTTCCCACCACAGCATTTACGTATACACACACACACACACACACACCCCTTTGCCTCATTATATAAAGATCCCAAACAAATCCCCTGAGTTTATTTACTCCAAGAAGTATTAACACCGAGGTAGCCCAAAAAACCCTCCATGATTCACCCAACACCAAGTACATTTCATCTGCCTTATGAAAATATGGATCTGGAATAGGAAAATGACCGAAGGCTCACATTATTCTGGCCATGTTTAGATAATCTATGTTTTAATCCTAAACATATTCTTAATTCACAGTTGGTTCAAAACCTGTTTTTTCCCCTTTGTTTACACATTGGCAAAATGGGAAGAATATAAAAATGTAAAAACTACTAATGTGGTTTCTGACCCCCTCTCACAGGGATTGCAGAGAAAACTGTTCATGATGCAAGACAAGAGCTGTACTATATTTGACATGAACTTTGCCCTCTCTAGCTCTTAAGGAGTTTGAAATAATTTTGAAATGAGTCTTCTGCTCTTGTTGAATTTTTTTTTTATAAATTTGAAATGATTTGTTTACAGGTTTTTACTAAAGACTGTCAGAGAAAAATGTTTGCGGTCATGGTATCCAACAGGCTGACAGAACCCAGAACTTGCTTGGTATTCAAAGGAGAGCCCATCCACTATTATCCTGCACAGTGTATAATTACTTGCATGTTGGGAGCCAAAAAAGGGAATGCAATCCTGTGAGTGTGTGTTTATACTGAAGAGTTTGAGAAGCAAAACAATTCAGCAAGCATTCTTCATCCCCAGCATCTGGGAATAATTAATTTGCTTGCTATGGTTTATAGCAAAGTTGATAAAGTTGTCTAAAGCACAGAGGTCATCTGCCTTAGTTAAATCTTTCTACTTTGGGGTTTTACATTGTGGCTAATTTTAGTAAATCTTTGTATTTTTAATCCTAAAATGCTGTGACAGGAACCTTCTGCTTATGATTTCTTGATCATTTTCTTTTCAGTCTTATTCCCACTTTGTTTAGGAAGCTGACACTCACACGCCTCTCCCCTCATCCTTGCAATGTGATGCTGCAGGGGCAAAGAGCTCTCAAGAGAGAGGCCCTGGAAGATGCAGTGTTGTTTTCAGTAAAACACTTATTTGAACTCTGAAGAGTTCCTCTGGAATATAGAATGCATCTTTGTTCAATTCTATCTCTTTTAGGCCAGGACATTAGAGATTATCATATGAGACTCTTGATCTATTGTATTGTAACAAGTTAATAGTTTATGTTAGGTGCTACATTTCCTTAATTGTGACTTTTAGGAAGATACTATATTATATAGATTATATTATATAGATATACTATATATATATATAGTATAGTGTTGTTGTTGTTCAGTTGCACAGACATGCCCGACTCTTTGAGACCCCATGGACTGCAGCACACCAGGCTTCCCTGTCCTTCACCATCTCTTGAAGCTTGCTCAAGCTCATGTCCATTGAGTCAGTGATGTCATCCAACCATCTCATCCTCTGTCAACCCCTTCTCCTCTGCCTTCAATCTTTCCCAGCATCAGGGTCTTTTCTAATGAGTCAGCTTTTCGCATCAGGTGACCAAAGTATTGGAGCTTCATTCAGCTTCAGCATCAGTCCTTCTAATGAATATTCAGGTTTGATTTCCTTTATGATTGACTAGTTCGATTGTATAGTGCATATACATATAAATGTGAGTGTATATGTGTGTGCGTGTGTATATATATATATACACACATGTATATGTATGTGTGTGTGTGTATATATATCCAATCTAACAATTCAACATGTTACAGAGGACTTATCGGTCCCTGGGGATTTTCCTCAATTTCTCACTAAGGCATGCTAAAAATGAAACACAACTGTTACTCTGACCTGAGTTTAGTTTGGGATTTCAGAATAAGAGCAAATGTTTTATTTTTGTTGGCTGAGTGCTCCAAGTGTTTAACAGTGCTAAAAGTTTTCTATAGCACTTTTGAAAGCTCCTATTTCACAACACTCAGCTCTTTTCTTTTGAATCTTGGTGAGAAACAGAGCAACTCCCCAAGTGTAGCCAGGTTTTCACCCCCCTCTCTTTCCTCAAGGTTTATCTCCACACTTAGACAACTGCTTCAAATCACTTGTGCCCTGTATTTCAGGTCTCTTGGGGCTAAATATCATTGATCTTCATTGTCAAAAATGATGACCTCTAGAAGGATTTTTTATGAAAGGCTTATACTCACTAAGAATAACCAGCCTGGGATCCAGTTCTCAAACTGGCTCACTCACTGCCCTATAGCCAGAAGGTGCTTGCTCAGGGGAACTATTTCTGTTCTTCTGCTTCTATATTCCCAACCTCTGTAAAATGTGACACCCTTCTATTTCTTCCTTCAGAGTTTACAAGCACAGATTAGACCTTACACCAGTGACTAAATATTCATGTGCCATAGCTCTTAAAAGCTAACCTATGGTACAGTGACTGGATTGGTACTGGTTGGTCATGAGTTTTCCCAGATCTGTTTTCTGATTAAAAAAAAAAAAAACAAAAAAAACACAGAAACACAATGAGCTGTCTGAATACAGAAAACTTCCATGTCATGTTTACCACAGAAGCCCACCATGTAGAAAAAGTCATAGCTTTTCTTCCAAGGAGCAAGCATCTTTTAATTTCATGGCTACAGTCACCATCTGCAGTGATTTTGGAGCCCAAGAAAATAAAGTCTGTCACTATTTCCATTGTTTCCCCATCTATTTGCCATGAAGTGATGGGACCAGATGCTATGATCTTTGTTTTTTGAATGTTGAGTTTTAAGTCAGATTTTTCACTCTCTGTTTTCACTTTCATTAAGAGGCTCTTTAGTTCCTCTTTGCTTTCTGCCATAAGAATGGTGTCATCTGGATATCTAAGGTTATTGATACTTCTCCTGACAATCTTGATTCCAGCTTGAGCGTCATCCAGCCTGGCATTTCAAATGATGTACTCTGCATATAAGTTAAATAAGCAAGGTGACAATATACAACCTTGACATACTCCTTCCCAATTTGGAACCAGTCCATTGTTCCATGTCTGGTTCTAATTGTTTCTTCTTGACCTTCATATAGGTTTCTCAGAAGAAAGGTAAGATGGTCTGGTATTCCCACCTCTTGAAGAATTTTCCACAGTTTGTTGTGATCAACACAGTCAAAGACTTTAGTGTAGTCCATGAGGCAGAAGTAGATGTGTTTCTGGAATTCTCTTGCTTTTTCTGTGATCCAATGGATGTTGGCATTTTGAGCTCTGGTTCCTCTGCCCTTTCTAATTCCAGTTTGAACATCTGAAAGTTCTCAGTTCACATACTGTTGAAGCCTAGCTTGGAGAATTTTGAGCATTAATTTGCTAGCTTGTGAGATGAGTACATTTGTGTGGAGTTTGAACATTCTTTGGCATTGCCCTTCTTTGGGATTGGAATGAAAATGGACCTTTTCCAGTCCTGTGGCCACTGCTGAGTTTTGCGAATTTGCACTGGTCCATAAAATTCAATATTTGGAAATCCATCCCCTCGCATGTACTTTCTTGTTGTTGCCTTTTCTCTTGTGATGTTATCCTTTTCTTCATAAAATCTGCCTCAGAAGGGATAATAAAAGTGAATTCATATGAACCAAAGTGAAAAACATTCAGATTCAGAAACACTAAAGTTGTAGAGCATTTCCCTTGTGCCAGGTCTATGCTACGCACATTCACATTCTATCCGGCTAAGTCCTAACCAGTGTCCATTATTATTTCACTTTTACAGTTGAGGTGAAAAGTGAGCTAGATTTTGGGTGATCCATATCCTTCCAAGGCAAAAAAAGGCCCAGAGGGCTGAGGAGATCCAAGAGAGGTTAGTGGCAGACATGTTGAGACTTGCCAGTCAAGGTTAATTTGCTTGGGAAGAGAATGACATAGTGATAAGAGTAAAGATGAAGAGGCATAATGAGCACCATGCAGTTAGAAACAGAGTCCAGACTGACCTGAATGGAAGGCAAGCAGCAGATGGGAAGACTATGAATGCACAGATGAGTGGACAGCATTATCACTTCACAAGTCATGATGTTTCAGATGGTACATTCTAAAGCTTGCTAACTTCTTGGATCCCCACTGAGTCCGTCAATGCCCTGAAAGACATATTTTTTTTCTTTGAATGTGTTTACTTGACCATTTTTGGCTTCTCATCATACTGCTTGGAAAGATCATTGTACTCTTAACTGCGGGGCATGTTCCCTATAAGAAAGCTTCTCTGTAGCCTTGTTGCTGAGTGTGCAATACATTCTTAGTTTTCTATAAGAGCCCAGACTATTGAGTCAGAGGTTTCCAACAGGAGCAGAAGCCCAACCCCATAAGTTTCCAGCCCAATACATGCATGCTTAGGCTTGGTGTGAAAATTGTATGGTATTAGTCTCTTAATAAAGTCCTACTTTTTCTAGTGGTGATAGTCTTTGGATCTAAGGATATATCCACCAGTGTTAACTCTGAGCCATCTCATTTGAATAGTGAAGAATTGATAAACTTGACGATATGTGTATCTATGAAGCTCCTAGTTCAAAGCTATGTGGTAGGTGTTCAGTAAATTGTAGCTGTAGTGGATTCTCATTATTTGTAGAGTCAATATTTGCAAATTTGCCTACTTGCTGAAATTTACTTGTAACTCCAAAACCAATACTCACAGCACTTTCATCATCATTGTGGATATGGGCAGAGCAGTGAAAAATTTGAGTCCTCTGACATATGCATTCCTACTTGAGGACAAACAAGGGAAAATGCTGCCTTATTTTGTCAGCTCTCACACTGTAAGCAAATTTTTTTGGTCCTTTTGGTGGTCTTCTTAGTGCCCTTTTATCAAATTTTTGTGCTTTTTTAGGTGATTTCATTGTGTAAAATAATTCCCTAGTGTAGTGCTGAAGTGTTTTCTAGTCTTCCTAAGCACAGGAAGCACCTTATAGACAAAATATGTGTGTTAGGTAAGCTTTGTTCAGGTTTAAGTTATAGTGTTGCTGGTCAAGAGTTCAATGTTAATGAATCCATAATATTTATTAAATAAGTAAATAAGGTGTCTTTAAACAGAAACAGGTAAAACAAGGTTATGTATTGATCGCTAACATGTTTCCTGCAACTTAGTAGAATACAGCTATCACAACTAGCAAGAGTTAGTGCATTTATGATTGTAGTCATTCAAAAACGTCAAACCGTGTGCTTGCTCCCTAAGCCCAATATACTGAGAATGGTAATGATTTTACAAGATTATGTCAGATGCCATCTTCTTTCCTCTCCTCCCCCTTACCAAGATTCTCAAAGTTGTGTCTCTTCATGGTGCCCATTCAATGCAATGTCCCTCTGGTTCTTGAGCCAATCTCATCTAGGGCAGAAAGTCAGTAATCCCTGGCACAGGCCAAAAATTGGTTAATTCTGCCATGAAGTCAGACCTCCGCCCCCTACTCCTGCCAGACCTGGATATCCACTAGAGTGATTGATCTCTGAGACTGAACACTCATGTCGAATTCACAGCCCATCATTCTGGAATCCTGTATCCAAGAATGAGAACTGAGCGTTTACATCACCACTTAATCTTCTTACCTCAATATTTCCTTATAACTGAGCATTTACTGATAGGCATCCATCCAGTCAAACTTTTACTCTCGAGGGAAGAGAGATCCATCAAGGGTCACAATATAATGTAATTGGTGGTTTGTAGATGTGGATGATGCTGAAAGGAGTACAGAGGAGGGGTGTTAAATCCAACAGGAAGTCTTCCCAGAAAAGGTAGTGAGAAGCTAGTCTTCAGATCAGATCAGATCAGTCGCTCAGTCGTGTCCGACTCTTTGTGACCCCATGAATCGCAGCACACCAGGCCTCCCTGTCCATCACCAACTCCTGGAGTTCACTCAGACTCACGTCCATTGAGTCAGTGATGCCATCCAGCCATCTCATCCTCTGTCATCCCCTTCTCCTCCTGCCCCCAATCCCTCCCAGCATCAGAGTCTTTTCCAATGAGTCAACTCTTCGCAGGAGGTGGTCAAAGTACTGGAGTTTCAGCTTTAGCATCATTCCTTCCAAAGAAATCCCAGGGCTGATCTCCTTCAGAATGGACTGTTTGGATCTCCTTGCAGTCCAAGGGACTCTCAAGAGTCTTCGCCAACACCACAGTTCAAAAGCATCAATTCTTCGGCGCTCAGCCTTCTTCACAGTCCAACTCTCACATCCATACATGACTACAGGAAAAATCTTAGCCTTGACTAGACGGTCCTTTGTTGGCAAAGCAGTGTCTCTGCTTTTGAATATGCTATCTAAGTTGGTCATAACTTTCCTTCCAAGGAGTAAGCGTCTTTTAATTTCATGGCTGCAGTCACCATCTGTAGTGACTTTGGAACCCAGAAAAATAAAGTCTGACACTGTTTCCACTGTTTCCCCATCTATTTCCCATGAAGTGGTGGGACCAGATGCCATGATCTTCGTTTTCTGAATGTTGAGCTTTAAGCCAACTTTTTCACTCTCCACTTGCACTTTCATCAAGAGGCTTTTTAGGTCCTCTTCATTTTCTGCCATAAGGGTGGTGTCATCTGCATATCTGAGGTTATTGATATTTCTCTTGGCAATCTTGATTCCAGCTTGTGTTTCTTCCAGTCCAGTGTTTCTCATGATGTACTCTGCATAGAAGTTAAATAAACAGGGTGACAATATACAGCCTTGACGAACTCCTTTTCCTATTTGGAACCAGTCTGTTGTTCCATGTCCAGTTCTAACTGTTGCTTCCTGACCTGCATACAAATTTCTCAAGAGGAAGATCAGGTGTTCTGGTATTCCCATCTGTTTCAGAATTTTCCAGTTTATTGTGATCCACACAGTCAAAGGCTTTGGCATAGTCAATAAAGCAGAAATAGATGTTTTTCTGGAACTCTCTTGCTTTTTCCATGATCCAGCAGATGTTGGCAATTTGGTCTCTGGTTCCTCTGCCTTTTCTAAAACATCTAAAACAGCTTGAACATCAGGAAGTTCACAGTTCACATATTGCTGAAGCTAGTCTTAAGAATAAGCAATTAGCCAGGCAAAGAAGTGGGTGAACGGTGTATAAAGATGCCTCTGATAAATGAAATGGCATAAGCAAGGGCATGGAAGCATGAAAAAGCATGGATTATTTTGGAAATCACAAATGTTTAAGTACTGCTGGTTATAAAATGTAAGGATGAAGGAAACTATAAGCAAGGTGAAAAGACAGCCTTCAGAATGGGAGAAAATAGCAAATGAAGCAACTGACAAAGAATTAATCTCAAAAATATACAAGCAACTCCTGCAGCTCAACTCCAGAAAAATACACAACCCAATCAAAAAATGGGCCAAAGAACTAAACAGACATTTCTCCAAGGAAGACATACAGATGGCTAACAAACACATGAAAAGATGCTCAACATCACTCATTATCAGAGAAATGCAAATCAAAACCATAATGAGGTACCAGCTCATGCAGGTCAGAATGGCTGCTATCCAAAAATCTACAAATAATAAATGCTGGAGAGGGTGTGGATAAAAAGGAACCCTCTTACACTGTTGGTGGGAATGCAAACTAGTACAGCCACTATGGAGAACAGTATGGAGATCCTTAAAAAACTGGAAATAGAACTGCCATATGACCCAGCAATCCCACTGCTGGGCATACGCACCGAGGAAACCAGAATTGAAAGAGACACATGTATCCCAATGTTCATTGTAGCACTGTTTATAATAGCTAGGACATGGAAGCAGCAGACGAATGGTTAAGAAAGCTGTGGTACATATACACAATGGAATATTACTCAGCCATTAAAAGGAATACATTTGAATCAGTTCTAATGAGGTGGATGAAACTGGAGCCTATTATACAGAGTGAAGTAAGCCAGAAAGAAAAACACCAATACAGTATACTAATGCATATATATGGAATTTAGAAAGATGGTAACGATAACCCTATATGTAGGTCAGCAAAAGAGACACAGATGTATAGAACAGTCTATTGGACTCTGTGGGAGAGGGCAAGGATGGAATGATCTGAGAGAATAGCAATGAAACATGTATATTATCATATGTGAAACAGATTGCCAGTCCAGGTTTGATGCATAAGTCAAGGTGCTCAGGGCTGGTGCACTGGGATGACCCAGAGGGATGAGATGGGGAGGAAGGTGGGTGAGGGGTTCAGGATGGGGGAAACATGTATACCCATGGCTGATTCATGTGAATGTATGGCAAAAACCACTACAATACTGTAAAGTAATTAGCCTCGAATTATAATAAATAAATTTAAAAAAGAATTAAAAAAAAAAAAAGACTAGAGCTTTTAGCAGGGCAAAATAAAATAAAATGTAAGGAAAAAGGAGTAGGAAACGAGGCTGGGTAGGGAGCAGACCAGGGTTTCCCAGGTGGCGCAAGTGGTAAAGAACCTGCCTGCCAATGCAGAAGACATAAGGAATGTGTATTCAGTCCCTGGATTGCAAAGATCCTCTGGAGGAGGACATGGCAACCCTCTCCAGTATTCTTGCCTGGAGAATCCCATGGACAGAGGAGCCTGGTGGGCTACAGTCCATAGGGTACAAAGAATCAGACATGACTGAGGTAACTTATCATGCCTGCACATAGGGAGCAGGCCATGTTATAACATGACATACCTGTTATATCAGTGATGGGAAGCCAATAAAATAGAGTAACCCAAAATACATGGTGGGATTTGAGTTACATAAAGATCACTGGTGTCTGTTTGGAGGATGAGTCTGAGAGTTGCCAAACTAGAGGCACAGAGAATATTTTAAAGCTGTTCCAATAGTCCTGGTGGGCAATGTTGAGGTCCTGAGCTAGAGCAACAGAGGGACTGGAGGGGAGAGGAACACTAGGTGGTAAAATCAGTGGACCTTAGCAATTGTAGCTAGGATGATTCCGCAGTTAGATGATTTAAGACAGAATTCCATGTCTGTCCATCTGTCCTAAGCCACTTCAGTCATGTCCAACTCTTTGTGATCCTATGGATCATAGCTCACCAGCCTTTGAGCTAGATGATTCCGCAGTTAACAAATGACCCTAGATGAGCTATATGATTCTGACCCCCACATCTCAGTGGCTTACTGCAAAAGTTTGTTTCTCAATCATGCAGCATCTACTGTGGGTTCAAGCTTCTCTCCAAGGCAGCCGCCTTCCCAAAATGCCTCTGGCACACAGGTTTCTTTGATTTGGTGACTCTACCACCTCAACACAAGACCTCTCCATTCAACACATCAGAACAAGAGCTATTTCAGGCAATGAGAATTGAGAAAGACTTTTTCGCCCGCTTTAGCCCAGAAATAATATGTGAACTTTCATTCACATTTCACTGGACCAAACTGGTTTCATGGCTAAACTTAACTAGAATTGGGATGGAAATGTAGTCTCTCTTATGCCCAGAAAAGAAGAATTTGATATTGGTAAGCATGTGGTGTTACCACTGCCCAAAGTCCATTCAAAGGTGGAACAAAGATGGGATGGCCACTGTGTGACATATGCATATATTAGGTGGAGAAGTGAAGGGAGCTTATGATTTCCTTTAGGTTTCTGACTTGAGAAAACCAGTTGCTTGTGCCAGTATGTGAGATGGGGAAGACTGGAAGATCAGCACATTTGAGGGAAAAACAATATAATAGTTTGGGGACACATAAAACATTCCTGGTAAACATTATATCTCGAGATAAGAAGTGAAAGATAAGAGTGGAGTGGAAGGTAGTACTGGACAAAATTGAAGGCAGTTAGAGTGTTTGAATAGTCTAGAAGAAGCAGTGAATGAATATGGTCATGAGTGAAAGGCAAGGTAGACAAATTACTAGAAGGTGTTTGGGGAAGAAATATAGGCTGGTATTTAAGGCTGCTTGCAGCATCAGGCACACATTTGCCTGATGCTGTAAGATATTTTAAAGAGGTCGTTGAATACCTGACATGGCTCCAAACCATATCTAGAGCCTGGGGCCCTGGTTTTCCATCTCTCCCTGGGCCTGGATCCCGCTCCCATAAATGAGTCTTCTGGAGCCTGGTCACACGTAGGCAGCCCTGTGTTCTCTTACCACCTATCTAATCATTCTTTGGCATATCTCCTATCTAGCACCAACAAAGGCCATAACCATGAGAGAGCTGGCTACATCCTTCAGAATCTGCCTTTGAACCTCGCCCTAAGTCCAAACTCTCATGCTGGGCAGTTTCTCCAAACCCCATCCTGTGTCCCTTTCACAGGCCATTGCCTAGTCCTTGCTCACTAGTCTGCTTGCCAGTTCAGAAAAGTGTGGTCTCGGGTTGCCTTAGGCCATGCCCTTAAAAATTCAAGAGGGTCAATAAAAGCAATAGTCTTGTGTTTTTCCAGAAAATATTTACTGCCAATAAAGACTGAAATTTCTCTGAGATTCATGGAGTGAGAGGTGGATGACTTTTGCGGGAACCAGCCTGGGAGCATTAAGGCAAGTAGTGGAGAGTTACATTTGCTCTCCTCTGGACATGAGATTCTATGTCCAGAGTACATGACTGATGGAGAGGGAAATGGCAACTGCTCCAGTATTGCCTGGAGAATCCCATGAGCAGGGGAGGCTGGTGAGCTATGATCCATAGGATCACAAAGAGTTGGACATGACTGAAGTGGCTTAGGACAGATGGACAGACATGGAATTCTGTGTCCAGAGTACATGGCTGATATTAAAGCGAACCAAGCCTGGGGAAGAAAGGACTGTAAAGAAGCTCATGGAGGCTTTAGGAGATAGGTCAGAGCTGTCATCCTCACCCCCACTGTGCCAGGTGGGGACTGAAAACCCGAGATCAAGTCTATGGGAGGACATAACAGATCCAATGTAAATGTAGGTATCAGATTAGGGATCTGGGAAAGTGCAGCAGAGACATGGTTCCAGGAACACCAAGGTGGCCAGGGTCAGTTTGCATAACCATGCTGTTACAGGAGTTCTATCTGAACAAGTCAAGGGCTAAGATGGCTGGAGTCCTGCCTTCTTGACACAGCTGCCAGAAAGGCTGGCAGAAGCAAAGCAAAAGGCAAAGAGAAGTCTGCTGGGGGTGTAGGGCAGGGCAGATCTTATCCAATACAGGTTAAACTTTGAGACCCAGGTATATGGGGATCAAGTACGCAGTATGGCTGCCCCAGGGGCAGCTCTACCTGATAGAATCCTTGAAGGTTTTGAGCTTCTCTTTGACCTCTAACAATAGCTTCTTCTAGGCTCCCATTGGAAATTGGATGAGAGCAGCAGCTACTCTGGTCCAATAGATCAGTGTGTTCTGGAGTTAGGGGGAGGGGGAGAGGGAGGGCAGGGGCAGCCTTCTCCTGACTGGAAGCTCACTGGAATAACTGGGATATGGGTATGCTGTGGACAAAGCTAAGACCAGGCCTGTGATAAATACCAAAGATGACATTCTGTTACTTGCTTTAAAAGATGTATGTATCTACCAGTCATCCCAAGAGTACTCAAGTTCATACTATTCAGTTCAGTTTAGTTCAGTCGCTCAGTCATGTCCAACTCTTTGCCACCCCATGGACTGCAGCAAGCCAGGCTTCCCTGTCCTTCACCAACTCCTGGAGTTTGCTCACACTCACGTCCATAGAGTCAGTGATGCCATCCAACCACCTCATCCTCTGTCGTCCCCTTCTCCTCCCGCCTTCAATCTTTCCCAGCATCAGGGTCTTTTCAAATGAGTCAGTTCTTTGCATCAGGTGGTCAAAGTATTGGAATTTCCACTTCAGCATCAGTCCTTCTAATAAATATTCAGGACTGATTTCCTTGAGGATGGACTGGTTGGATCTCCTTACAGTCCAAGGGACGCTCAAGAGACTTCTTCAACACCACAGTTCAAAAGCATCAGTTCTTTGGCGCTCAGCTTTCTTTATAGTTCAACTCTCTCACACCCATACATGGCTACCGGAAAAACCATAGCTTTGACTAGACGGACCTTTGTTGGCAAAGTAATGTCTCTGCTTTTTAATATGCTGTCTAGGTTTGTCATAGTCTTTTAACTTCATGGCTGCAGTCACCATCTGCAGTGATTTTGGTGCCCCCCAAAATAAAGTTCATACTATGGCTTAATGCAATTCAAAGAGGTAACAAATATGAAACGCACTGTACATTGTAACAGTGAATAAATGCAGGGTACTGACACTGTTTAAAAGCTAGTCATCTAAAAATAGGCTTTATAGTGTCAAGTTGAAGAATAGTCACAACCTTAATGTTGAGAGTTACGTTTTATTCGTTGGGAATTTTTAGGACTTCAGCCCAAGAGGCAGCATCTCAAGTAACCCTGAGAGAACTGCTCCAAGTAACTGCTCAAGTAACTGCTCCAAGGAGGCGAGGGGAGGAACCAGGTTAAAGATAAGTTTTGCAACAAAGGGCAAGTAGTCTGAACACCAAAAGATTATTGATTAAATTATTTAATTATTTAAATAAATTATTTATTAAATAAAATATTTAAATAAATTATTAAATAATTAAATTATTGATTAAAGGAAGCCAGACATTCCAAGTTAAGGAATTTAGTTCTTTTCTACAAATGGGAAGACTAAGAGTCTGGGCTCATTGAAACCATTCCTTTCATAAGCATCTTCTCAGCTATCCAGGGGCAGTATCCTGTGGTTTTTTTTTTTTTTTTTTTTTTTAACATCCTGAGCTCCCTTGGGGCTCCCAGTAGGAAGTGGCTGCAGTCCTAATGCTGCTAGATAGCAGATGTTCTTTTCCTTCCTGAGTGTCCTTAGGGCTCACCAGCTCACATTGGAAGGCTGCAGTCACTGATGACTGTGACATCCTTATTTATTGATATGGCAAGAAATATTTTATTTCTCAATAGCCCAAATTCATTGCTATGCTAAGTATTTAATATACATTATTTTATTCAATCCTCACAACTGTAAGATGTAGGTAGTAGTATTCTTTGCATTTTATAAATGGGGAATGTCAAGCTCACAGAGTACCTAACCCAGGTCATGCAGCTAACTGGTAAGTCTGCAG